>NC_143583.1:210973089-211291019 GCF_048544385.1 Mastigoproctus giganteus
GTGATGTGATCGGTAGCTGTGTCAATAGGACAGGTTTCGATGATCTGTTCATCAAAGGACACTCGGGAAGTGAATTTTGCCCAATCTGCTCTGTGAAATTTCCATTTTACATAGTTTTGGGAAATTATGGATTGTGCTGTTTGAATTTTACATATTAGCGGAAAGTGATCACTATTTAGCGGGTTGTCGAGGGCCGTCCACTCAATACTAGGGAAGAGGATCGGAGAGCATATCGAAAGGTCTATTGCAGAAGTTGTACCCGTAGAGAGATGGATGTAAGTTGGCAAGCCAGTATTTAGTATAATCAGATTTTGTCTGTCAGCAAGCTGTTCGATAAGTTGTCCTCGTCTATCTGCATTGGGAGAACCCCACAATGGATGGTGTCCATTGAAGTCACCCAATAAACAGATAGGGGTTGGCAACTGCTGAATAAGATCTTCCAGTTCATGGATGGTATAGGAGTGATTGGGCGAAAGGTAGATAGAAACAATTGTCAAAGTAATACCAATCACAATACGTGTTGCAACAGCTTCGATGGAGGTTTGTAAAGGAATTAATCTGCAAGGTACTCTGGAGTCTATGAGTATGGCTACCCCTCCGTGAGCATTATTTGTAGCAGTTCTGTCTTTTCTAAAGAGTGCATAATTTTTAACTGAGAGTGACACATGACGTGTTAAATTTGTCTCCTGTAGGCAGATGCCTACGGGATGATAACGATCAATCAACTCGTGGATATCATCAATGTTACTGCGAATTCCTCTACAGTTCCACTGTATGATTTGGTGCATTATTTGGTTTTGTTACTTGAGGAAGATTCTGAGTCTTTTTTATTTCCAGGCTGTTTGTGGCGATCGAGTTTCATTTTCTCTTTTCTTGGAAAGGTTGGGCGTCCGGTATCCAAGACATCTTCTGCATGATTTTTGATTTGATTTGATTTGGTGTTTATTGGCGCAAAAACAACTAAGGCTATACTGCGCCAGGAAACGATTAAAATAACACTAAAAATGAATTCTGGTAACCTTTAAAAAGGTTACCTCGTCAAATTATTTGTATATATATATCAATGTGTAAAAGCAGTATAAGTTTAAAAATAAATGATCCAATTTATATATGTGTGTATATATTAATAGCTTGTAAAAACTTAAAAACTGCTTGATTGATTGATTGATTTGGGTTTTATTGGCGCACTAGCAACTAAGGCTATAATGCGCCAAGACCAGGTAATATCTAAAAAATTTAACATCTCGGTGACCTAATTAATTAGGCCACCATGTCCAGATCTGAAAACATAAATAAACAACAATAACATATAAATTTTAAATACGATTAAAAACCTTTATTGCTTTTAAAAAGCTAAAAACAGCAGACACATTGTCATTGTCGGATAAAATCTGACTGAGTGTATAAGGCTCAGTCAGATGATTAAAAGCGGTAAAACGGGTACTGCTAAAATCTGGACAGTCAATTCTGCTAAAATCTGGACAGTAAAAGGTGTCTGATCGTTAACATTGTGCCACACACACACATAGGAGGGTCATCAGCCCTCAGCAGAAACGAATGCGTTAAATGACTGTGTCCTATGCGGGTCCGGGCAAGAACAACTTCCTCAGTACGATTCCTGCGCAGACTAGACTGCCACGGTTCAATTACGGGCTTTATACGATATAATTTATTCGCAGTCTGCCTATTCCACGAATCCTGCCATTGGAGAGTGAATCTTCTCGTGTATTATTTGCCTGTAGTCTGTATAGGGGACTAACAGGCAGTGGTTATTATTGGGAATTGCTGATTTGGCTGCGGCGTCAGCCAAATCATTTCCCCTAATCCCAATGTGGCTAGGAATCCAGCAGAAGCGGATATCATATTCACGTTCATGGAGAACGTGAAGCTTCTGCTGAATGCTAGACAGAACTGGATGAGAATTATATCTCACAGATATTAAAGCCTGTAACACGCTGAGAGAGTCTGAATAAAAAAATGAACCGTTGGTATTGGCATTTAATAATGTGATCCAAAGGCTAACTTTATAGCGTGCAGCTCTGCAGTAAATATGCTGCATTCAGAGGGAATCTGCTCCGATGTAGTGGTGTCCCTAAAGACAGCAGCGGATCCCACATATGATTCCGCCTTCGAGCCGTCTGTGTAGACTGGCACGAAGTCAGAATGTTCAGCTCGGTGTGCTGAAAAAGCTGCAGGTAGACAGATGACGGAGTGTCCGACTTTCCCCAATTTCTAAGGGACAAGTCACATGCCGGGACATGAGCATGCCAGGGTGGAAAGGGTTGCTTTGTGTGTTTGCGCAACCTTGTCTACCTTGATATTAAGTTCTTTAAGTAGCTCTTGGACACGAATACCAAAAGGGCGATTGGCAGTCTTACGGGTGTTGTATAAATTTTCCCATCGTTGCTCAAAAACGGATAGCCACGTAGGGTGGTCTGGCAGGGATTTCAGTTTTAGAGCGTAGTTTAGAGACAGCTGCTTGCGTCGAAGCAATAACGGCGGGTTCGTTTGCTTCGACGTATAAGCTCTGGACTGGAGATGTTCGATATGCTCCAATAGCGGTACGGAGAGCCAGATGATGGACAGGATCCAGCCACCGAAGTACACTGTCTCTGGCCGAATTGTATACCAGGGACCCGTAATCTAGTCTGGATCGTACAAGTGCACGGTAGATGCGTAGTAGGGTGCATCGATCCGCACCCCAAGATGTAGAGGAAAGAGAGCGCAGAATATTCAGCCCCTCTTGTGCACTTTGTGCGGAGTTGACGGATGTGATCCAGAAAGGTCAACTTTTTGTCAAATACGAGTCCCAAGAATTTTGTATCCGCTGCTATTGGAATAGCATTTCGTCCGAGCCTTAATTCGGGTTCAGGATGAAGATTACGCTTACGACAAAAGT
Organism: Mastigoproctus giganteus; assembly: GCF_048544385.1. Taxonomy (NCBI): domain Eukaryota; kingdom Metazoa; phylum Arthropoda; class Arachnida; order Uropygi; family Thelyphonidae; genus Mastigoproctus; species Mastigoproctus giganteus. The sequence continues at coordinate 210,975,989 of NC_143583.1, forward strand.
GTACGCAAACGGTCTTCTCCGGCGAGAACCTGAAACCATTTGTAAGTGCCCAGGAGTTGAGTCGATCAATGGCTTTCTGCAGTTGTCTTTCAATCACCCTCATGTTGCATGACTGGCAAAATATGCTAAAGTCATCAACATAGAGGGCACTGTTTACAGTTTGAGGAAGTTGTTCTGTTGATGGAATTTACTTTGATGGCAAAAAGCGTGACACTTAATACTGATCCTTGTGGTACTCCCTCCTCTTGGCTAAAGGAACGAGAGAGTGAGGATCCCACACGAACCTGGAAAGATCGATTGGCTAAAAAGTTTTTAATAAAAATGGGGAGTTGCCCCCTAAGACCGAGGCTATGCAGATCTTTTAAAATGCCAAATCTCCAAGTTGTGTCATACGCTTTCTCCATGTCAAAGAACACCGACACCAAGTGTTCACGTTTTAGGAAAGCATCCCGGATGGATGTTTCCAGTCTAATAAGATGGTCCAAAGTGGACCGGTTCCTTCGGAAGCCGCACTGGATATTGGAGAGAAGGTCATTTGATTCTAAATACCATATTAAACGAGAATTGACCATTCTCTCCAGAATTTGCACAGACAGCTAGTCAGAGCAATAGGACGATAATTGGTGGTGATTTTTGGATCCTTTCCTGGCTTAGGAAAGGCAAGAACGATTGCCTTGCGCCAGGAATCCGGAAACTGCCCTTCAATAAAGATTCTGTTATACAGAGAGAGCAGATAATCCATAGATTTTGGTGAAAGATGTTTAACCAATTCATAATGGATGCCATCTGGTCCAACAGCACTTGCTTTGGAAAGGGCGAGGGCTCTTTTCAGTTCCTGAATAGTGAACGGCCCATTGTAGGGATAGATGTTCTTTGACTTAAAATTAAGTGCCTCTTTTTCCAGTTTATGTTTCAGGACCAGAAACTCTGGGGAATACGAGGATGTTGCAGAGATGTTAGAGAATGTTTCCCCAAGAGCATTGGCTATTGCAGTTTGGATCTGCAATAGCGCATCCATTGTAATCTAGGATTGAAGAAGGGTGGGATGTATATTTTCCTTCATTTTCCGGATTTTATCCCAGACTACCTTAGAATTGGTAGCCTGGTTAACAGATGATGTAAAACGGATCCATGATTCCTTTTGACTCTGACGGCGAATGTAGCGTGCTTTGGCTCGTGCACGCTTGAAAGCTATTAGATTAGCAGTGGTAGGATATCGACGGAATATCCCCCACGCTTTGTTTTGAGCCTTTTTTGCTGCTGTGCATTGTGAATTCCACCAAGGTTTGGGAAATGGTGGAACCGGCCAGATGTTTTTGGAACAGCATTCGCAGCTGCTTGGACAATGATTTCTGTGATGTACGTTACTGCATCATTGATAGGCTCCTGACTGACTGTACTGAGTTCAAAATTTGCCTGATGTTGGAAGGCATTCCAGTCAGCCTGATCAAACTTCCACCGTGGTAACCTAAAAGGAAGACATGGTCTCCCACTGTGTAACAAGGTTATCACAGGGAAGTGATCACTTCCGTATGGATTCTCCTCCACTTCCCAAGTGAGTGAAGGGAGCAGAGAAGGGGAGCAGATAGAGAGATCAATGGCAGAAAAAGTACGGGTAGGCGTATGGATTTGATTTGATTTTTTTTGGGTTTATTGGCGCAAAAACAACTAAGGTTATACTGCGCCAAGAAACGATTAAAATAACATTAAAGTTAAATTCTGGTAACCTTTAAAAAGGTTACCTCGTCAAATTGTTATTTATATATGTGGGTATATATTAATCGCTTTTAAAAATTTAAAAACTGCCGACACGTGGTCGTTGTCTGATAAAATCCGACTGAGTGTATAAGGCTCAGTCGGATGAGTAAAAGCGGTAAAATGTATATTGCGAACATGGGTAAAAAGGACGCAATCTATTAAAATATGCTGTACAGTTAAAACGGTGTCGCAAGACTCGCACATAGGAGGGTCATCCGCCCTCAGCAGAAAAGAATGTGTCAGATGACTGTGACCTATGCGGAGTCGAGCAAGAACAACTTCCTCACTCCGATTCCTGCGCAGACCAGACTGCCAAGTTTGTAATACAGGCTTTATTTGATATAATTTATTTGTTCTCTGTCTGTGCCACAGTTCTTGCCATTGGGAATGTATCTTTTTGCGTATTATTTGCCTGTAGTCTGTATAGGGGACTGACAGGCAACGATTATGAGTGGGTGTTGCTGATTTGGCTGCAGCGTCAGCCAAATCATTTCCCTTTATCCCAATGTGGCTAGGAATCCAGCAGAAGCGGATATCAAACTTGCATTCATGAAGAGAATGTCTCTTCTGCTGAACCCGACAAAGAACTGGATGAGAATTATGTCTCGTAGATAATAAAGCCTGTAATACACTCAAAGAATCGGAATATATTATTGACCTTTGGAATTGACAAGTTCGAATGTGATCCAAGGCTAGCTCTATTGCATACAGCTCTGCAGTGTATATGCTGGATTCGGGAGGAATCTGCTGAGATATTATGGTGTCCGGAAAGACAACAGCAGATCCTACGCATGATTCAGACTTCGAGCCGTCTGTGTAAACGGGCAGGAAGTCTGAGTACTCAGCTTGGTGTGCAGAGTAGAGCTGCTGGTAGACAGATGATGAGGTCTCAGACTTTACCCATTTCTTAAGGGAAAAGTCGCACGGTGGGGGATGAGCATGCCAGGGTGGAGTAGGTTCTTTTGGTGTTTGTGCCACCTTGTCTACCATGATGTTAAACTCTCTGATTAGCTCTTGGACACGAATACCAAAAGGTCGGTTGGCAGTCTGACGGGTATTGTACAAGTTTTCCCAACGTGGCTCAAAAACCGATGTCCACGTAGGATGGTCTGGCAGGGATTTCAACTTTAAAGCATAGTTTAAAGACAACTGCTTACGTCGAAGGGATAACGATGGTTCGTTTGCTTCGACGTATAAGCTCTGGACAGGAGATGTTCGAAAAGCTCCAGTAGCGATACGGATAGCCTGATGGTGGACAGGGTCTAGCCATCGGAGGACACTATCTCTAGCTGAAGAGTATACCTGGGACCCGTAGTCTAATTTGGGTCGTACAAGTGCACGGTAAAGCCGTAGTAGGGTGCATCGATCTGCTCCCAACGCGTTGAGGAGAGAGAGCGGAGGATATTGAGTCCCCTCGTGCATTTTGTACGAAGTTGACGAATATGTTTGAGAAAAGTCAACTTTTTATCAAACACAAGTCCCAAGAATTTTGTGTCTGACACTACTGGAATAACATTTTGTCCGAGCCTTAATTCAGGTTCAGGATGAAGATTACGCTTGCGACAAAAGTGTACGCAAACGGTCTTCTCCGGCGAGAACCTGAAGCCATTACCAAGTGCCCAGGAATTAAGGCGATCAATGGCTTTCTGCAGTTGTCTTTCAATAACCCTCATGTTGCATGACTGACAAAATATGCTAAAGTCATCAACATAGAGGGCACAGTTTACAGTTGGAGGAAGTTGTTCTGTGATGGAATTGACTTTGATGGCAAAAAGCGTGACACTTAATACTGATCCTTGTGGTACTCCCTCCTCTTGGCTGAAGGGACGAGAGAGTGAGGATCCCACACGAACTTGGAAAGATCGATTGGCTAAAAAGTTTTGAATAAAAAAGGGGAGATACCCCCTAAGGCCAAGGCTATGCAGATCTTTTAAAATGCCCCTCGACGTGGGCACCTGTACGTGGTGAGGGGACCTCCCAGTGACGCTGCTGGACTTCCAGACTAGCATCACTGGATCCAACGCCCACAGCCTAGGTTCCGGGCTTACATCAATGGAATCCGGCGTGTTTGCCGTGCGCTGCGACCCGTGGAAATTCGGAAAGGGGGATCCTGGTGTGTTGAGGGGCCCAGCTTCAATACACCACTTTGGCCCCTGCTTCGACAAGACGGGTGGTCCTGGAAGGCCCGGCTAGGATCAATCGGCTAGTAGGTTCGCCTGCGAGGGTCAACCGTGTCAATGCCACGCCCCTACCCTCATGGTCCGAGGGACAGGATTCAGGCTGGCGGCGGTGCGGGTATAGTGTCTGGGTAGCCCTGGCGTCCCACTCCCGAGCGCATTTATTGCATGCCGGGTAGTGGCGTCCCTTTGGGCTCCGTGGTGGGTGGGAGCCCGGGCACTGAACACTTTAATAAACTCCATGAATCCTGATAAACGTATTCCTTCAGGGGCCCCAACCCGGTCCCTATCTGAAAATAATGACGGAGAGGCAGATAGCATTATTGCTACAAAGAGGCAGAGAACCGAAGTACCATCAGGGCCAGTCCCAAGGTTCCTAATTATGCATTCTACCAATGAGACACCAATTGGTAAAATGTCGCCCTTTTTCATACAAAAAGGGTTAGACGGGGTAGCAGGTTCACCCAAATCAGTTAAGAGGCTTCGTTCTGGAGACCTTTTAATTGAAACTAAAAATGACCGGCAATCTGAACATCTACTCCGAACAACATCAATCGGAGGAATCCCTGTAACGGTGACACCACACAGAACACTCAATTCATCGAGAGGTGTCATTTCGGAGTGGGACCTTCTCGACGTCACCGAGGAGGAAATCTGCTCCGAACTAAAACCACAGGGAGTTACTGCCGTCAAGAGAATCACTGCGCGAAGGGATGGGAAAATTGTTAAAACCAGGAGTGTTATCCTGACTTTTAACTCTCCCAAACCTCCTGATGAGATCAAAGCTGGATACATCAACTGTCCAGTACGTCCATACATTCCGAACCCTTTACGGTGTTTTAAATGTCAGAAGTATGGACATTCTCAAATGGCCTGCCGTGGAGTCCTTGCATGCGCTCGATGCGGTGCAAAGGACCACGAAACAACAGCATGTTCAGCCGCAAAACCCACCTGTATTAACTGTGAAGGCGAACACCCGGCCTATTCACGAGCATGCCAGAGGTGGAAAGAAGAAAAAGAAATTCAACGGCTGAAGGCAGAGCTAAATATATCATACCAGGAGGCAAGGAAATCGTCAAACCCCTGAATATCAACAGACCTACCTACGCCCAGAAGGTAGCAGGGAGATGTTCCGTCGGAACTCAGACGGACATGACCATTCCTCCAAAGGAGTCTTTCACTCCCATCGCGCGGTATTTATTAAGTTCACAAAAACCTGCACAAAAGGACCAGTCAGCTGCCACTCCTATATCGGTACCTCCTAATGCTCCACAAATTACAAAAGTAGATACGAAAGAAAAGAATAAGAAAGGGGAAGTCCCCCCTAGTTCCCAAGAAAAGATGGATGTAGAGCAGAAGGAGGTACCCGATGATTCAGTCTTGGAACTCTTTGCGGAGGAGGAAATGGACACGGGACAGCGTCCATTCTTCCCCAAAAAAGATAAATCCAAGACTGATAAAAGTAAGCCCTCAGCACCTCGGAAGCCGCCTGATGGACCCACCAAGCCAAAATAATGGCTAAATTCCTACAATGGAATTGTCGTGGATTCCGGCGAAATATAGATGACATCAAGGCCCTCCTGCAAAAGCACGAGCCAGTTTGCTTTTGCTTGCAGGAGACATATCTAAAGGCAAATGATGATCCCACCATGCATAACATCACAGTTTTTCGAAAGGATAGAATTGCGGACGGCTCTGTACATGGGGGAGTGGCTATCCTTGTGGGTAACCAGACCCCAGTGCAGCCCCTGCTAATTACAACTAGAATAGAGGCTGTTGCAATTCGCCTTACGGTGGGATTTTTATTAACTGTGTGCTCTATCTATTTGCCACCTGGGACTGACATCTCCCAGGCAGACCTTGATGATCTTCTCACGCAGCTGCCTCCCCCTTTCTTACTTCTCGGGGATTTTAATGGACATAACACCCTGTGGGGTAGTGCTAACGTCAACGGAAGGGGACGAGTCATTGAGCGTATGCTCAATGACAATGACCTTTCCCTTCTAAATACTGGAAAAAACACCTTCTTCCATATGCCTACCCGTACTTTTTCTGCCATTGATCTTTCTATCTGCTCCCCTTCTCTACTCCCTTCACTCACCTGGGAAGTGGAGGAGAATCCATACGGAAGCGATCACTTCCCTGTGATAACCTTGTTACACAGTGGGAGACCATGTCTTCCTTTTAGGTTACCACGGTGGAAGATTGATCAGGCTGACTGGACTGCCTTCCAACAACAGGCAAATTTCGATCTTAGCACAGTCAGTCAAGAGCCGATCAATGACGCAGTACAGTACATCACAGAAATCATCGTCCAAGCAGCTGCTAAAGCTGTCCCAAAAACATCAGCCCGGTTTCCACCATTTCCCAAACCTTGGTGGAATTCACAATGCACAGCAGCAAAAAAGGCTCAAAACAAAGCGTGGGGGATATTTCGCCGATATCCCACCACGAACAACCTTATAGCCTTCAAACGTGCACGAGCCAAAGCACGTTACATCCGTCGTCAGAGTCAAAAGGAATCGTGGATCCGTTTTACATCATCTATTAACCAGTCTACCAACTCTAAGGTAGTCTGGGATAAAATCCGGAAAATGAAGGGAAAATATACATCCCACCCTTCTTCAATCCTAGATTATAATGGATGCGCTATTGCAGATCCAACTGCAATAGCCAATGCTCTTGGGGAAACATTCTTTAAGATCTCTGCAACATCTTCGTATTCCCCAGAGTTCCTGGTCCTTAAACACAAACTGGAAAGGCAAGCACTTAATTTTAAGACCAAGGGCCTCTATCCCTACAACGGGGCATTCACTATAGAGGAACTGAACAGAGCGCTCACTCTTTCCAAAGCAAGTGCCGTTGGACCAGATGGCATCCATTATGAAATGATTAAAAATCTTCTACCAACATCTATGGATTGTCTGCTCCTTCTGTATAACAGAATCTTTACTGAAGGGCAGTTTCCGGACTCCTGGCGAAAGGCAATCGTTCTTGCCTTTCCTAAGCCAGGAAAGGATCCAAAAGTCACCACCAATTATCGTCCTATTGCTCTGACTAGCTGTTTGTGCAAAATCCTGGAGAGAATGGTCAATTCTCGTTTAATATGGTATTTAGAATCAAATGACCTTCTCTCCAACATCCAGTGCGGCTTCCGACGGAACCGGTCCACTTTGGACCATCTTATTAGAATGGAAGCATCCATCCGGGATGCTTTCCTAAAACGGGAACACTTGGTGTCGGTGTTCTTTGACATGGAAAAAGCGTATGACACAACTTGGAGATTTGGCATTTTAAAAGACATACATAGCCTAGGCCTAAGAGGGCATCTGCCTTTTTTTATTCAAAACTTTTTAGCTAATCGATCGTTCCAAGTTCGTGTGGGATCCTCACTCTCTCGCTCCTTTAGCCAAGAGGAGGGAGTACCACAAGGATCAGTATTAAGTGTCACGCTTTTTGCCATAAAAATAAATTCCATCACAGAACAACTTCCTCCGACTGTAAACAGTGCCCTCTATGTTGATGACTTTAGCATTTTTTGCCAGTCGTGCAACATGAGGGTAATTGAAAGACAACTGCAGAAAGCCATTGATAGTCTGAATTGCTGGGCACTTGCAAATGGCTTCAGGTTCTCGCCGGAGAAGACCGTTTGCGTACACTTTTGTCGCAAGCGTAATCTTCATCCTGAACCCGAATTAAGGCTCGGACAAAATGCAATTCCAGTAGCAGCAAACACAAAATTCTTGGGACTCATATTCGATAAAAAACTAACTTTTTTGGATCACATTCGTGAACTCCGCACCAAGTGCACACGTGGACTTAATATTCTCCGCTCGCTCTCCTCTACATCTTGGGGAGCAGACCGATGTACCATTCTTCGGCTTTACCGTGCACTAGTGCGATCCAAACTAGATTATGGGTCCCAGGTATATTCCTCAGCCCGAGACAGTGTCCTGCGGTGGCTGGACCCCGTCCATCATCAGGCTATACGCATCGCTACTGGAGCATTTCGAACATCTCCTGTCCAGAGCTTATACGTCGAAGCAAACGAACCACCGTTATCACTTCGCCGTAAGCAGTTGTCTCTAAAGTACGCCTTAAAACTGAAATCCCTGCCAGACCATCCTACGTGGCCATTCGTTTTTGAGCCACGATGGGAAAATTTATACAATACTCGAAAGACTGCCAATCGTCCTTTTGGTATTCGTATCCAAGAGCTACTCAAAGAACTTGATATCAAGGTAGACAAGGTTGCCCGAACATCAAAGCAACCCTTTCCACCCTGGCATGCTCGTGTCCCGGCATGCGACTTGTCGCTTAGAAACAGGGTAAAGTCGGACACTCCATCATGTGTCTACCTGCAGCTTCATTCAGCACACCGAACTGAATATTCTGACTTCGCGCCAGTCTACACAGACGGTTCGAAGTCGGAATCATATGTGGGATCTGCTGCTGTCTTTACAGACAGCACTATATCAGAGCAGATCCCCTCTGAATGCAGCATATTTACTGCAGAGCTGCGCGCTGTAGAGTTGGCCTTGGATCATATTAGTAAATACCAATACCAACGGTTCATTTTATATTCTGACTCTCTTAGCATGTTACAGGCTCTAATATCTGTGAGATATAATCCTCATCCAGTTCTGTCTAGCATTCAGCAGAAGATTCACGTTCTCCATGAACGCGAATATGACATCCGCTTCTGCTGGATTCCCAGCCATATTGGGATTAGGGGAAATGATTTGGCTGACGCCGCAGCCAAATCAGCAATTCCCCATAATAGCCGCTGCCTGTTAGTCCCCTATACAGACTACAGGCAAATAGTACATCAAAAGTTACATTCCCAATGGCAGGACTCGTGGAATAGACAGACCGGAAATAAATTGCATCGTATAAAGCCTGTAATTGAACCGTGGCAGTCTAGTCTGCGCAGGAATCGTAAGGAGGAAGTTGTTCTTGCCCGGACCCGCATAGGACATTGTCATTTGACACATTCTTTTTTGCTGAGGGCGGATGACCCTCCTATGTGTGAGTCTTGTGGCACAGTTTTATCAATCAGACACATTTTAGTCGAATGTTCAGATTTTAGCAATATCCGTCCTACCGCTTTTAACCATCTGACTGAGCCTTATACACTCAGTCAGATTTTATCTGACAATGACAACGTGTCTGCTGTTTTTATCTTTTTAAAATTAATAAATATTTTTACTCATATATAAAATTTTTACATTTTTCTTTTATATATTTGTTATATATTTTGACATAGTGACCTAACTAATTAGGTCACTGAAAGTTTAAAAATTTTCGTTTATAAATGACCTGGTCTTGGCGCATTATAGCCTTAGTAGCTGATGCGCCAATAAAACGAAAAAACCCAAACCCAAACCCTCTTTTAAAATGCCAAATCTCCAAGTTGTGTCATACGCTTTCTCCATGTCAAAGAACACCGACACCAAGTGTTCGCGTTTTAGGAAAGCATCCCGGATGGATGCTTCCAATCTAATAAGATGGTCCAAAGTGGACCGGTTCCTTCGGAAGCCGCACTGGATGCTGGAGAGAAGGTCATTTGATTCTAAATACCATATTAAACGAGAATTGACCATTCTCTCCAGGATTTTGCACAGACAGCTAGTCAGAGCAATGGGACGATAATTGGTGGTAACGTTTGGATCCTTTCCTGGCTTAGGAAAGGCAAGAACGATTGCCTTTCGCCAGGAATCCGGAAACTGCCCCTCAGTAAAGATTCTGTTATACAGAAGGAGCAGACAATCCATAGATTTTGGTGAAAGATGTTTAATCATTTCATAATGGATGCCATCTGGTCCAACGGCACTTGCTTTGGAAAGAGCGAGGGCTCTTTTGAGTTCCAGAATAGTGAAATCCCCGTTGTAGGGATAGATGCTCCTACATTTAAAGGTGAGTGCCTGTTTTTCGGTTTTGTATTTCAGGACCAGGAACTCTGGGGAATACGAAGATGTTGAAGAGATGTTAGAGAATGTTTCCCCAAGAGCATTGGCTATTGCAGTTGGATCTGCTATAGCGCATCCATTATAATCTAGGATTGAGGAAGGGTGGGATGTATATTTTCCCTTCATTTTCCGGATTTTATCCCAGACTACCTTAGAGTTGGTAGACTGGTTAATAGATGATGTAAAACGGATCCACGATTCCTTTTGACTCTGACGACGGATGTAGCGTGCTTTGGCTCGTGCACGTTTGAAGGCTATAAGGTTGTTCGTGGTGGGATATCGGCGAAATATCCCCCACGCTTTGTTTTGAGCCTTTTTTGCTGCTGTGCATTGTGAATTCCACCAAGGTTTAGGAAATGGTGGAAACCGGGCTGATGTTTTTGGGATAGCATTAGCAGCTGCTTGGACAATATTTTCTGTGATGTACTTAACTGCATCATTGATAGGCTCTTGACTGACTGTACTAAGATCAAAATTTGCCTGGTGTTGGAAGGCAGTCCAGTCAGCCCGATCAATCTTCCACCGTGGTAACCTGAAGGGAAGACATGGTCTCCCACTGTGTAGCAAGGTTATCACGGGGAAGTGATCACTACCGTATGGACTCTCCTCCACTTCCCAGGTGAGTGAAGGGAGTAGAGAAGGGGAGCAGATAGAGAGATCAATGGCAGAAAAAGTACGGGTAGGCATGTGGAAAAAGGTGTTTGTTCCAGTATTTAGAAGGGAAAGGTCATTGTCATTGAGCATACGCTCTATGACTCGTCCCCTTCCATTGATGTTAGCACTACCCCACAGGGTGTTATGTCCATTAAAATCCCCAAGAAGTAAGAAAGGGGGAGGCAGCTGCGTTAGAAGATCATCAAGGTCTGCCTGGGAGATGTCAGTACCAGGTGGCAAATAAATAGAGCATACAGTTAATAAGAATTCCACTGAAAGGCGAATTGCAACGGCCTCTATGCTGGTTGTAATTAGCAAGGGCTGCACTGGGGTCTGGTTACCCACGAGGATAGCCACTCCCCCATGTACAGGGCCATCCGCAATTCTATCCTTTCGAAAAAATGTGATGTTGTGCATGGTGGGATCATCATTTGCCTTTAGATATGTCTCCTGCAAGCAAAAGCAAACTGGCTCGTGCTTTTGCAGGAGGGCCTTGATGTCATCTATATTTCGCCGGAATCCACGACAATTCCATTGTAGGAATTTAGCCATTATTTTGGCTTGGTGGGTCCATCAGGCGGCTTCCGAGGTGCTGAGGGCTTACTTTTGTCAGTCTTGGATTTATCTTTTTTGGGGAAGAATGGACGCTGTCCCGTGTCCATTTCCTCCTCCGCAAAGAGTTCCAAGACTGACTCTTCGGGTACCTCCTTCTGCTCGACATCCATCTTTTCTTGGGTAGTAGGGGGGACTTCCCCTTTTTTATTCTTTTCTTTCGCAGTTACCTTTGGAACTTGTGGAGCATTAGGAGGTACCGATATAGGAGTGGCAGCTGATTGGTCCTTTTGTGCAGGTTTTTGAGAACTTAATAGATATCGCGCGATGGGAGTGAAAGACTCCTTTGGAGGAATGGTCATGTCCGTCTGAGTTCCGACGGAACATCTCCCTGCTACCTTCTGGGCGTAGGTAGGTTTGTTGATATTCAGGGGTTTGACCGATTTCCTTGCCTCCTGGTATGATATGTTAAGCTCTGCCTTCAGCCGTTGAATCTCTTTTTCTTCTTTCCACCTCTGGCATGCTCGTGAGTAGGCGGGGTGTTCGCCCTCACAGTTAATACAGGTGGGTTTTGTGGCTGAACATGCTGTTGTTTCGTGGTCCTTTGCACCGCATCGAGCGCAGGCAAGGACTCCACGGCAGGCCATTTGAGAATGTCCATACTTCTGGCACTTAAAGCACCGTAAAGGGTTGGGAACGTATGGACGCACTGAACAGTTGATGTATCCAGCTTTAATCTCGTCAGGAGGTTTAGGAGTGTTAAAAGTCAGGATAACGCTCCTGGTTTTAACAATTTTTCCATCCCTTCGCGCAGTGATTCTCTTGACGGCAATGACTCCCTGTGGTTTTAATTCGGAGCAGATTTCCTCCTCGTATACGTCAAGAAGGTCCCACTCCGAAATGACACCTCTAGAATAATTGAGTGTTCTGTGTGGTGTCACTGTTATAGGGATTCCTCCGATTGATGTTACTCGGAGTAGATGTTCGGATTGCCTGTCATTTTTAGTTTCAATTAAGAGGTCTCCAGAACGGAGCCTCTTAACTGATTTGGGAGAACCTACTAACCCATCTAACCCTTTTTGAATAAAAAAGGGCGACATTTTACCAATCGGTTTTTCAGTGGTAGAATGCATAATAAGAAATCTTGGGACAGGCCCTGATGATGGTATTTCCGTTCGCTGCCTCTTTGTTGCGATAATATTATCTGCCTCTCCGTCTAATTTTTCAGATAGGGACCGGGTTGGGGCCCCTGAAGAAGTAAGTTTATCAGGATTCATGAAGTTTATTTAGTTGTTCGGTGCCCGGGCTCCCCACCCACCACGGAGCCCAAAGGGACGCCCACTACCCGGCATGCAATAAATGCGCTCGGGAGTGGGACGCCAGGGCTACCCAGACACTATACCCGCACCGCCGGGCCCCGAGTGCCAAGCGATAGTTCCCAAGCGATCTTTATAGTGCGTTTTCTAGCGTTTTTCCTAGAGTGAGTACTAGTGTTTTCATAAACCCTCCACCGCTCGCAACGTCACTGCTGACCGCTCGCAACGTCACTGCTTCCCTCGCTGAGCAACGTCACTGCTTCAACGCTAGCAACGTTACTGCTAACCCCGCTTGCAACGTTACTGCTATCGCTAGCATCGTACTGCTCTCCTATTCTTCTGATCGCTTGGCCACTAGTTGGCACCGCTCCTGCCTCCACGTGGCGGGGTCGGAAACCTGGGAGAAGGAAGCTCCTCTCCCGGGGCGAAAAGGAGCAACAATGGATTGCGATGACTATCCACCACTAGAGCCAACAGGCTCTCAACATGTTGACACCCGTAGAAGGGAACATGATCCAAGTCTCTCAAAAAGAATGAGAACAGATTCTAGCAAACCAGAACCACCAGCTTTTCTGATAATGCATTCACTATCGAATCAACCAGTAAGCAAATTGTCTCCCTTTGTCATTCAAAGATGTCTTGAAAACTCAGCAGGAACACCAAAAATGGTAAAAAGACTCCAGTCAGGAGATCTATTAATTGAAACCACGCAGGCAAGACACTCTGAACTGTTATTGAAACTTTCAACTATAAGCGGAATCCCAATTAAAGTCACCCCGCATAATACTTGTTTGTTGTTGTAGTTGTATTTGAGGTTTTTTGGCACAAGGGCCTCTTGGGCCATATTGTGCCTGTTCATGGTTTGGGTATCACTGATTTCACGTTATGATTAGAGACTATTATAAAAATTGATGCGTTTTAAATACTTAAACAGATCCTCGAAATTTGCTTCGTTGCCAAGAATATGTGATAACGTTAAGGGTTCCTGCAAATTGGAGAGGGAGCTGAAGCTGGAATTTCGGACAGATGAAAGGTGTGGACATTCAATGAGAATATGTTTTATTGTTAGTTGCGACTGGCAGAAAAAACACTTAGGAGGAGTCTCTCCCAAAAGCAAATGCAGATGAGTTGGGTGTGAATGACCGATGCGAAGCCTTGCCAGAATTACTTCTTGTCGCCTGTTTCTTCTAAAACTAGATGTCCACAGTTGGGGCGCTTTTTTTATCTGGAACAGTTTATTATTGGTTTGAGATTGCCAGAGATCAGACCATTGTTTCCAACATGTTTTTTTAATAATGGATTTATAGTCTGTGTATGGAGCTTTCAGTTGACTGTAAGATCCAGAGTCGGGATGTTTAGCAGCCTCATCTGCACAATCATTACCTTGGATGCCAACATGACCAGGAATCCAGCAGAAGGTAACCTTGTAGTTGGCTGTTTGATGGTAAGATAATTTAGACCGGATCTCTTTAAGAACGGGATGAGAGGGAGGAAAGGTAGATTGAAAGGCACTGATTGCACTTAAAGAGTCTGTATATATCAAAGATTGTTTGATATGATATTTGTTTATGTTATCCAGAGCCAGTTTTATTGCAAATAATTCTGCAGTATAGATACTGCATTCGGAGGGAAGAGAGGCAGCTGTTAAGAAAGTGGCGGAAACTGCTGCTGCACCAACAGCCGTATCTGTTTTGGAGCCGTCAGTATAGATATGAACTTTCTCTGAGTTTTCCAAAGAATGCAGTTTATGTAGCTGTTGAATGTTGGTATTTGCCAGGGAGGATTTTCCCCATCTTGAAAAGAAATTGTCACAGAGAGGTATGATTGATTGATTGATTGATTGAGTTTTATTGGCGCATCAGCAACTAAGGCTATAATGCGCCAAAAACTTGTTATAAAAGGTAAAATTTTCGGTGACCTAAAGAATTAGGTCACTAAGTCCGGGTAAAAAAGCAAGTATAAGTTGTAAAAGACAAATATCAGTAAATAACAATAAGATTTTTTTTTTTTTTTTTTTTTAAATATTGGTAAAAAGGTTTACTGATTTTAGAAAATTAAAAATAGCAGACACATGGTCATTGTCAGATAAAATCTGACTGAGTGTATGGGGCTCGGTCAGATGGTTAAAAGCGGTAAAACGAGCATTTCTAAAACTGGTACAATCACATAAAATATGTTCAATGGATAAAATGGTGTCACATTGCTCGCACATAGGACAGTCATCTGCCCTCAGCAGAAAAGAATGTGTAAGATGACTGTGTCCTATGCGGAGACGAGCTAGAACAACTTCCTCCTTACGATTCTTGCGCAGACTAGACTGCCACGGTTCAATTACAGGCTTTATACGATATAATTTATTCGCAGTCTGTCTATTCCACGAATCCTGCCATTGGGAATGTATTTTCTCGTCTATTATTTGCCTGTAGTCTGTATAGGGGACTAACAGGCAGCGGTTTTTATTCGGGATTGCTGATTTGGCTGCGGCGTCAGCCAAATCATTTCCCCTAATCCCAATGTGGCTGGGAATCCAGCAGAAGCGGATGTCATATTCGCGTTCATGGAGAACGTGAATCTTCTGCTGAATGCTAGACAGAACTGGATGAGGATTATACCTCACAGATATTAAAGCCTGTAACATGCTAAGAGAGTCAGAATATAAAATGAACCGTTGGTATTGGTATTTACTAATATGATCCAAGGCTAACTCTACAGCGTGCAGCTCTGCAGTAAATATGCTGCATTCAGAGGGAATCTGCTCTGATATAGTGCTGTCTGTGAAGACAGCAGCAGATCCCACATATGATTCCGACTTCGAACCGTCTGTGTAGACTGGCGCGAAGTCAGAATATTCAATTCGGTGTGCTGAATGAAGCTGCAGGTAGACAGATGATGGAGTGTCCGACTTTCCCCAGTTTCTAAGCGACAAGTCGCATGCCGGGACACGAGCATGCCAGGGTGGAAAGGGTTGCTTTGATGTTTGGGCAACCTTGTCTACCTTCATATTAAGTTCTTTGAGTAGATCTTGGAAACGAATACCAAAAGGACGATTGGCAGTCTTTCGAGTATTGTATAAATTTTCCCATCGTGGCTCAAAAACGAATGGCCACGTAGGATGGTCTGGCAGGGATTTCAGTTTTAAGGCGTACTTTAGAGACAACTGCTTACGTCGAAGTGATAACGGTGGTTCATTTGCTTCGACGTATAAGCTCTGGACAGGAGATGTTCGAAATGCTCCAGTAGCGATGCGTATAGCCTGATGATGGACGGGGTCCAGCCACCGCAGGACACTGTCTCGGGCTGAGGAATATACCTGGGACCCATAATCTAGTTTGGATCGCACAAGTGCACGGTAGAGCCGAAGAATGGTACATCGGTCTGCTCCCCAAGATGTAGAGGAGAGCGAGCGGAGAATATTAAGTCCACGTGTGCACTTTGTGCGGAGTTGACGAATATGATCCAAAAAAGTTAGTTTTTTATCGAAAATGAGTCCCAAGAATTTTGTGTTTGCTGCTACTGGGATAGCATTTTGTCCGAGCCTTAATTCGGGTTCAGGATGAAGATTACGCTTGCGACAAAAGTGTACGCAAACGGTCTTCTCCGGCGAGAACCTGAAGCCATTTTTAAGTGCCCAGGAATTCAGACTATCAATGGCTTTCTGCAGTTGTCTTTCAATAACCCTCATGTTGCACGACTGGCAAAAAATGCTAAAGTCATCAACATAGAGGGCACTGTTTACAGTTGGAGGAAGTTGTTCTGTGATGGAATTTATTTTTATGGCAAAAAGCGTGACACTTAGTACTGATCCTTGTGGTACTCCCTCGTCTTGGCTAAAGGAGCGAGAGAGTGAGGATCCCACACGAACTTGGAACGATCGATTGGCCAAAAAGTTTTGAATAAAAACGGGCAGATGCCCTCTTAGGCCTAGGCTATGTAAGTCTTTTAAAATGCCAAATCTCCAAGTTGTGTCATACGCTTTCTCCATGTCAAAGAACACCGACACCAAGTGTTCCCGTTTTAGGAAAGCATCCCGGATGGATGCTTCCATTCTAATAAGATGGTCCAAAGTGGACCGGTTTCTTCGGAAGCCGCACTGGATGTTGGAGAGAAGGTCATTTGTTTCTAGATACCAAATTAAACGAGAATTAACCATTCTCTCCAGGATTTTGCACAGACAGCTAGTCAGAGCAATAGGACGATAATTGGTGGTGACTTTTGGATCCTTTCCTGGCTTAGGAAAGGCAAGAACGATTGCCTTTCGCCAGGAGTCCGGAAACTGCCCTTCAGTAAAGATTCTGTTATACAGAAGGAGCAGACAATCCATAGATTTTGATGAAAGATGTTTAATCATTTCATAATGGATGCCATCTGGTCCAACGGTTTTTGATTTGATTTGATTTTGGGTTTATTGGCGCAAAAACAACTAAGGTTATACTGCGCCAAGAAACGATTAAAATAACATTAAAGTTAAATTCTGGTAACCTTTAAAAAGGTTACCTCGTCAAATTGTTATTTATATATGTGGGTATATATTAATCGCTTTTAAAAATTTAAAAACTGCCGACACGTGGTCGTTGTCTGATAAAATCCGACTGAGTGTATAAGGCTCAGTCGGATGAGTAAAAGCGGTAAAATGTATATTGCGAACATGGGTAAAAAGGACGCAATCTATTAAAATATGCTGTACAGTTAAAACGGTGTCGCAAGACTCGCACATAGGAGGGTCATCCGCCCTCAGCAGAAAAGAATGTGTCAGATGACTGTGACCTATGCGGAGTCGAGCAAGAACAACTTCCTCACTCCGATTCCTGCGCAGACCAGACTGCCAAGTTTGTAATACAGGCTTTATTTGATATAATTTATTTGTTCTCTGTCTGTGCCACAGTTCTTGCCATTGGGAATGTATCTTTTTGCGTATTATTTGCCTGTAGTCTGTATAGGGGACTGACAGGCAACGATTATGAGTGGGTGTTGCTGATTTGGCTGCAGCGTCAGCCAAATCATTTCCCTTTATCCCAATGTGGCTAGGAATCCAGCAGAAGCGGATATCAAACTTGCATTCATGAAGAGAATGTCTCTTCTGCTGAACCCGACAAAGAACTGGATGAGAATTATGTCTCGTAGATAATAAAGCCTGTAATACACTCAAAGAATCGGAATATATTATTGACCTTTGGAATTGACAAGTTCGAATGTGATCCAAGGCTAGCTCTATTGCATACAGCTCTGCAGTGTATATGCTGGATTCGGGAGGAATCTGCTGAGATATTATGGTGTCCGGAAAGACAACAGCAGATCCTACGCATGATTCAGACTTCGAGCCGTCTGTGTAAACGGGCAGGAAGTCTGAGTACTCAGCTTGGTGTGCAGAGTAGAGCTGCTGGTAGACAGATGATGAGGTCTCAGACTTTACCCATTTCTTAAGGGAAAAGTCGCACGGTGGGGGATGAGCATGCCAGGGTGGAGTAGGTTCTTTTGGTGTTTGTGCCACTTTGTCTACCATGATGTTAAACTCTCTGATTAGCTCTTGGACACGAATACCAAAAGGTCGGTTGGCAGTCTGACGGGTATTGTACAAGTTTTCCCAACGTGGCTCAAAAACCGATGTCCACGTAGGATGGTCTGGCAGGGATTTCAACTTTAAAGCATAGTTTAAAGACAACTGCTTACGTCGAAGGGATAACGATGGTTCGTTTGCTTCGACGTATAAGCTCTGGACAGGAGATGTTCGAAAAGCTCCAGTAGCGATACGGATAGCCTGATGGTGGACAGGGTCTAGCCATCGGAGGACACTATCTCTAGCTGAAGAGTATACCTGGGACCCGTAGTCTAATTTGGGTCGTACAAGTGCACGGTAAAGCCGTAGTAGGGTGCATCGATCTGCTCCCCAACGCGTTGAGGAGAGAGAGCGGAGGATATTGAGTCCCCTCGTGCATTTTGTACGAAGTTGACGAATATGTTTGAGAAAAGTCAACTTTTTATCAAACACAAGTCCCAAGAATTTTGTGTCTGACACTACTGGAATAACATTTTGTCCGAGCCTTAATTCAGGTTCAGGATGAAGATTACGCTTGCGACAAAAGTGTACGCAAACGGTCTTCTCCGGCGAGAACCTGAAGCCATTACCAAGTGCCCAGGAATTAAGGCGATCAATGGCTTTCTGCAGTTGTCTTTCAATAACCCTCATGTTGCATGACTGACAAAATATGCTAAAGTCATCAACATAGAGGGCACAGTTTACAGTTGGAGGAAGTTGTTCTGTGATGGAATTGACTTTGATGGCAAAAAGCGTGACACTTAATACTGATCCTTGTGGTACTCCCTCCTCTTGGCTGAAGGGACGAGAGAGTGAGGATCCCACACGAACTTGGAAAGATCGATTGGCTAAAAAGTTTTGAATAAAAAAGGGGAGATGCCCCCTAAGGCCAAGGCTATGCAGATCTTTTAAAATGCCAAATCTCCAAGTTGTGTCATACGCTTTCTCCATGTCAAAGAACACCGACACCAAGTGTTCGCGTTTTAGGAAAGCATCCCGGATGGATGCTTCCAATCTAATAAGATGGTCCAAAGTGGACCGGTTCCTTCGGAAGCCGCACTGGATGCTGGAGAGGTCATTTGATTCTAAATACCATATTAAACGGGAATTGACCATTCTCTCCAGGATTTTGCACAGACAGCTAGTCAGAGCAATAGGACGATAATTGGTGGTAACTTTTGGATCCTTTCCTGGCTTAGGAAAAGCAAGAACGATTGCCTTTCGCCAGGAATCCGGAAACTGCCCCTCAGTAAAGATTCTGTTATACAGAAGGAGCAGACAATCCATAGATTTTGGTGAAAGATGTTTAATCATTTCATAATGGATGCCATCTGGCCCAACAGCACTTGCTTTGGAAAGAGCAAGGGCTCTTTTCAGTTCCTCTATAGTGAATGCCCCGTTGTAGGGATAGAGGCCCTTGGTCTTAAAATTTAGTGCTTGCTTTTCCAGTTTATGTTTAAGGACCAGGAACTCTGGGGAATACGAGGATGTTGCAGAGATGTTAGAGAATGTTTCCCCAAGAGCATTGGCTATTGCAGTTGGATCTGCAATAGCGCATCCATTATAATCTAGGATTGAAGAAGGGTGGGATGTATATTTCCCCTTCATTTTCCGGATTTTATCCCAGACTACCTTAGAATTGGTAGACTGGTTAATAGATGATGTAAAACGGATCCACGATTCCTTTTGACTCTGACGACGGATGTAGCGTGCTTTGGCTCGTGCACGTTTGAAGGCTATAAGGTTGTTCGTGGTAGGATATCGGCGAAATATCCCCCACGCTTTGTTTTGAGCCTTTTTGGCTGCTGTGCATTGTGAATTCCACCAAGGTTTGGGAAATGGTGGAAACCGGGCAGATGTTTTTGGGACAGCATTCGCAGCTGCTTGGACAGTGATATCTGTGATGTACGTTACTGCGTCATTGATAGGCTCCTGACTGACTGTACTGAGGTCAAAATTTGCCTGATGTTGGAAGGCATTCCAGTCAGCCTGATCAAACTTCCACCGTGGTAACCTAAAAGGAAGACACGGTCTTCCACAGTGTAACAAGGTTATCACAGGGAAGTGATCACTTCCGTATGGATTCTCCTCCACTTCCCAAGTGAGTGAAGGGAGTAGAGAAGGGGAGCATATAGAGAGATCAATGGCAGAAAAGGTACGGGTAGGCATGTGGAAGAAGGTGTTTGTTCCAGTGTTTAGAATGGAGAGGTCATTGTCATTGAGCAAACGCTCTATGACCCGTCCCCTTCCATTGATGTTAGCACTACCCCACAGGGTGTTATGTCCATTAAAATCCCCGAGAAGTAAGAAAGGGGGAGGCAACTGCGTTACAAGATCATCAAGGTCTTCCTGGGAGATGTCAGTCCCAGGTGGCAAATAAATAGAGCAGACCGTTAATAAAAATCCCACTGTAAGGCGAATTGCAACAGCCTCTATGCTGGTTGTAATTAGCAAGGGCTGAACTGGGGTCTGATTACTCACAAGGATAGCCACTCCTCCATGAGCAGGACCATCCGCAATTCTATCCTTACGAAAGATTGTGATGTTATGCATGGTGGGATCATCGTTTGCTTTTAGATAAGTCTCCTGCAAGCAAAAGCAAACTGGCTCATGCTTTTGCAGGAGGGCCTTGATGTCATCAGTATTTCGCCGGAATCCACGACAATTCCATTGTAGGAATTTAGCCATTATTTTGGCTTGGTGGGTCCATCAGGCGGCTTCCGAACTGCTGAGGGCTTAATTTTATCAGTCTTGGCTTTATCTTTTTTGGGGAAGAATGGACGCTGTCCCGTGTCCATTTCTTCCTCCGCGAAGAGTTCCAAGACTGATTCATCCGGTACCTCCTTGTGCTCGACATCCATTGTTTCTGTTTTATCTGTTTTATCTGTTAGCTCTTTACCACTTGGTTTTGGTAGTGGTGGAGCACTCGGAGGTACGGATATAGGAGTGGCAGCTGACTGTGTTTTTTTGGTGGGCTTTTGTGAACTCAATAAATAGCGTGCAATCGGAGTGAATGACTCTTTTGGTGGTACAGTCATCTCTGTTTGTGTACCGATAGTGCACTTCGCAGAAACCTTCTGGGCATATGAAGGTTTCCCGCTATTTATTGGTTGCATGCGTCTTCTGGCCTCTGGGTAGGAGATATTCAGCTCTGTTTTTAGTTTTTGGATCTCTTTTTCATCCTTCCACCGCTGGCATGCTCTGGAGTAAGCAGGGTGCTCTCCTTGGCAATTTATACAGATCGGTTTAGAAGCTGAACATTCCTTGCTCTCGTGATCTTTTGAACCACATCGAGCACAGGCAGGGTTACCACGACAAGCCGTTTGTGAATGGCCGTATTTTTGGCATTTAAAGCACCTCAGTGGGTTTGGGATGTAAAGCCGCACTGGGCAGTTTAAATAGCCTGCCTTGATGGAACTTGGAGGCCGTGGGGTGTTAAATGTTATGATGAGAACTCGGGTAGGGACGAGATTCCCATCCTTCCGCATTGATATTCTCTTGACAGCCGTCACTCCTTGGTCTTTTAGTTCAGAGCAGATCTCTTCCTCAGAGACATGAAGAAGATCCCACTCTGAAATGACTCCTCGTGAAGAGTTCAAAGTTTTGTGGGGTGTTACACTGATTGGTATTCCCCCTATGGATGTCGCATTCAGGATTCTTTCTGCTTGCTTTGCACTGGAAGCTTCGATTAAAAGATCGCCAGAACGCAGCCGTTTTACAGATTTTGGTGATCCTGCCAGCCCTTCTAATCCTTTCTGGATAAAGAAGGGTGACATCTTCCCAATTGACTGCTCTCCGGTAGAATGGAGTATGAGGAAAAGCGGTGTAATAGGTGGTCGTTTATCCTCAGTTCTGGCTCTTTTGGCAGAATTGGTGTCATTCTCATCTGATCGGTTAGGTAGGGGCCTTGTTGGGGCCCCAGAAGAAGGATTTAAATTACTCATGAGAGTAAATTGTTGTTGTGGGGGTTTTCTGGCGCATAAGCAGCTTTGGCTATAATGCGCCTATTCCTTTATTGTAATAATATATAAGAATTTCTTCTTATATCAGAAGAGGCAAAAATCAGAAATGACTATAAACTCCAATTTTCTTCAGAAAGTTAAAAAATTCAGGGATATTTGCATTGTCACCAATGACATTCTCTAGAGTTATTGGTTTGCGAAGGTTAACCAAAGATAGCAGGGTTGTATTTCTGTCTTGATTATAGTGTGGGCATTCGATGAGAATGTGTTTCACAGTCAGATTTAGAAAACAATGTGGACACTGTGGTGGATCATCTCCTGTGAGTAAATGAAGGTGAGTCAAATGTGTATGGCCTATTCTTGATCTTGAAAGGAGTACCTCTTCTCGTCTTGATGAACGGACACTGGAACGCCAAATTCTAGGATCCTGTTTAAATTGAAAAAGTTTGTTATGTGTTTGAGAGTGCCAGAGTGCTGTCCATTCTGTTAGGCATGCGTCACGAATGATTTGTGGGTAGTCTGATGCTGGAACAGGGATAGTGGTTAAATCTAAGGTAGATGGATTTTTTGCCGCTTTATCGGCCAGTTCATTACCAGAAATTCCAGAATGGGATGGAATCCAGCAGAAGGTGATCATTTGGTGGCGCTCTTCAATCTGCAGTAATAATCTTCTAATTTCATTTAGAAGAGGGTGAACTTTATCTGTGGAGTTAGATAATGCCATAATTGAGCTGAGGGAATCAGTGTAAATAACAAATTTTAGTGAGCAGTCAGAACAGAGGTTTTCTAAGGCTAGTTTAATTGCATATAATTCTGCTGAGAATATACTGAATTCAGGTGGAAGGGCTGCTGAAATAGTGGTATTTAGGAACACTGCTGCTGCTCCAACATTTGAGTTAGATTTAGAGCCATCTGTATAAATTGGAGAAAAGTCAAAATATTTGTGAGTGTGAATTGCATGAAGTTGTTTCACATTTGATGCTTGAAGAACATTTTTTCCCCATTGGCAAAGGTAAGTGTCACAGGTGGGTAGAGGAGTAGGAGTCCATGGTGGTTGAGTGCATGTTACTACTTCTTGTACAGAATGAATGGGAACTTTCCAATCTTGCATCAGTTCAAGAAGGCGAAGACCAGCTGGTTTTACTATACTAGGCTTACTTCTGTAGAGGTTTTCTAGTGGTGGATTAAATAAATATGACTGAATTGGATGCGAGGCACAGCTTTGTATTTTGACAGCATACTTCAGTAGCAGTGTTTTCCTACGTAGTGTTAACGGGGGCTCATGAGCGTCAATGTAGAGGCTATGTGCTGGTGATGTTCTGAAAGCCCCAAGTGCAGTCCTCAAGGCGCTGTGCTGAACTGGATCAAGCCAGCGCAAAACACTTGCTCTGGCAGAATCATAGACAGGAGCACCATAATCAAGACGGGATCGGATTAATGCCCTGTATAGCCGAAGTAAGGAGGTGCGATCTGCACCCCATGTTAGGGCGGATAAAGTTCTGAGTATATTTAACTTTTTTAAACAGGAAGTACGTACATTTTTAATATGGTCTAAGAAGTTTAATTTGTTGTCAAGGATTAATCCTAGAAATCTGATGTTACTATTGACTGGGATGGAGAAGTTGGAAATTTGGAGTTCAGGATCCAGATGGAGTTTGCGTTGTCGACAAAAATGGATGGCGACTGTTTTCTGTTGTGAGAGTCGATAGCCGTTTAGGTTGGCCCATTGTTGTATTTTATTCAGTGATATCTGAAGCTGCCTTTCAATTGATCTCATGCTTTGGGAATGGCAGGAAATGGAGAGGTCATCAGCATAAAGATATGACTCAACTGTGTTTGGAAGCTGTTTAGTGATGGAATCTATTCTAAGAGCAAAAAGAGTGGCACTCAGCACAGATCCCTGAGGAACACCTTCTTCCTGAATGAAAGTTGTAGAGAGCTCATTTTGGTATTTTACTTGAAACGATCTAGTGTATAGGAAGTTCTGTACAAATATGGGAAGGTTTCCGCGTAGACCGAGAGAATAAAGATCACTAAGTATGCCATGTCGCCAGGTGGTGTCAAAGGCTTTCTGTATATCTATAGTAACCATAACCAGATGCTCGTGTTTAACGAACGCATTGCGAATGGCAAATTCAGCCTTGATCATGAGATCTAAGCATGATCTGTTTTGTCGAAAGCCATGCTGACTATTGCTCATGAGATGTTGTGACTCTATGATCCAGACGAGTCTATTGTGGACAATTTTTTCAAGGATTTTGCTGAGGCAGCTTGACAGAGATATAGGTCTGTAGTTATGGGGATTGGTTGGGTCTTTTCCAGGCTTCAGGAACGCCAAAACAATAGAGTGGTGCCAAGAAGCTGGATAAGTTTTTTCTAAAAAAATACGGTTGTAAAAGACCAGGAGGAGGCGCAAAGCCTTGTCATCAAGATGTTGCAGCATGATATAATAGATCCCATCTGGTCCGGCGGCACCATTACGAGCTGTTTTAATGGCATGCAATAATTCAGGATATTGTAGAGGTTTGTTATATGGCAGAATGGGGGCAGTTTGGAAGTTAATAGAATACCGTTCTCGACTGTTTTTAATTCGTTGGAAAGATGTAGTATAAGCTGATGTTGCCGAGATCTCAGCAAAAGTATTGCCCAAAGCGTTAGCTATATCCGAGGGACTAGTTAAATCTCGCCCATTCCATGAGAGGACTGGAGAGGGTATGGTTGGAAACTTGCCAGAAAGCTGTCTAATTTTTTTCCAGATTAATTTGCTGTCAGTATTTCTGTTAATTGTTGATGCAAAGCGAGCCCAGGATTCTTTTTTGGCTTGCCTCTGTATGAAACGTGCTTTTGCCCTTACTTTCTTATAATTTATCAGATTGGCTGTGATTGGATAACGCCGAAACAAATTCCACGCTTTATTTTTTGCTTTTTTTGCTTTGGTGCATTCCTCATTCCACCAATAATTATAGTGCTTTCGACCCGGTGGGTTTGATAATGGTATTGTATCTTTAGCCACGTTTAAGAGATGCGACGTGATGTAGTCTGTCACATCATCAATATGATGGAAACGGATTTTTTTCTCATCGAAAGAGATTGATGACTTAAATTTTGCCCAGTTTGCTCTTGTAAATTTCCATTTCCTGCAGGGTTTAGTTAAAGGAGTCTGTGCTATCAATACCTTGCATACGATTGGGAAGTGATCACTGCCCATAGGGTCGTTTATAACATACCACTCTATGGTCGGGACCAGTACTGGAGAACAAATGGAAAGGTCTATTGCTGAAGTATTTCCAGTTGGGAGCTGAATGTGAGTGTGCGTGCCAGTATTCAGTATGGTGAGGTTTAGTGCATCTAAAAGTCTTTCAATGAGTCGACCACGTGTATCCAATTTAGAAGCACCCCATAGGGGGTTGTGCCCATTAAAGTCCCCTAATATACAGACAGGTGGAGGTATCTGTATGAGGAGGTCTTCAAGTTCTTTTAGAGAATAAGTATGGTTTGGCTGTAAATAGATTGAGACTAGTGTTATTGCAATATGGAGAGTTATACGAACTGCAACAGCTTCTATTTCAGTTCGAAGTGCGATATGCTTTGTTGGGATCTTTGAATTTATCAGGATTGCTACACCACCGTGGGCAGTATTTGCTGTATTGCGATCTCTTCGATAAAGGCAGTAGTTCTTTATCGATGGAGAAATTTGCGAGGTTAAGTAAGTTTCTTGGAGACAGAGAGCAACTGGAGAATACTGGTTAATTAGATTATGGATATCATCTGTGTTGTAACGAAAGCCTCTACAGTTCCATTGTACAATTATGGCCATTATTTGTGTTTAATTATTTGAGATGTATCTGACTGCTTTTTGAAGGTGATTGGTTTATGACGTTCCAATTTTTGCTTATCTTTTTTTAGGAAAACTGGCCGACCAGTGTCCATTTCTTCTTCTTCGGCATGAATTTCTAATATTGGATCTTCCGGTAGAGTAGGAGATGTCGCTGGTATTGTAAGAGGAGTGTTACTTGCCTGATCTGAATGCTTGGGGTTACTGGACTGTTGCTGAGAGAGGACAGCTCGAGCCCAGTCAGAGATTGATATGTTTGAGGGGACGGTAACTTCAGTTTGGGTGGATACTGTTTGTTGTTTTTGTGCAACATTTGCATAGGTACGTTTGGGCATGGTAGGAGCAATTATTTTCCTTGCTTCTTGAAAGCTTACCTTGTTCTCAACCTTATATTTAACAATTTGTTTCTCAGTTTTCCATCTCTCACAAGTTCTAGAATATGCAGGATGGTTACCATTACAGTTGGGACATGTCTTTTCTGTCGCCAAACATTCAGCCTGAGTATGATCGGAAGATCCACAGTTTGGACAAACTGGGTTTCCTCTACATGTTGTCTGAGAGTGACCATACTTTTGGCACTTGTAGCATCTCAAGGGATTGGGTATATACGGGCGAACACGACAAAGTAGATAGCCAGCTTTTACTGTTGATGGTAGGTT
This sequence comes from Mastigoproctus giganteus, assembly GCF_048544385.1. Lineage (NCBI taxonomy): Eukaryota > Metazoa > Arthropoda > Arachnida > Uropygi > Thelyphonidae > Mastigoproctus > Mastigoproctus giganteus. Next base: position 211,002,404 of record NC_143583.1, read on the forward strand.
TGGGGAATTAAATGTAAGAATGATATTCCTGGTAGGCATAAGGTTATTGTCTTTTTTAGTCATGATCCTTCTTGATGCAATAACATTTTGATCCTGAAGTTCTTGGGTTAATTCATCCTCTGTCACGTTCAACAAATCCCAACTAGAAATCACACCTTTGGATGTATTTAAGGTAGCATGGGGAGATACTTTAATTGGTATCCCAGCAAAATTTGAAAGTTGTAAGAGTTTCTCTGAATGTTTACTTGTTGTTGTTTCTAAAAGAAGGTCTCCAGATTGCAGCCTTCTCACAGTCTTCGGAGAACCTGCAATACTCTCCAGGTGTTTCTGGATGAGGAAAGGAGATAATTTGCTGAGAGGTTGTTCTGAAAGTGAATGTAAAATTAAAAAGGAAGGAAACTCTTTGGTTGTTGAATTTGTTTTCAACCTCTTGGGTTGTGAAATGTCATGATCAATTTCAGTAAGTGGCCGAGAGCTTGTCGGCTCTAAAGATGGATAATCATTTTGCTCCATCTTTGCTCCTTTTCGCCCTTGGCAGATGAGCTTTTCTGCCAAGGTTTCCGGCCCCGCCACGGGGAGGCAGGAGCAGTGCCTGGTGTGACCAAGCGAGAAGTAGTAGGGGGTTAGTAATAAGAATATGAAAAAAGAAAGGTGGCTTGCCCTTCTTGCTCTGTACAGGTACTTTTGTAGCAAGAGCAGTTATAAAATAAATAGATTACTTAACGAGAGGAACGCAAAAGAACTATATATCACTTTTTGGAAATCGCACTATAAGGCACAGATAAATCGCTCAGTCACAATCGCTTGGCACCCGGGGCCCATGAGAGTAAAGAAAAAATGTCTGATGCCTAAGTACCTCACCCACCACGGAGCCCTACGAGGGGGCGCCCACTCGTGAACTAGCAGGTACTGCGTACACGAATGGGACGCCGAGTTCGCTTAGAACACCATACCCACGTTACCAATAAATCTTTATCCCGTCCCAGGACCATAGGGAGGGAGACTTATTGGAACGCAGTTGACCCTAGCAGTATAAAACCACCCGCCGATTGATCCCAGTCGAGCCGGTCCGGGACCACCCGTCTCGTCGAAGCAGGGGCCAAAGTGGTGTATTGAAGCTGGGCCCCTCAACCACCAGGATCCCCCTTTCCGCTTCCACGGGTCGCGGCGCACGGCTGCACACGCCGGATTCCAACGATGTAACCCTGGAACCAAGGTATGGGCGTTAGATCCCAGTGATGCTAGTCTGGAAAACCAGCAGCGTCACTGGGAGGTCCCCTCACCACGTACAGGTGCCCACGTCGAGGGGTGGTCCAACGGCACTTGCTTTGGAAAGAGCGAGGGCCCTTTTCAGTTCCTGAATAGTGAAATCCCCGTTGTAGGGATAAATGCTCTTAGATTTAAAGTTAAGTGCCTGTTTTTCGATTTTATATTTCAGGACCAGAAACTCTGGGGAATACGAAGATGTTGCAGAGATGTTAAAGAATGTTTCCCCAAGAGCATTGGCTATTGCAGTTGGATCTGCAATAGCGCATCCATTATAATCTAGGATTGAAGAAGGGTGGGATGTATATTTTCCCTTCATTTTCCGGATTTTATCCCAGACTACCTTAGAGTTGGTAGACTGGTTAATAGATGATGTAAAACGGATCCACGATTCCTTTTGACTCTGACGACGGATGTAGCGTGCTTTGGCTCGTGCACGTTTGAAGGCTATAAGGTTGTACGTGGTAGGATATCGGCGAAATATCCCCCACGCTTTGTTTTGAGCCTTTTTTGCTGCTGTGCATTGGGAATTCCACCAAGGTTTGGGAAATGGTGGAAACCGGGCTGATGTTTTTGGGACAGCGTTAGCAGCTGCTTGGACGATGATTTCTGTGGTGTACTTTACTGCGTCATTGATCGGCTCTTGACTGACTGTGCTAAGATCGAAATTTGCCTGTTGTTGGAAGGCAGTCCAGTCAGCCTGATCAATCTTCCACCGCGGTAGCCTGAAGGGAAGACATGGTCTCCCACTGTGTAGCAAGGTTATCACGGGGAAGTGATCACTACCGTATGGATTCTCCTCCACTTCCCAGGTGAGTGAAGGGAGTAGAGAAGGGGAGCAGATAGAAAGATCAATGGCAGAAAAAGTACGGGTAGGCATGTGGAAAAAGGTGTTTGTTCCAGTATTTAGAAGGGAAAGGTCATTGTCATTGAGCATATGCTCTATGACTCGTCCCCTTCCATTGATGTTAGCACTACCCCACAGGGTGTTATGTCCATTAAAATCCCCAAGAAGTAAGAAAGGGGGAGGCAGCTGCGTTAGAAGATCATCAAGGTCTGCCTGGGAGATGTCAGTCCCAGGTGGCAAATAAATAGAGCATACAGTTAATAAGAATCCCACTGAAAGGCGAATTGCAACAGCCTCTATGCTGGTTGTAATTAGCAAGGGCTGCACTGGGGTCTGGTTACCCGCCAGGATAGCCACTCCCCCATGTACAGAGCCGTCCGCAATTCTATCCTTTCGAAAAACTGTGATGTTGTGCATGGTGGGATCATCATTTGCCTTTAGATATGTCTCCTGTAAGCAAAAGCAAACTGGCTTGTGCTTTTGCAGGAGGGCCTTGATGTCATCTATATTTCGCCGGAATCCACGACAATTCCATTGTAGGAATTTAGCCATTATTTTGGCTTGGTGGGTCCATCAGGCGGCTTCCGAGGTGCTGAGGGCTTACTTTTGTCAGTCTTGGATTTATCTTTTTTGGGGAAGAATGGACGCTGTCCCGTGTCCATTTCCTCCTCCGCAAAGAGTTCCAAGACTGATTCTTCGGGTACCTCCTTCTGTTCGACCTCCATGTTTTCTTGGGAAGTAGGAGGTACTTCACCTTTCTTATTTTTTTCTTTGGTGATTGCCTTTGTTACTTGAGGAGCATTAGGAGGTACCGATACAGGAGTGGCAGTTGATTGGTCCTTCTGTGCAGGTTTTTGCGGACTTAACAGATAACGCGCGATGGGAGTGAAAGACTCCTTTGGAGGGATGGACATGTCCGTCTGTGTTCCGATGGAACACCTCCCTGCTACCTTCTGGGCGTAGGTAGGCTTGTTGATGTTGAGAGGTTTCACCGCTTTCCTTGCCTCCTGGTACGATATGTTTAGCTCTGCCTTCAGCCGTTGTATTTCTTTTTCTTCTTTCCACCTCTGGCATGCTCTTGAGTAGGCCGGGTGTTCTCCCTCACAGTTAATACAGGTGGGTTTTGGGGCTGAACATGCTGTTGTTTCATGGTCCTTTGCACCGCATCGAGCGCATGCAAGGACTCCACGGCAGGCCATTTGAGAATGTCCATACTTCTGGCATTTGAAACGCCGTAAAGGGTTCGGAATGTATGGACGCACTGAACAGTTGATGTATCCAGCTTTAATCTCATCAGGAGGTTTAGGAGTGTTAAAAGTCAGGATAACGCTCCTGGTTTTAACAATTTTTCCATCCCTTCGCGCAGTGATTCTCTTGACGGCAATGACTCCCTGCGGTTTTAATTCGGAGCAGATTTCCTCCTCGTATACGTCGAGAAGGTCCCACTCCGAAATGACACCTCTCGATGAATTGAGTGTTCTGTGTGGTGTCACTGTTATAGGGATTCCTCCAATTGATGTTGTTCGGAGGAGATGTTCAGATTGCCTGTCATTTTTAGTTTCAATTAAAAGGTCACCAGAACGGAGCCTCTTAACTGATTTGGGAGAACCTGCTAACCCATCTAACCCTTTCTGTATGAAGAAGGGTGACATTTTTCCAATCGGTTTTTCAGTGGTGGAATGCATGATTAGAAATCTTGGGACCGGCCCTGATGATGGTGTTTCAGTTCGCTGTCTCTTTGTTGCAATAGTATTATCTGCCTCTCCGTCTATGTTTTCAGATAGGGACCGGGTTGGGGCCCCTGAAGAAGTAAGTTTATCAGGATTCATGAGTTTTTTTAAGTGGTTCAGTGCCCGGGCTCCCCACCCACCACGGAGCCCAAAGGGACGCCCACTACCCGGCATGCAATAAATGCGCTCGGGAGTGGGACGCCAGGGCTACCCAGACACCATACCCGCACCGCCGCCAGCCTGAATCCTGTCCCTCGGACCATGAGGGTAGGGGCATGGCTTTGACACGGTTGACCCTCGCAGGCGAACCTACTAGCCGATTGATCCTAGCCGGGCCTTCCAGGACCACCCGTCTTGTCGAAGCAGGGGCCAAAGTGGTGTATTGGAGCTGGGCCCCTCAACCACCAGGATCCCCCTTTCCGAATTTCCACGGGTCGCAGCGCACGGCAAACACGCCGGATTCCATTGATGTAAGCCCGGAACCTAGGCTGTGGGCGTTGGATCCCAGTGATGCTAGTCTGGAAGCCCAGCAGCGTCACTGGGAGGTCCCCTCACCACGTACAGGTGCCCACGTCGAGGGGCAGAGAGGTATGAATTCAGTCCAGGGAGGTTCAGGAGTGGCAAGGTCTTGGAATATATTCTTAAAGTTAATTTTCCAACTAATCATGAGTTCTTGCAGTCGAATCCCTGCGGGGCGGTTTTCATTAGGTTTATTGTGATATAGCACGGTGTGTTGAGGATCAAACAGATACTGCCAGCTGGGGTGGGCTGGATTACTTCCAATCTTTGCTGCATAATTTAACAATAACATTTTTCTCCTGAGATGCAGAGGGGATTCTTTTGCCTCAATATACAGGCTGTGAACCGGAGATGTTCTGAAGGCTCCAACAGCTATTCTAAGGGCACTATGCTGGATGGTGTTCAGACGTAATAGAGAACTTTTCCTGGCGGAGTCGTAGATAGGTGCTCCATAATCTAAGCGCGATCTTATTAAAGCTCTATAGAGGTGTAGGAGAGAGCTTCTGTCAGCACCCCAGGACATAGCAGAGACAGCTCTTAGGATATTAAGTTTTTTAAGACAAGTATTCCGGAGGTATGCCATATGGGAAGCGAAGTTAAGTTTGTTATCTAAATGTAAACCCAACAGACGGAAATTGGTAGTGACAGGAATGAGGCTGTTATTTAAAAATATTTCTGGATCCGGATGTAGTTTCCGTTTTTTACAGAAATGAATAGCAGCAGACTTCTTTTCTGCTAGGGAATAACCGTTCCGCAATGCCCATGATTCTATTCTAGCTATAGCAATTTGAAGTTGCCTTTCAATGGTGTTCATAGTCTGGGATTGAGTAGAGATAATGAGGTCATCGGCGAACATGTACGATTGTACTGTATTTGGTACATCCCTTGTCATGTTGGTGATTCTTATTGCAAATAACGTTGGACTCAGAATGGAACCCTGTGGTACACCTTCCTCTTGTTCAAATGTTTTAGATAAATTATTCATGTATCTGACCTGAAAAGTTCTATGGCATAGGAAGCTTTGAATAAATTGGGGTAGATGACCTCTCAAGCCGAAAGAATGAAGATCTTGTAGAACACCATATCGCCAGGTGGTATCGAAGGCTTTCTGAATATCTAGATTAATCATAACCAGATGCTGTCCCCTTATGAAGGCATTCCGTATATTTGACTCTGCTTTTATCATTACGTCTAAGGTGGAACGATTTTTTCGGAACCCGTACTGATTACTATTTAGCAAGTTGTTTGTTTCCAGGAACCAGATTAAACGCCGGTGAACCATTTTTTCCAGGACTTTGCCTAAACAATTGTCAGTGAAATTGGCCTATAATTATGTGGAAAGGTACGATCCTTTCCGGGCTTTGGGAAGGCTAGTACTATTGAGTGACACCAGGAGATAGGGTAAGCATTTTCTAAGAATATTCGGTTGTAATAGTTTAACAGTGATCTTTTTGCTCTGTCGTTCAGTTGTTTCAGCATTATATAGTAGATCCCATCTGGGCCAGCAGCGCTATTTGATGTTTTATTGAGCGCTCCAAAAAGCTCTGTTAATGTGAATGGTTGGTTATATGGATGTGAAACTCTGGTGGAGAAATTAATCTTATGCTGCTCTGCAGTTTTTTTAATTTGCTGAAAGGCTGGTTTGTAGGAGGCTATTGCTGATATACTGGCGAATGATTCCGCTAAGGCATTTGCTATTTCTCCCGGGGATGACAACTCTTTCCCTTCCCAGTTTAGTATTGTAGCTGGGGACTGAATGTATTTGCCATTAAGCATTTGTATTTTCCTCCAGATAATTCTGCTGTCTGTATCCTTGTTTATGCTCGAGGAAAAGCTGATCCAGGCATCTTTCTTTGCTTTTCGTCTTATTTGGCGGAACTTGGCTTTCAGTCTTTTGAAGTTAATTAGATTGGTAGTTGTGGGAAATTTACGAAATAAATTCCAAGCTCTATTTTTGTACTGTTTGGCGTGTGTACAATCTTGATTCCACCAGTAATTACTATGTTTCCGTTTCCCTGAGAAAGATTTTGGTATTGCAGAGATAGCAGCTCGTAATATTTGATTAGTTACATGTTCTGTGACATTGTCTATGGGTTGAGATTGGATTATTTTGTTGTCTAACTGCACATGAGAGGCATATTCATACCAGTGTGCCCCACGAAATTTCCAAGAGGAACGACGTGGTGAAGGAGAGTTTACCCGTGTTTGCAGCTTGCAGAGAATCGGAAGGTGGTCACTGTTTAGTGGATTTTCAAGAACCGACCACTCCATAATACTATATAAGGAAGGAGAACAGATTGATAGGTCTATTGCACTCATGGATCCTGTCGAAAAATGAATATAGGTAGGTTCACCAGTGTTCAGAAGGGTAAGTTGATAAGAGTCCAGAAGGGATTCTATTAACTTGCCTCTCTTGTCAATTGTTAGAGATCCCCACATCGGATGATGAGCATTAAAATCTCCAAGTAAGCAGAAAGGAGACGGTAGCTGTTCTATTAGATTTTCTAGGTCATCTGAAGAAAATGAGAAATTAGGAGGAATATATATAGAGGCTATTGTAAGAGTGATGCCAATGTCAATGCGCACTGCCACTACTTCAAAGGGAGACTGGAGAGCAATATGTTTCGATGGTACGTTGTTTCTTATAAGAACCGCCACTCCTCCATGGGCTGGAGAGTCGATACTTCTATCTCTTCTAAAGATAGAGTAATCTTTTATAGTAGGACAAACTTGTGAATTTAAATAAGTTTCCTGAAGGGATATGGCTGCTGGATCATAACGGTGGATGAGATCACATATATCATCTTTTATACTGCGAAACCCTCTACAGTTCCATTGAAGAATTCTTTCCATTAAGCGGTTTTGTTGGTTGTTTTTGTTTCTGACTGCTTTTTAGTTGTGACTTGTTTACATCGATCCGATTTTCCTTTGTCTTTCTTTGGAAAGTAGGGGCGTGTTACGTCCATCTCATCAGTCGCATGAAGTTCTAATATGGCCTCTTCGGAGTCATTGTGCTGGTCAATATCCATTCTGCTTGGATTTGGTGGTTTCAGTACCATGGTTTCTGTCACTTTTTGTTTTGCTGTTGGGTTTACATTAGCTGGAATGGTAATTGGGGTATTACAGGCTTGTTCAGTTTTTTGTTGCGAAGGACACTGTTTGGGAGCAGAGAGAATGGAGCGTGCCCAATTAGCGATGGACATATTTGGGGGAACAGCAACATCTGTTTGTGTACCTATTGACTGAAATTGTTTAGCAGCCATTGCATATGTACGTGTTCGATCTGTTTTTAGTACTTGCCTTCTGGCCTCTGAATATGTCACTTTATTTTCAACTTTATATTTCTGGATTGTTTTTCCTTGCTTCCAAAGTTCGCAACTTTTGGAAAAAGCTGGGTGATCACCCTTACAGTTTGGGCAAACAGAAGTCGTAGCAGTGCATTCAGTTTGATTGTGCTCCTTCGATCCACAAATTGGACATACTGACTCACCTCGACATGCAGTTTGGGAGTGTCCGTATTTTTGGCACTTGTAGCACCTGATTGGGTTTGGGATGTAAGGCCGGACACGGCAATGGAGATAGCCTGCTTTGACAGATGATGGTAGGATGGGAGAGCTGAAAGTAAGAATTATGCTCCTAGTGGGAACAAGCACACCATCTTTCCGAGTCATAATTCTCCTTGCTTGTATGACTTTTTGTTTACCTAGTTCTTGAACTATCTCCTCCTCTGATACAGTTAGCAAGTCCCATTCTGCGATTACTCCCTTCGAGGAGTTTAAGGTGGCATGGGGAGTAACTTTTATTGGTTGTCCGCCAAAAGTAGTCATCTTTAGTAATTTTTCGGAATGCTGTGGTTTCATAGTCTCTACAAGAAGGTCTCCAGACTGGAGCCGCTTTACTGTTTTTGGTGAGCCTGCAGCAGACTCGATGCATTTTTGAATAAGGAATGGGGACAGTTTACTCAGAGGCAACTCTGATAGAGAGTGTAGTATGAGGAAAGCTGGTATTTCCTCTTGTGGGGTTGTTTTCAACCTCTTTGGTTGAGAATAGTCATTTTCGGTGTCTTTTTCTAGTCTTGAGCTCGATGGCTCTAAAGGTGGAAAAGAATTGTTTTCCATCTTTGCTCCTTTCAGCCCCGGGAGAGTGGATTTCTTCTCCCAGGTTACCGGCCCCGCCACGGGGAGGCAGGAGCAGTGCCGCTAGAGTGACCAAGCGGTATAAGGGTTAATGCGTTAGTTGAAAGAGAAAAAAAGAAAGGTGAATTTCCTTCCTGTAACTTAGTTACAATTCGTAATACTAAGTTAATAAATAATTAATGGGAACGTAAGAAAACTTTTACAAATGAAAATAACTGTAGCTTTGACAAAAACGCTCTAGAAATCACTCAGGGAATCGCTTGATCACTATAACGCTTGGCACCCGGGGCCTCGCTTATTTATAATGTATTTATAGTCAGATATAGGTGTAGTGAAGGATTGGTCTATAGGATCGGTAGCAGTTTTGGCAGCTAGGTCGGCCTGTTCGTTTCCGGAAATGCCAGCGTGACCAGGGATCCAACATAACAGAACCTGTTGTTTCTTCTGGTTTAACTTGGTCAGAGTATTCCAGATCTGTCTAAGTAAGGGGTTATCATTTTTTGTATTGTGTTGTATAGCTTGGATAGCACTAATGGAGTCGGTATAAATAACGCTGTGGAGTCTTGTTCTTGAGAGTATGTAGTTTAAGGCTATGTGGATAGCACAGAGTTCTGCAGTATAGCTGCTACATTCGGTGGGGAGTTTTTTGGACAAAGTGATGTTAGGAAATACTGCTGCTGCACCGACATGCTTTTCAGTTTTAGATCCATCTGTGTAGATCGGTGTGTACTGGCCGTGCTGGGTTCTCAGTGCGGCATGTATTTGTAGCACGTTCTGTTGGGACATGGTGTGTTTTCCCCAGGCTGTGAATGAAAAGTCACACGGCGGTATATGATACATCCATGGTGGGACTGCATGAGAGGTAGTAGGCTGTATCTTACTCAGGTCAATTTGCCAGTCAACTTGTAGTGAGCGAAGACGTATCCCAGTTGGTGGGTTTATTGATGGGTAAGCTCTATAAAGGTTTTCCCATTTAGGATAAAAAACACCATTCCAAGTAGGGTGGTTTGGATGCCCTTTGAGTTTTGCAGCATAATTTAATAAAAGCATTTGTCTCCGTAGCTGTAAGGGTGTTTCATGCGCTTCGGTATATAGGCTCTGTACCGGTGATGTACGGTACGCCCCCAGTGCAAGACGAAGGGCGCTGTGGTGTACAGGATCAAGCCAACGTAAAGCGCTTGGTCTAGCAGAGCTATATACGACAGAACCATAATCCAGACGTGACCGAATTAGTGCACGGTAGAGATTTAGCAGCGTGTAACGGTCAGCTCCCCACGTTGTGCCCGATAGAACTCTTAGAATGTTAAGCTTTTTAAGACAGTTAGTCCGGAGCGTTTTTATATGATCAAGGAAAGTGAGTTTTTGGTCGAATATCACACCCAGAAAGCGAACACTAGGGACCACTGGTATGACCTGATTTTCTAGTCTAAGTTCCGGATGTTGGTGTAGGTTACGCTTTCTACAGAAATGTATCCCAACTGTTTTTTGGTGTGAGAGACGAAAACCATTGTTTTGGGACCATTTGGCTATTTTATTGATAGCACATTGCAACTGCCTTTCTATCATTCGCATGTTAGGCGAATGGCAGGCGATACTGAAGTCATCAGCGTACAGGGTAGTGGATATCGTTTGTGGTAGGTCGTGTGTTATTGAATTCATTATTATACTAAAGAGAGTAGCACTTAGCACTAACCCTTGTGGTACTCCTTCTTCCTGGATGAATTTTGAAGATAACTGGTTGTGAACTCTAACTTGAAAAGAGCGGCAATGCAGGAAGTTTCTGATAAACTGTGGTAGGTGTCCGCGAAATCCCAGATCGTATAGGGTTCGCATAATACCATATCTCCAAGAAGTGTCAAATGCTTTTTCGATGTCAAAGAAGACCATTGCAAGATGTTCTTTTCGGACGAAGGCATCCCGGATGTTTATTTCTGTCTTGATCAAAAGGTCAAGAGTGGATCTGCCTTCCCGGAAACCGCATTGCACAGGATTTAGGAGATCATTTTCAGCTAGAAACCAGGTTAGGCGGGCGTTAACCATTTTTTCCATGACCTTGCTCATACAGCTAGTGAGTGCAATAGGTCGATAATTTTGCGGATTTGTAGGGTCTTTGCCTGGTTTTGGAAAAGCCAGAATGTACGCGTGGTGCCATTTGTCGGGGAACGTGTTTTCTTTGAATATTCTGTTATAGAGGAGTAACAGAGTCTTGAGAGCCGGTTCGCTGAGTTTTGCTATCATGATGTAGTGGATTCCATCTGGCCCTGCTGCACTGAGTTTAGTAGACGATAGAGCATGATGCAACTCTGACATTGTGAAGGGGAGATTGTACGCAGAAATTGATGCTGATTCAAAATTGATACGTTTTTTTTTCAGCTTGTGCTTTGTGTGCCTGAAAATATTGCGAGTATGATGTTGCGGCTGATATATTCATGAAAGTTTTACCCAGGGTGTTTGCGATATCCTCAGGTTTTGTGATATCGTGGCCATTGACAGTGAGCATGGGACAGTTGACACGTGGGTATTTTGCGTACATTCGCTGTATTTTTGCCCATATTGTTTGAGTTTTTGTCGTGCTTGTGATTGTGGATGCGAAGCGTCTCCATGCTTCCCTTCTACTAGTCTGCCTGACTCGTTTTGCCCTTGCTCTTGCCTGTTTAAAGCGGATGAGGTTTTCTGTTGTGGGGAACTTCCTGAAGATGTTCCATGCTTTGTTCTTCTGTTTTTTAGTTGCATTACATTCATCATTCCACCACACTTTTGATTTGGCCGATATTTTTGTGGATTGTTTTGGAATTGCTTTGTCTGCTGCCTGCAGTATTTGATTAGATATGTATTCTACTGCCAGGTTTATGGATTTTTGTTGAATCTGGTTTTCTTCTAGTATTGCTAGCTGCTTGTACACATCCCATTCAGCTTTTGAGAAGTTCCATTTGGGGATCCGATAAGAGAGGTGGGGAATGCTTGTGTTAATGCGACATATCACAGGATAATGATCACTGCCCAGTGGATTGCTGTGAATAGTCCATCCAAATAGAGGATATATGGTTGCTGTGCACAGAGAGACATCAATAGCTGATGTGGATCCTGTCGGAAGATGTGTATAGGTGTGAGCCCCATTATTGAGAGTTATCAGATTCTGTTGATCGAGTAATTTTTCAATGATTTGTCCACGCTTGTCCAGATTGTGGTTTCCCCACAGCGGATGGTGACTGTTGAGGTCTCCTAAGATACAGTAGGGTTTGGGAAGTTGTATTACTAAGTCTTCTAAATCGGCATAGCTTATATTTTGGTTAGGTGGCAAGTATAGTGAGACTATGGTTAAATCAAAGTTGATATGGACTCGTGCAGCAACTGCCTCAAGGTTTGTTTTTAGTGGGAGTGGCTTTGAGGGTATCTGGGCATTGATAATCAGTGCTACTCCTCCATGGGCAGGATTGTTCGAATTTTGTGCAACACGATCTTGACGATGTATTATGTATTTCCGAAGGGAAACATTTATATTTGGTGTCAGATTGGTTTCCTGTAAGCAAAAGGCAATAGGGTCATATTGTGAAAGAAGATCTTGGATGTCGGACAAGTTACTGCGATAGCCTCTGCAGTTCCACTGTAAGAAAGTAAGCATTATTTGGGTTTAGTGGAACCCTCGACTTCTTTTCGAGGGACAGAAGATTTGCCTCGGTCAAGTTTAACTTTTCCCTTCTTTGGGAAATAAGGTTTCCCTGTATCCATATCCTCATTGGAGAACAGTTCTAGAACCTGTTCGTCGTGATTTAAATTGTCTTCTGAGTCCATGTGTTCTGTTTGGTTTGAGTCAGGAGTAGAAGATACTGTGGTATTCTGTTGAATGGCATCAGGTTGTACTGAGATTGGTGTATTTATGGCTTTGCTTTGTTTGTTTTTCGTTTGGGGCGTTGGTACTGGGGACAACAGTGACCTTGCCCATTCAGCTAGTGATTTACTTGGTGGTATAGATACTTCCGTTTGGGTAGAAATTGATATGTGTTTTGTGGTTATTTGTGCATAAGTGGGCTTATTAGTATTTGGAACCGGTAGGGATTTTTTGGCCTCTTGGTAGGTTACGTTATGTTCGGTTTTGTACCGCTGTATCTTTTTTTCACGCTGCCAAAGGGAACACTCTTTGGAATATGCTGGGTGTGCCTCTTTACAGTTCAGACAGATTGGTCTTGTGGCTGTGCAGTCAGTACTAATGTGTTCAGTGGATCCACACGTGGCACAGGCAGCTACTCCTCTGCAGACTGTCTGTGAGTGCCCAAATTTCTGGCATTTATAGCAGCGTAATGGGTTCGGGATGTACGGTTTAACTCGGCAGTTAAGGTAGCCTGCTTTTATCACTGTTGGTGGCTTGGGATTGTCAAAAGTAAGTATTATGTTCCGTGTAGGAACTAGTATGCCATCTTTCTTTGTCATAATTCGTCTGACATTAATGATTCCTTGGTCGTGTAATTCTTGTTTTAGTTCTTCGTCCGACACGTTCATGAGGTCCCATTCGGTGATGACACCTCTTGACGTGTTCAGGGAAATGTGGGGTGAAACGGTGATAGAAGTTCCACCAAAAGTTTTCAGTTTTTGTAGTTGCTCAGCCTGTCGAGCAGTGGCAACTTCAACTAGTAGGTCACCTGATCTTAGACGACGGACTGTCTTTGGAGTTCCTATTGTGCTTTCTAGGCATTTCTGCACTAGAAATGGAGAGAGCTTTCCAACTGGTTGTTCTTCAGTTGAATGAATAATCAAGAATGTTGGAGTTCGGATTCTGCCTACGTCAGTCTTTTGACGTTTTGCTGCGACAGAACCAGACTCCTCTTGTTCTTGCCTTGTCAAGGTTTCTTCTATGCACCCAGTGTTTTTCTGGGTTTTACGGACTTCTTGCTCCATTTCGCCCTGGAAGGGAGACCTTTTCCCCTCCAGGTTACCGGCCCCGCCACGTGGAGGCAGGAGCAGTGCCACCTTTGTGACCAAGCGGTAGTGGGTTAGTAGTAATGCAAAAATAAAAGAAAAAAAAGAAAGAAGGTTACTTTTCCTCCTGTTCAAGTAAAGTGATTTCTTTACTGAAGCTTATTTAATTGATTGTTAGTGTAACGCTGTAAATAAAGAAGACGATTTTATTTATTCAAGAGAGCGCAAATTCACTGGCAAAGACACTTGATCACAAAATCGCTTGGCACCTGGGGCCTCTTTTGGAGTCTGTTTCATTGATGGTGACAGTATAGATCGGGCCCAATCTGCAATCGACATTGTTGGGGGGACTGATACTTCAGTTTGTGTTGCTGTTGTTTGGTGTTTTTGCATTGCTGCTGCATAGGTGTTCTTAGGTGCGTTAAGCATAATTTGCTTTCTTGCCTCTTGGTATGTGACTTTTCGTTCTACCCTGTACTTTTGGATTTTTTTTTTCAGTTTTCCATAGATCGCATGACTTGGAGTAGGCTGGATGCACGCCTTTGCAATTCAGACAGTGCGGTGTTTTGGCGTCACAGTCTGTGTGCGAATGTTCTTTCGACCCACAGTTTGGGCAGGCTGGATCTCCTCGACAAGCCATTTGTGCGTGACCAAATTTTTGACACTTGTAGCATCTTATAGGATTCGGGATAAAGGGTCGTACTCGGCAGTTGAGATAGCCGGCTTTGACACTGGATGGCAAGATAGGTGTTCCGAATGTCAGGATGATGTTGCGGGTGGGAACAAGTTCTCCATCTTTCCTGATCATGATGCGCTTGGCTTGTATTACTTTCTGATGTTTGAGTTCTTGGGCCAGTTCATCTTCTGTTACATTTATCAGATCCCACTCAGCAATTACTCCCTTGGAAGTATTTAGTGTTGCATGAGGGGTAACTTGAATGGGTAGCCCGCCAAATACTGTTAGTTTCAACAGTCTCTCAGAATGTGCACGACTCACTGTTTCTACCAAGAGGTCTCCAGATCTTAGTCTTCTCACCATTTTGGGAGAGCCCGCCACATTTTCCAAACATTTTTGTATAAGAAATGGTGAGAGAGTGCTCATAGATTTGTCCGACAGACTATGTAAGATAAGGAATGATGGGCATTCCTGTTGGTCTGTGTCTGTACGCAGTCGTTTAGACTTTGTTACATCGTGAGAAATTTCATGATCAGCATTGTTGATGGTACTGGATGAGCGCCTAGGCTGCTCAAGCTCTGGGTAATTGTCGTAGTCCATGTTAGGCTCCTTTTTGCCCTGGGAGGTTGACTTTCCCTCCCAAGTTTCCGGCCCCGCCACGGGGAGGCAGGAGCAGTGCCGCAAGGAGGCCAAGCGGTTAGATAAGTTAGTTGGTTAGTAAAATAGAGTAAATATATGTAATTAAAAAGAAAGGTGAGTTTCCTTCCTTGTTCTTACTTGTGATTTTTCAAGTATAGAACTGAATTATAAATGAACTTCCAGTAAAAAACGATATAACTTAATATAAGCTTTTATCACTTGGAAAGATCGCCATATATTCGCACTTTGAACGCTTGACCTCGAATTCGCTTGGCACCCGGGGCCAAGATGATTCTGTCTGTTTCTTGTAAGAGGGTGCAGTTTGCTTTTGACGATCATGTTTTATCTTATCCTTTCTTGGAAAATAAGGGTGTCCATATTCTGTACTCCCTTCTACATCATCGATACCAGTAGATGAACATCCAGTCTCCATGTCATCTTCTGCATGAAGATCAAGGACTGTTTCTTCTTGTGCATTTACAGCTTCGCTGTCCATACTGCTTGAATTTGGTTGTTTCAATTCAGAGGCACGTTGCCTTTGTGGTTTCCTTTGTGATTTATCGATTGATGTAATTTTAGATGGAACTGAGAGTGGGGTATTGTTTACTTCGTCTATTGAAACAGGTTTGTTAGCGGGCTGATCTGTCAGAAGTACAGATCGTGCCCATTCTGCAATGGATGTGTTAGGTGGGATTGACACTTCTGTTTGGGTAGCAACAGCTTGACAGTTTTGGGTAGCAGTAGCATAGCTGCGTTTTGGCATAGTTACCTTGACTTGTCTTCTTGCTTCTTGATATGATACTTTGTGTTCAATCTTAAACTTCTGTATATTTTTTTTTTTTTTCCATTTTCCACAGATCACATGATTTTGAATAAGCTGGGTGATCATTCTTACAATTTGGGCACTCTGGAGATTTTGCAGTACAATCTGTTTGAGAATGATTTTTCGAACCACAATTAGGACACGTATTTTCTCCTCTGCATGTTGTTTGAGAATGACCGAATTTTTGGCATTTGAAACACCTTAAGGGATTTGGAATGTATGCTCGGACTCGGCAGTGGAGGTAGCCTGCTTTTACTGAGTTTGGTAAATTTGGTGTACTGAAGGTCAATATGATATTTCGTGTTGGAACTAGTTTATCGTCTTTCCGGATCATGATTCGCCTTGCTTGTGTTACTTTTTGTTCTTGTAATTCCGTAACTATTTCCTCTTCAGTGACGTTTAGTAGATCCCACTCACTTATTACTCCTTTGGAGGAGTTCAGTGTATTATGCGGCGTGACTTTAATTGGGATTCCGCTTATAGTTGACAGTTTCAATAACAGTTCAGAGTGTCTTGCCTGCGTGGTTTCAATTAATAGATCTCCTGACTGAAGTCGTTTTACCATTTTTGGTGTTCCTGCTGAATTTTCAAGACACCTTTGAATGACAAAGGGAGACAAATTGCTTACTGGTTGATTCGATAATGAATGCATTATCAAAAAAGCTGGTGGTTCTGGTTTGCTAGAATCTGTTCTCATTCTTTTCGAGAGACTAGGATCATGTTCCCTTCTACGGGTGTCAATTTGTTGAGAGCCTGTTGGCTCTATTGGTGGAAATTCGTCCCAATCCATTGTTGCTCCTTTTCGCCCCGGGAGAGGAGCTTCCTTCTCCCAGGTTACCGGCCCCGCCACGTGGAGGCAGGAGCGGTGCCACCAGTGACCAAGCGATAAAAAGTTAGTGGTTGATTGATTGATTGATTGATTGATTTTGTGTTTATTGGCGCAAAAACAGCTAAGGTTATACTGCGCCATGAAACGATTAAAATATCAATAAAGATAAATTCTGGTAACCTTTAAAAAGGTTACCTCGTCAAATTGTTATTTATAAATGTGGGTATATATTAGTAGCTTTTAAAAATTTAAAAACTGCCGACACGTGGTCGTTGTCTGATAAAATCTGACTGAGTGTATAAGGCTCAGTCGAATGAGTAAAAGCGGTAAAATATATATTGCGAACATGGGTAAAATGAACGCAATCTATTAAAATATGCTTTATAGTTAAAACGGTGTCGCAAGACTCGCACATAGGAGGGTCATCCGCCCTCAGCAGAAAAGAATGTGTCAAATGACTGTGTCCTATGCGGAGTCGGGCAAGAACAACTTCCTCGCTCCGATTCCTGCGCAGACTAGACTGCCATATTTCTATTACAGGCTTTATTTGGTATAATTTATTTGTTCTCTGTCTGTGCCACAGTTCTTGCCAATGGGAATATATCTTGTTACGTATTATTTGCCTGTAGTCTGTATAGGGGACTGACAGGCAACAATTATGAGTGGGTGTTGCTGATTTGGCTGCAGCGTCAGCCAAATCATTTCCTTTTATCCCAATGTGGCTAGGAATCCAGCAGAAGCGGATATCAAACTTGTATTCATGAAGAGAATGTCTCTTCTGCTGAACCCGACAAAGAACTGGATGAGAATTGTGTCTCAGAGATAATAAAGCCTGTAGTACACTGGAAGAATCAGAATATATTATTGACCTTTGGAATTGACAAGTTCGAATGTGATCCAAGGCTAGCTCTATAGCATACAGCTCTGCAGTGTATATGCTGGATTCAGGAGGAATCTGCTGAGATATTATAGTGTCTGGAAAGACAGCAGCAGATCCTACGCACGATTCAGACTTCGAGCCGTCTGTGTAAACGGACAGGAAGTCTGAGTGCTCAGCTTGGTGTGCAGAGTAGAGCTTCTGGTAGACAGATGACGAGGTTTCAGACTTTACCCATTTCTTAAGGGAAAAGTCGCATGGTGGGGGATGAGCATGCCAGGGTGGAAGAGTTTCTTTTGGTGTTTCTGCCACCTTGTCTACCATGATGTTAAACTCTCTGATTAGCTCTTGGACACGAATACCAAAAGGTCGGTTGGCAGTCTGACGGGTATTATACAAGTTTTCCCAACGTGGCTCGAAAACGGAAGCCCACGTAGGATGGTCTGGCAGGGATTTCAACTTTAAAGCATAGTTTAAAGACAACTGCTTACGTCGAAGGGATAACGATGGTTCGTTTGCTTCGACGTATAAGCTCTGGACAGGAGATGTTCGAAAAGCTCCAGTAGCGATACGGAGAGCCTGATGGTGGACAGGGTCCAGCCATCGGAGGGCACTATCTCTAGCTGAGGAGTATACCTGGGACCCGTAGTCTAATTTGGGGCGTACAAGCGCACGGTAAAGCCGTAGTAGGGTGCATCGATCTGCTCCCCAACGCGTTGAGGAGAGAGAGCGGAGAATATTGAGACCCCTCGTGCATTTTGTACGAAGTTGACGAATATGTTCGAGAAAGGTCAACTTTTTATCAAACACAAGTCCCAAGAATTTTGTGTCTGACACTACTGGAATAACATTTTGCCCGAGCCTTAATTCAGGTTCAGGATGAAGACTACGCTTGCGACAAAAGTGTACGCAAACGGTCTTCTCCGGCGAGAACCTGAAGCCATTGGCAAGTGCCCAGACATTCAGATTATCAATGGCTTTCTGCAGTTGTCTTTCAATAACCCTCATGTTGCACGACTGACAAAAAATGCTAAAGTCATCAACAAAGAGGGCACTGTTTACAGTTGGAGGAAGTTGTTCTATGATGGAATTGACTTTGATGGCAAAAAGCGTGACACTTAAGACTGATCCTTGTGGTACTCCCTCCTCTTGGCGAAAGGAGCGAGAGAGTGAGGATCCCATACGAACTTGGAAAGATCGATTGGCTAAAAAATTTTGAATAAAAAAGGGCAGATGCCCTCTTAGGCCTAGGCTATGTAAATCTTTTAAAATGCCAAATCTCCAAGTTGTGTCATACGCTTTCTCCATGTCAAAGAACACCGACACCAAGTGTTCGCGTTTTAGGAAAGCATCCCGGATGGATGCTTCCAATCTAATAAGATGGTCCAAAGTGGACCGGTTCCTTCGGAAGCCGCACTGGATTCTGGAGAGAAGGTCGTTTGATTCTAAGTACCATATTAAACGGGAATTAACCATTCTCTCCAGGATTTTGCACAGACAGCTAGTCAGAGCAATAGGACGATAATTGGTGGTGACCTTTGGATCCTTTCCTGGCTTAGGAAAGGCAAGAACGATTGCCTTTCGCCAGGAGTCCGGAAACTGCCCTTCAGTAAAGATTCTGTTATACAGAAGGAGCAGACAATCCATAGATTTTGGTGAAAGATGCTTAATCATTTCATAATGGATGCCATCTGGTCCAACGGCACTTGCTTTGGAAAGAGCGAGGGCTCTTTTCAATTCCAGAATAGTGAAATCCCCGTTGTAGGGATAAATGCCCTTAGTTTTAAAGTTAAGTGCCTGTTTTTCGATTTTATATTTCAGGACCAGGAACTCTGGGGAATACGAAGATGTTGCAGAGATGTTAGAGAATGTTTCCCCAAGAGCATTGGCTATTGCAGTTGGATCTGCAATAGCGCATCCATTATAATCTAGGATTGCAGAAGGTTGGGAGGTATATTTTCCCTTCATTTTCCGGATTTTATCCCAGACTACCTTAGAGTTGGTAGACTGGTTAACAGATGATGTAAAACGGATCCACGATTCCTTTTGACTGTGACGACGGATGTAGCGTGCTTTGGCTCGTGCACGTTTGAAGGCTATAAGGTTGTTCGTGGTAGGATATCGGCGAAATATCCCCCACGCTTTGTTTTGAGCCTTTTTTGCTGCTGTGCATTGTGAATTCCACCAAGGTTTAGGAAATGGTGGGAACCGGGCTGATGTTTTTGGGACAGCATTAGCAGCTGCTTGGACAACAGTTTCTGTGATGTACTTAACTGCATCATTGATAGGCTCTTGACTGACTGTACTAAGATCAACATTTGCCTGATGTTGGAAGGCAGTCCAGTCAGCCTGATCAATCTTCCACCGCGGTAGCCTGAAGGGAAGACATGGTCTCCCACTGTGTAGCAAGGTTATCACGGGGAAGTGATCACTACCGTATGGATTCTCCTCCACTTCCCAGGTGAGTGAAGGGAGTAGAGAAGGGGAGCAGATAGAGAGATCAATGGCAGAAAAAGTACGGGTAGGCATGTGGAAAAAGGTGTTTGTTCCAGTATTTAGAAGGGAAAGGTCATTGTCATTGAGCATATGCTCTATGACTCGTCCCCTTCCATTGATGTTAGCACTACCCCACAGGGTGTTATGTCCATTAAAATCCCCAAGAAGTAAGAAAGGGGGAGGCAGCTGCGTTAGAAGATCATCAAGGTCTGCCTGGGTTTGTTTGTTTGTTTGTTTTTGGTTTTTTATTGGCGCATTGGCAGCTGTGGCCATAATGCGCCAAGACTATGCAATATTTAAAAGTTTAAATTCTCGGTGACCTAATTAGTTAGGTCACCATGTCCAGATAAATAATAACAAATATATAAAAATTAAATCAATAAAGAGATAACAATAACAAATTTTAAATACAATTAAAAACTTTTATTGATTTAAAATAGCTAAAAACAGCAGACACGTTGTCATTGTCGGATAAAATCTGACTGAGTGTATAAGGCTCAGTCAGATGACTAAAAGCGGTAAAACGGGTGCTGCTAAAATCTGGACAGTCAATTAAAAGGTGTCTAATCGTTAGGATTGTGCCACAGGACACACACATAGGAGGGTCATCAGCCCTCAGCAAAAACGAATGAGTTAAATGACTGTGTCCTATGCGGGTCCGGGCAAGAACAACTTCCTCCTTACGATTCCTGCGCAGACTAGACTGCCACGGTTCAATTACAGGTTTTATATGATATAACTTATTCGCAGTCTGTCTATTCCACGAATCCTGCCATTGGGAATGTATCTTTTGATGTATTATTTGCCTGTAGTCTGTATAGGGGACTAACAGGCAGTGGTCATTATTGGGAATTGCTGATTTGGCTGCGGCGTCAGCCAAATCATTTCCCCTAATCCCAATGTGGCTAGGAATCCAGCAGAAGCGGATATCATATTCACGTTCATGGAGAACGTGAATCTTCTGCTGAATGCTAGACAGAACTGGATGAGAATTATATCTCACAGATATTAAAGCCTGTAACACGCTGAGAGCGTCGGTATACAAAATGAACCGTTGGTATTGGCATTCACTAATGTGATCCAAGGCTAACTCTATAGCGTGCAGCTCTGCAGTAAATATGCTGCATTCAGAGGGAATCTGCTCCGATGTAGTGCTGTCTGTAAAGACAGCAGCAGATCCCACATATGATTCTGACTTCGACCCGTCTGTGTAGACTGGCGCGAAGTCAGAATGTTCAGCTCGGTGTGCTGAAAAAAGCTGCAGGTAGACAGACGATGGAGTGTCCGACTTTCCCCAATTTCGAAGGGACAAGTCACATGCCGGGACATGAGCATGCCAGGGTGGAAGGGGTTGCTTTGGTGTTTGGGCAACCCTGTCTACCTTTATATTAAGTTCTTTGAGTAGCTCTTGGACACGAATACCAAAAGGACGATTGGCAGTCTTACGGGTGTTGTACAAATTTTCCCATCGTGGCTGAAAAACGGTTAGCCACGTAGGGTGGTCTGGCAGGGATTTCAGTTTTAGAGCGTAGTTTAGAGACAACTGCTTACGTCGAAGCAATAATGGCGGTTCGTTTGCTTCGACGTATAAGCTCTGGACAGGAGATGTGCGATATGCTCCAATAGCGGTACGGAGAGCCAGATGATGGACAGGATCGAGCCAACGAAGTACACTGTCTCTGGCCGAATTGTATACCAGGGACCCGTAATCCAGTCTGGATCGTACAAGTGCACGATAGATGCGTAGTAGGGTGCATCGATCCGCACCCCAAGATGTTGAGGAAAGAGAGCGCAGAATATTTAGCCCTCTTGTGCACTTTGTGCGGAGTTGACGGATGTGATCCAGAAAGGTCAGCTTTTTATCGAATACGAGTCCCAAGAATTTTGTGTCCGCTGCTATTGGAATTACATTTTGTCCGAGCTTTAATTCAGGCTCAGGATGAAGATTACGCTTACGACAAAAGTGTACGCAAACGGTCTTCTCCGGCGAGAACCTGAAGCCATAAGCAAGAGCCCAGGAGTTGAGGCGATCAATAGCTTTCTGCAGTTGTCTTTCAATAACCCTCATGTTGCATGACTGACAAAATATGCTAAAGTCATCAACATAGAGGGCACAGTTTACAGTTGGAGGAAGTTGTTCTGTGATGGAATTCACTTTGATGGCAAAAAGCGTGACACTTAATACTGATCCTTGTGGTACTCCCTCCTCTTGGCTGAAGGAACGAGAGAGTGAGGATCCCACACGAACTTGGAAAGATCGATTGGCTAAAAAGTTTTTAATAAAAATGGGGAGTTGCCCCCTAAGGCCAAGGCTATGCAGATCTTTTAAGATGCCAAATCTCCAAGTTGTGTCATACGCTTTCTCCATGTCAAAGAACACCGACACCAAGTGTTCACGTTTTAGGAAAGCATCCCGGATGGATGCTTCCAATCTAATAAGATGGTCCAAAGTGGACCGGTTCCTTCGGAAGCCGCACTGTATGTTGGAGAGAAGGTCATTTGATTCTAAGTACCATATTAAACGAGAATTAACCATTCTCTCCAGGATTTTGCACAGACAGCTAGTCAGAGCAATAGGACGATAGTTGGTGGTGACTTTTGGATCCTTTCCTGGCTTAGGGAAGGCAAGAACGATTGCCTTTCTCCAGGAATCCGGAAACTGCCCTTCAGTAAAGATTCTGTTATACAGAAGGAGCAGACAATCCATAGATTTTGGTGAAAGATGTTTAATCATGTCATAATGGATGCCATCTGGTCCAACAGCACTTGCTTTGGAAAGAGCGAGGGCTCTTTTCAGTTCCTGAATAGTAAAATCCCCGTTGTAGGGATAGAGGCCCTTGGACTTAAAATTAAGTGCTTCTCTTTCCAGTTTATGTTTCAGGACCAGGAACTCTGGGGAGTACGAGGATGTTGCGGAGATGTTAGAGAATGTTTCCCCAAGAGCATTGGCTATTGCAGTTGGATCTGCAACAGCGCATCCATTATAATCTAAGATTGAAGAAGGGTGGGATGTATATTTTCCCTTCATTTTCCGGATTTTATCCCAGACTACCTTAGAGTTGGTAGACTGGTTAATAGATGATGTAAAACGGATCCACGATTCCTTTTGGCTCTGACGACGGATGTAGCGTGCTTTGGCTCGTGCACGTTTGAAGGCTATAAGGTTGTTCGTGGTAGGATATCGGCGAAATATCCCCCACGCTTTGTTTTGAGCCTTTTTTGCTGCTGTGCATTGTGAATTCCACCAAGGTTTGGGAAATGGTGGAAACCGGGCTGATGTTTTTGGGACAGCATTAGCAGCTGCGTGGACAATGATTTCTGTGATGTACGTTACTGCGTCATTGATAGGCTCCTGACTGACTGTACTGAGGTCAAAATTTGCCTGATGTTGGAAGGCATTCCAGTCAGCCTGATCAAACTTCCACCGTGGTAACCTAAAAGGAAGACACGGTCTCCCACTGTGTAACAAGGTTATCACAGGGAAGTGATCACTTCCGTATGGATTCTCCTCCACTTCCCAGGTGAGTGAAGGGAGTAGAGAAGGGGAGCAGATAGAGAGATCAATGGCAGAAAAAGTACGGGTAGGCATATGGAAGAAGGTGTTTGTTCCAGTATTTAGAAGGGAAAGGTCATTGTCATTGAGCATACGCTCTATGACTCGTCCCCTTCCGTTGATGTTAGCACTACCCCACAGGGTGTTATGTCCGTTAAAATCCCCGAGAAGTAAGAAAGGGGGAGGCAACTGCGTTACAAGATCATCAAGGTCTTCCTGGGAGATGTCAGTCCCAGGTGGCAAATAAATCGAGCAGACCGTTATTAAAAATCCCACTGTAAGGCGAATTGCAACAGCCTCTATGCTGGTTGTAATTAGCAAGGGCTGAACTGGGGTCTGATTACCCACAAGGATAGCCACTCCTCCATGAGCAGGACCATCCGCAATTCTATCCTTACGAAAGATTGTGATGTTATGCAGGGTGGGATCATCATTTGCCTTTAGATAAGTCTCCTGCAAGCAAAAGCAAACTGGCTCGTGCTTTTGCAGGAGGGCCTTGATGTCATCAGTATTTCGCCGGAATCCACGACAATTCCATTGTAGGAATTTAGCCATTATTTTGGCTTGGTGGGTCCATCAGGCGGCTTCCGAGGTGCTGAGGGCTTACTTTTATCAGTCTTGGCTTTGTCTTTTTTGGGGAAGAATGGACGATGTCCCGTGTCCATTTCTTCCTCCTAAAGAGTTCCAAGACTGATTCATCCTGTACCTCCTTGTTCTCTACATCCATTCTTTCTGTTGTTACTTCAGGCTCTTTACCACTTGGTTTTGGTAGTGGTGGGAGCACTAGGAGGTACGGATATAGGAGTGGCAACTGACTGTGTTTTTGGTGGGCTTTTGAGAACTCAATAAATAGCGTGCAATCGGGGTGAATGACTCTCTTGGTGGTATAGTCATCTCAGTTTGTGTCCCGATAGTGCTCTTAGCAGAAACCTTCTGGGCATATGAAGGTTTCCCGCTATTTACTGGTTGGATACGTTTTCTGGCCTCTGGGTAGGAAATATTCAGCTCTGTTTTTAGTTTTTGGATTTCTTTTTCGTCTTTCCACCGCTGGCATGCTCTTGAATAGGCGGGGTGCTCACCTTGGCAGTTAACACAGGCGGGTTTTGGAGCTGTACATTCCTTGCTCTCGTGGTCTTTAACACCACATCGAGCACAGGCAGGGTTACCACGACAAGATGTTTGTGAGTGGCCGTATTTTTGGCATCTAAAACACCGCAGTGGGTTTGGGATATAAATCCTCACTGGGCAGTTTAGATAACCTGCCTTGATGGAATTTGGAGGCCGTGGGGTGTTAAACGTGAGGATGAGAACTCGGGTAGGGACGAGATTCCCATCCTTCCGTATCGATATTCTCTTTACAGCTGTCACTCCTTGGTCTTTCAATTCAGAGCAGATCTCTTCTTCAGAAACATGAAGAAGGTCCCACTCTGATATGACACCACGTGAAGAATTTAGAGTTTTGTGAGGGGTTACGATGATAGGTATTCCCCCTATGGATGTAGCCTTTATGATTTTTTCCGCTTGCTTGGTGGTAGAAGCTTCGACCAAAAGGTCGCCAGAACGCAGTCTTTTTACAGATTTTGGTGAACCTGCCAACCCTTCTAATCCTTTCTGGATGAAGAAGGGTGACATCTTTCCAATGGACTGCTCTCCGGTGGAATGGAGAATGAGGAAAAGCGGTGTCACTAATGGTGGTGATTTATCCTCAGTTCTGGCTCGTTTTGCAGAGGTGTTATCTGCGTCATCATCTCGATTAGGTAGGGGCCTTGTTGGGGCCCCAGAAGAAAGGGGATTTGAATTACTCATGAGAGTAAAGAAAAATGTCTGATGCCTAAGTACCTCACCCACCACGGAGCCCTACGAGGGGGCGCCCACTCGTGAACTAGCAGGTACTGCGTACACGAATGGGACGCCGAGTTCGCTTAGAACACCATACCCACGTTACCAATAAGTCTTTATCCCGTCCCAGGACCATAGGGAGGGAGACTTATTGGAACGCAGTTGACCCTAGCAGTATAATACCACCCGCCGATTGATCCCAGTCGAGCCGGTCCGGGACCACCCGTCTCGTCGAAGCAGGGGCCAAAGTGGTGTATTAAGGCTGGGCCCCTCAACCACCAGGATCCCCCTTTCCGCTTCCACGGGTCGCGGCGCACGGCTGCACACGCCGGATTCCAATGATGTAACCCTGGAACCAAGGTATGGGCGTTGGATCCCAGTGATGCTAATCTGGAAAACCAGCAGCATCACTGGGAGGTCCCCTCACCACGTACAGGTGCCCACGTCGAGGGGGTCTGCCTGGGAGATGTCAGTCCCAGGTGGCAAATAAATAGAGCATACAGTTAATAAGAATCCCACTGAAAGGCGAATTGCAACAGCCTCTATGCTGGTTGTAATTAGCAAGGGCTGCACTGGGGTCTGGTTACCCACCAGGATAGCCACTCCCCCATGTACAGAGCCATCCGCAATTCTATCCTTTCGAAAAACTGTGATGTTGTGCATGGTGGGATCATCATTTGCCTTTAGATATGTCTCCTGCAAGCAAAAGCAAACTGGCTCGTGCTTTTGCAGGAGGGCCTTGATGTCATCTATATTTCGCCGGAATCCACGACAATTCCATTGTAGGAATTTAGCCATTATTTTGGCTTGGTGGGTCCATCAGGCGGCTTCCGAGGTGCTGAGGGCTTACTTTTATCAGTCTTGGATTTATCTTTTTTGGGGAAGAATGGACGCTGTCCCGTGTCCATTTCCTCCTCCGCAAAGAGTTCCAAGACTGAATCTTCGGGTACCTCCTTCTGCTCGACATCCATCTTTTCTTGGATACTAGGAGGGACTTCCCCTTTCGTATTCTTTTCTTTCATAATTACCTTTGGAACTTGTGGAGCATTAGGAGGTACCGATATAGGAGTGGCAGCTGATTGGTCCTTTTGTGCAGGTTTTTGAGAGCTTAAGAGATACCGCGCGATGGGAGTGAAAGACTCCTTTGGAGGAATGGTCATGTCCGTCTGAGTTCCGACGGAACATCTCCCTGCTACCTTCTGGGCGTAGGTAGGTTTGTTGATATTCAGGGGTTTGACCGATTTCCTTGCCTCCTGGTATGATATGTTAAGCTCTGCCTTCAGCCGTTGAATCTCTTTTTCTTCTTTCCACCTCTGGCATGCTCGTGAGTAGGCCGGGTGTTCGCCCTCACAATTAATACAGGTGGGTTTTGCGGCTGAACATGCTGATGTTTCGTGGTCCTTTGCACCGCATCGAGCGCATGCAAGGACTCCACGGCAGGCCATTTGGGAATGTCCATACTTTTGGCATTTAAAACACCGTAAAGGATTTGGTATGTATGGACGCACTGAACAGTTGATATATCCAGCTTTAATCTCATCAGGAGGTTTAGGAGTGTTAAAAGTCAGGATAACGCTCCTGGTTTTAACAATTTTTCCATCCCTTCGCGCAGTGATTCTCTTGACGGCAATGACTCCCTGTGGTTTTAATTCGGAGCAGATTTCCTCCTCGTATACGTCGAGAAGGTCCCACTCCGAAATGACACCTCTAGATGAATTGAGTGTTCTGTGTGGTGTCACTGTTATAGGGATTCCTCCGATTGATGTTGTTCGGAGTAGGTGTTCTGATTGCCTGTCATTTTTAGTTTCAATTAAGAGGTCTCCAGAACGGAGCCTCTTAACTGACTTAGGTGAACCTGCTAACCCATCCAACCCTTTTTGGATAAAGAAGGGTGACATTTTTCCAATCGGTTTTTCACTTGTTGAGTGCATGATTAAGAACCGAGGGATTGGCCCTGATGTTACTTCGGTTCGCTGCCTCTTTTTAGCAATACTGCTCTCTGTATCTGTGTCAATGTTTTCTGATAGGGACCGGGTTGGGGCCCCTGAAGGAGTATGTTTATCAGGATTCATAGAGATTTATAAATTTTTCAGTGCCCGGGCTCCCCACCCACCACGGAGCCCAAAGGGACGCCCACTACCCGGCATGCAATAAATGCGCTCGGGAGTGGGACGCCAGGGCTACCCAGACACTATACCCGCACCGCCGCCAGCCTGAATCCTGTCCCTCGGACCATGAGGGTAGGGGCGTGGCATTGACACGGTTGACCCTCGCAGGCGAGCCTACTAGCCGATTGATCCTAGCCGGGCCTTCCAGGACCACCCGTCTTGTCGAAGCAGGGGCCAAAGTGGTGTATTGAAGCTGGGCCCCTCAACCACCAGGATCCCCCTTTCCGAATTTCCACGGGTCGCAGCGCACGGCAAACACGCCGGATTCCATTGATGTAAGCCTGGAACCTGGGCTGTGGGCGTTGGATCCCAGTGATGCTAGTCTGGGAGTCCAGCAGCGTCACTGGGAGGTCCCCTCACCACGTACAGGTGCCCACGTCGAGGGGTATTTAGGGTTGCATGGGCAGTTACCTTTACTGGAATTTTTGCAAAGTTTGTCACTTTCAGGAGTTTTTCAGAATGCCTACAGTTGACAGTTTCTACTAGTAAGTCCCCCGATTGCAATCTCTTAACCATCTTGGGAGACCCTGCAATACTTTCCAAGTGTTTTTGGATAAGAAAGGGGGATAGCTTACTAAGAGGCTGTTCTGATAATGAATGCATTATTAAAAATGCAGGAAACTCGGTCGCAGAGGAAATGGTTTTTAACCTCTTTGCATGTGAAGAGTCATGTTCCTGTTCTGTGTCTAGCCGACTGCTTGTCGGTTGTAAAGAAGGAAACATATTTTGTTCCATTTTGGCTCCTTTTAGCCCCTGGCAGATGAACTTTTCTGCCAAGGTTACCGGCCCCGCCACGGGGAGGCAGGAGCAGTGCCTGGAGTGACCAAGCGAAATTAGTAGGAGTTAATCTATTAAATATGAAAAATAAAGAAAGGTTACTTTCCTTCCTTGCTCTCTACCAGTACTTTTGATAAAAGAGCTACTAAATAAAAGTATTTCTCAACGAGAGGAACGTAAAAGAGAACGCAGAATTCACCAATGAAAAAGTCGCAGTGAAAGCACAAAGAGAAATCGCTCAGTCAATCGCTTGGCACCCGGGGCCGGCCAAAGTGGTGTATTAAGGCTGGGCCCCTCAACCACCAGGATCCCCCTTTCCGCTTCCACGGGTCGCGGCGCACGGCTGCACACGCCGGATTCCAAAGATGTAACCCTGGAACCAAGGTATGGGCGTTAGATCCCAGTGATGCTAATCTGGAAATCCAGCAGCATCACTGGGAGGTCCCCTCACCACGTACAGGTGCCCACGTCGAGGGGCCATAGGGAGGGAGACTTATTGGAACGCAGTTGACCCTAGCAGTATAATACCACCCGCCGATTGATCCCAGTCGAGCCGGTCCGGGACCACCCGTCTCGTCGAAGCAGGGGCCAAAGTGGTGTATTAAGGCTGGGCCCCTCAACCACCAGGATCCCCCTTTCCGCTTCCACGGGTCCCGGCGCACGGCTGCACACGCCGGATTCCAATGTTGTAACCCTGGAACCAAGGTATGGGCGTTGGATCCCAGTGATGCTAATCTGGAAAACCAGCAGCATCACTGGGAGGTCCCCTCACCACGTACAGGTGCCCACGTCGAGGGGCCCTAGAAATGAATACAGCAGTTGCCGAATACATGCGATTTCAATGTTTCGTTTTTCAAATGAAAATAATCGATAAAATGTGGCGAAGGAGTAAAATAAAGCACTCTTTGCCTTCTGGTTTTAGAAAGACTTTATTTACGGTTCTCTAAATACCTTTAAATTTTATAACTGCCGATTTTCTTTTTTAGAATCAGTGACCTTATTAAGGATCACGTTGATGCACAATGAGGTATTAATAACATTTTGAGCTGTAGTATATTTATAATTTTGGGATATTTGTTAGTAATTAACAACTAGCATCAGTAATTAACAATTAGGGTATTTAATGGCTTTTTCTTTGTTACTAGGTGCTGAACTAATTTCATTTTGTCAATCTCTATGTTTAGAGAAGCACCCAAGAATTTGCATAAAGATAAATCTGAGACCATATTTCAACAGGGTTTAGGGAGCACAGTATAACTTCTTGATCCTAAGAACGTCACTGTCGCTAAGGCCGGATTTCTCGTATATGTCCTTCAGACGAGTTCCATCTTTAGCCTCCATCGTTTTGGAAAGGCCATCCTTGGAGAAAGCAGTTTCCCCATACAACATGATAGAGTTGTAATCAAAAGTATCCAGAAGTCTATTTTCTTGTGGTGCTAACATGTTGAAATTCGACTGCAACCCTGAAAGAAATTGTCGAGTCTCAGAATAAACATAGTTAAAAAAATAATTTTAAAAATCAGAAAATAAATAAACATTTCATTTCTAGCCTCCCCTATTTATGGAGATATTTCGAATTATGCTATTTATCCTTCATAATAACATTTTCCACCAGCTTAGTGTGGTGAATTTTATTTCTGTTTTACCAGATTCTTAACACAAGGCTTTGTAATATTTGTGGTGGCAATTTACTTGCACTCAATTGTATAAACTGAAATAAATCCTTCTCCAGCTTACTTAAAAAAAAAGTTGCTAATTACTTCTCGTTAGTTGGTTGGGATTTTACTGGCGCATCAGCAGCTGATACCATACACATGTCGGTTTCACAATAATGTAATGTCACCAATCAAGAACAGAATCAAGCTGGTATAGGCCTCCATTGCTCCAGTGGAACACCGACCTGATCAGCGTCGATGCGTGACTTGCTAGTCTGCCCCTCACCTAACCTTTCAGTTCATCCGTAGTTGTTCAAATCGACAAGCTGTGCCAGACATTCCAACTTGTGTACATTCGTGCACACAAACTTCACATCGTAGGAAGCACGGAATTGTCAAAAATATACACGTCAGATTTGTTCGTTTCCCACAAACGTCGATGTCTAAGTTAACAACCGCTCCAAGTACTAGGTCACACCACCATCATGAGACACGGCTGAACATCATAACCCCACTCCTCCAAACCTCATTGCCCACAATGCACTCCGTCAGCAGATTTTCTCCAGGCATCCCCACATTCTACCGGTCCTGTTTGGTTTGGTTGGTTTTGATTTTATTGGCGCATTAGCTACTAAGGCTGTAATGCGCCAAGACCAGGTCATATATAAAAAATTTTAAACTTTCAGTGACCTAATTAGTTAGGTCACCATGTCAAAATGTATAACAGGTATAAAAGATAAATCAATACAAAATCACAATAAAATGTAAATTTTATATAAGAGCAAAAACGTTTATTGGTTTTAAAAAGCTAAAAACAGCAGACACATGGTCATTGTCGGATAAAATCTGACTGAGTGTATACGGCTCAGTCAGATGATTAAAATCGGTAAAACGGATATTGCTAAAATCTGGACAATCGATTAAAATGTGTCTGATTCCGGGTAGGAACTAATACATTATCCTTCTTCGTGAGGATTCGCCTTACACTGATGACTCCTTCTTTTCGTAATTCTTGTTTGAGTTCTTCATCTGACAAATTGATGAGGTCCCACTCTTGACGTGTTCAAGGAAACATGCGGTGAAACGGTGACCGAAATTGCACCAAAGGATTGTAATTTTTGTAGTTGTTCAGATTGTCTTGCAGTGATAATATCAACCAGTAGGTCTCCTCATCTTAATCGACGAACTGTTTTAGGTTGATTGATTGATTTTGATTTTTTGTGGCGCAAAAACAGCAAGGTTATAGTGCGCCGTGGAAAGATTAAAATTTAAAAAAGATTAGACCGGTTACTTCGTCTAAATTTGCATATATATATATATATATATATATATATATATACAGACATATCAATACGTAAAATCAGTACAATGATAAAAGCAAATTGTATATTTCATATGAGTGTATACATATTGATCGATTTTAAAAATTTAAAAACTGCTGACACATTGTCATTGTCATTTAAAATCTGACTGAGTGTATACGACTCAGTTAGAGGGATAAAAGCGCTAAAAAGAGCCTTTATAAAATTGGTACAGTCGCGTAAAATGTGTTGGACGGATAAAACGGTGTCGCATTGCTCGCACATAGGAGGGTCATCAGCCCTCAGCAAAAAGGAGTGTGTCACATGACAGTGTCCTATGCGGAACCGAGCAAGAACAACTTCCTCTTTGCGATCCCTGCGTGAGCTGGACCGCCAAGGATGGATCATAGGCTTAATTCGACATAGTTTGTTTGTAGTAATCAGTCGATGCCACGAATCTTGCCACTGAGATTGTGAGTTCTTACGGATCACTTGCCTGTAGCCTGTATAGGGGACTAACAGGTCAAGATTATCCGTCAGGGCTGCCGATTTGGCTGCAGTGTCTGCCAAATCATTTCCTCTAATCCCGATGTGACTGGGGGATCCAGCAGAAGCGGATATCAAATCGATTAGCACAGAGGTTGTATATTATCTGCTGAATTCGGGACAGGGTTGGATGATTAGTGCGTGACACCGCTGATAAAGCCTGTAGTGTGTGTGGTATGGTTGTTTATTGGCGCATTAGCTGCTATGGCTATAGTGCGCCTATTCGTAGTTATATCAGAAAATAATAAAGAACGTAACAATTCAAATTCATTTCAGTTCTGAGAGCTATTCATAAAAGATTATACACTCTAATTTGTTTCAGAAAGCAGAAAAGTTCCTTAATATTTGCCTCCTCTCCTATGATATGATGTAGTGTCAGCGGTTCTTGAATATTAGCCAGATTTTGAAGTGTTGAAGTACGATGTGGTTGATAGTGTGGACAGTCAATCAAAATATGTTTGACTGTTAGATGTTCAGAGCAGTGTGAACACTGTGGAGGATCATTGCCGGTAAGTAAATGGAGGTGAGTCAGATGGGTATGCCCTATTCTTATCCGTGCGAGTACCACTTCTTCTCGCCGAACTGTCTGAGTGCATGAGTGCCATAATTTTGGGTCCTGTTTCAATTGAAAAAGTTTGTTATTTGTTTCTTTATGCCATAGCGCTGTCCACTGTGCATGGTATGCTGTTTGAATTATGATATTATAATCAGATGCTGGAATGAAGGCAGAGGTTAAGTCTAGGGTTGATGGATTTTTAGCAGATATATCAGCTAGTTCATTTCCTTTTATGCCTGAATGTGCCGGAATCCAGCAAAACTTCACTAGTTGTTGACGGTTGTCAATTTGCAATAGTAAACTCCTGATTTTAATTAAAATATGGTGATTCTGTTGAGAGGGATTCTGCATTGCTCTAATTGAGCTGAGAGAGTCAGTGTAAACTATATATTTTTCAGATGGATGTAGAGTCAAATTTTCTAGGGCTAATTGTATTGCATACAGTTCTGCTGAAAAGTTGGTATACTCAGGTGGAAGAGAAGCTGATATGATAGCAGAGGGAAACACTGCTGCTGCGCCAACAGTTGAAAGAGATTTGGAACCATCCGTATATACCGGCAAGAAGTCAGCACAGCTTTGAAGATGGCTAGCATGGAGTTGTTGCACATTCAGTGTCGGTAGGCGATTCTTTCCCCATTGTAGAAAATAAGTATCACAAGTTAGTTGAGGAAACGATGTCCACGGAGGATGACAGTAATTCTCTATCTGTTGCCTATTGTGGAGAGGAACATTCCAGTTCTGTGATATTTCAAGAAGCCGTAGGCCAGCTGGTCGGATTTTACCTGGTTTATTTCTATAGAGATTAATTAGTGGTTGATTAAAAAGGTAGGGCTGAATAGGATGCAAAGAGCAAGTCTGTATTTTGGCTGCATATTTAAGTAACAGCATTTTTCTGCGGAGATGCAGAGGGGGCTCATGAGCTTCAATGTATAGACTATGAGTTGGAGATGTCCTATACGCACCAATTGCAATCCGCAGTGCATTATGTTGAATAGGATCTAGCCAGCGTAGTACACTCTTTCGGGCAGAATCATAAACTGGAGCACCATAATCTAAACGGGATCTGATCAATGCTCTATATAAGAGCAGCAAAGTTGTACGGTCTGCTCCCCAAGAATGGGCAGATAAAGCTCTTAGCATGTTGATCTTTTTGAGACAGGTAGTACGTAACAATTTAACATGCTCAAAGAAATTCAGCTTACTGTCCAGGATTAGTCCCAAGAATCTGGTATTGCTGGCAATCGGAATGGTGGTATTTGATATCCGAAGTTCAGGATCCGTATGCAGTTTGCGTTGATTGCAAAAGTGGATCGCAACTGTTTTTTGTTGGGAAAGACGATATCCATTGCACTCAGCCCACTTTTGTACTTTATTGAGAGATATCTGCAATTGCCTTTCAATAGATCTCATATTCTGTGAATGGCAAGAAAGAGAGAGATCGTCAGCGTAAAGGTACGCCTTTACAGTATTTGGAAGTTCTTTTGTGATAGAATCAATTCTGAGGGCAAAGAGGGTCGCACTCAAAACTGACCCTTGTGGTACTCCTTCTTCTTGCAAGAATGTAGTAGAAAGGGAATTTTGATATCGCACCTGGAAAGATCTGCTCTTGAGGAAGTTCTTAATAAATATAGGCAGGTTGCCACGGAGACCATGGTTATGGAGGTCACGGAGAATTCCATAACGCCAGGTGGTATCGAATGCCTTCTCAATATCTATGGAGACCATAACTAGGTGTTCGTTTTTAACAAAGGCATTGCGAATTTCGGATTCAGCCTTGATCATCAGATCAAAGGAGGACCTGTTTTGGCGAAAGCCATGCTGACTATTACTTAGTAGATGTTCGCTTTCAATGATCCAAGCGAGTCGACTGTGGATCATTTTTTCAAGAATTTTACCGAGGCAACTGGACAGAGATATTGGTCTGTAACTATTAGGATTGGAGGGGTCTTTTCCAGGTTTCAAGAAGGCCAAAACTGTAGAATGGTGCCAAGAAGTGGGATAAACATTTCCCAGGAAGATTCGGTTAAAAAAGGCTAGCAGCATTTGTAAGTTTTCCTCATCAAGGTGCTGTAACATAACATAATATATCCCATCTGGCCCAGCGGCACTGTTGCGCGTTGTTCTGATGGCTTGCATAAGTTCACATTTTTGGAGTGGCTGGTTATATGGAAGTAGCAGTGAAGTTCGAAAGTTGATGTGTCTCTGTTCTGCGGTGTTCTTAGTTTTCTGAAATTCCGGAGAGTAGGTGGAAGCAGCTGAGACGTCAGCAAACGTTTTGCCTAAGGCATTTGCTATATCCAGAGGAGCAGAAACGTTTAGACCATTGCAGGAGAGAATTGGGGAAGGAGCAGTTGGAAACTTCCCGGAAAGCTGCCTAATTTTCTTCCATATTAATCGTGGGTTCGTGTTTCTATTGATAGTGGATGCAAACCGAGTCCAAGAATCTTTCTTGGCTTGTCTTTGAATGAAACGAGCTTTTGCCTTTAGTTTCTTGTATTGAATAAGATTAACTGTAGTTGGAGTTCGCCGAAATAAATTCCATGCTTTATTTTGTTCTTTCTTCGCTTTTGTGCATTCCTCATTCCACCAACAGTTGAAATGGCGTCGAGTCTTTGAATTTGATATTGGAATTGAGATTTTAGCTGCAAATAAAAGGCAGGAAGTGATATAGTCGGTAACTTCATCTATGGGATGTAGTTGTATAATTTTTTTATCCAATGTGATTGCTGATTGAAATTTGTCCCAATTAGCTTTAGAAAATTTCCATTTCCTGCAGGGTTCGTCTAATGGTGGTTGTGTAGTCATCAGATTACAAACAATTGGAAAATGGTCGCTGCCCATGGGATTATCCAGAGCGGACCATTGTATGACTGAAAACAGTATTGGGGAGCAAATCGATAGGTCAATGGCAGAAGTCTGTCCATTAGGTAACTGTATATGGGTGTGCGAACCACTGTTAAGAAGAGTGAGGTTTTCTTTATCCAGTAAAGTTTCGATCAGTCGGCCGCGTCTGTCTAATTTAGTTGATCCCCATAAAGGGTGGTGGCCATTGAAATCCCCTAGCAGGCAGATAGGGGAGGGGAGCTGTAATAAAAGTTCTTTAAGATCATTATAAGAGTAAGTATGATTTGGTGGGAGATAAACTGAGACTAGAGTTAAAGCAGTCTGACTAATCAGACGCACGGCGACAGCTTCGATTTGGGTTTGGAGAGTGATTTGCCTAGCTGGAATCCTTGTGTTAATTAAGATAGCTACACCACCTCGAGCAGAATTGGATGTATTCCGATCTAGTCGATAGATTGAGTAGTTTTTTATGGAAATGGAAATTTGAGGAGTTAAATAGGTTTCTTGCAGGCAGAAACCAACTGGAGAGTAGCGGTTAATTAAGTAATGAATGTCGTCAATGTTGCCACGAAAGCCTCTGCAATTCCATTGCAAGATGTTAGGCATTACTTGAATTTAGAAGAAGAAGCTGTACCTGACGTGGATGTCTTATGGCGTTCTGGCTTTGGTTTGTCTCTTTTTGGAAATGTAGGGCGACCTGTGTCCATATCTTCTTCTTCTGCAAATATTTCCAGAACCGGATCTTCCTGTTTGGGAGAATACTCTGAATGCATCGATGTGTCCTGAATAACCTTTTTTGTAGATGAATTAAGATTATTTGAAGTAGTAGCAATCACTGGTGGAGGAGGAGATTTTGCTGGAATTTTAAGAGGCGTATTACTGGCTTGGTCTGAGTGCTTCAGGGTATTGGACTCTTGCTGAGAGAGGACAGCTCGAGCCCAGTCGGAGATTGATATGTTATGTGGAATGGTAACATCAGTTTGCGTGGCTATTGTCTGATATTTTTTTGCGATACTGGCATAGGTACGGTTATGTATAATGGGTGCAACTAATTTTCTTGCTTCCTGATAACTAACTTTATTTTCGACTTTATATTGCATAATTTTTTTCTCTGTTTTCCATCTCTCACATGTCTTAGAGTAGGCCGGATGGTTGCCTTTGCAGTTGGGACAGATCATTTCTTTCACTGAACAATCACTTTGAATGTGATCAGAGGATCCACAGTTGGGACAAACTGGGTTGCTTCTGCATGTCGTTTGAGAGTGGCCATACTTTTGGCATTTATAACATCTCAACGGATTTGGTATAAACGGACGAGTGCGGCAAAGAAGATATCCTGCTTTTATTGATGAGGGCAGATTTGGACTGTTAAAGGTGAGAATGATATTTCTGGTAGGTATCAGTATATTGTCTCTTTTGACCATAATTCTCTTTACAGCGATGACATTTTGTTCCTTAAGTTCTTCTTTAATTTCTTCCTCCGTCACATTCATCAGGTCCCAACTAGATATTACACCCTTTGATGTATTTAGGGTTGCATGTGGAGTTACATTAACTGGAATACCAGCAAAAGTTGTCATTTTTAGTAGTTTTTCAGAATGCCTGTGGTTTAGAGTTTCAACAAGTAAGTCCCCTGATTGCAGTCTCTTAACCGTCTTGGGAGACCCTGCAATACTTTCCAGATGTTTTTGGATTAGAAAAGGGGATAGCTTACTGAGAGGCTGTTCTGATAGTGAGTGCATTATTAAAAATGCTGGTAAGTCTGTCACCGAGGGATTTGTTTTCAACCTCTTTGCTTGTGACGAGTCATGTTTATTTTCGGTATCTGGTCGACAGCTTGTCGACTCTATAGTTGGAAACATATTTTTTTCCATGTTGGCTCCTCTTAGCCCCTGGCAGATGGACTTTTCTGCCAAGGTTACCGGCCCCGCCACGGGGAGGCAGGAGCAGTGCCTGGTGTGACCAAGCGAAGTTAGTAGTGATTAGTCTATTAAATATGAAAAAAGAAAGGTTACTTTCCTTTCTTGCTCTCGATCAGTACTTTTGAAAAAAGAGCTGCTATTAAATAAAAGGATTTATTAAGGAGAAGAACGTAAAATAGAACTAGAATTCACCTTTTGAGAATCGCAGTGAAAGCACAGAGAAATCGCTTAGTCACAATCGCTTGGCACCCGGGGCCAAGCCTGTAGTGCACTCACTGAATCAGCATATATAATACACAGATGGTAACGGTGTTTTCTTATGTGATCTAGAGCTAACTCTATAGCATGCAGCTCTGCAGCGTAAATGCTGCAGTCAAGGGGTATCTGCACTGATATGGTATTATTTGGAAAAACAGCAGCAGATCCCACATACGATTCTGACTTCGAGCCGTCTGACTGTTTTAGGAGTACCTATTATGCTTTCTAGGCATTTTTACACTAGGAAAGGGGAGAGTTTTCCAACTGGTTGTTCTTGAGTTGAATGTATAATCAAGAAAGTTGGAGTTCGGATTCTGCCTACGGCAGTCTTTTGACGTTTTGCTGCGACAGAACTGGACTTGTCTTGTTCTTGTCTTTTCAGGGTTTTTCTGGGTTTTATGGACTTCTTGCTGCATTTCGCCCTGGAAGGGAGACCTTTTCCCCTCCAGGTTACAGGCCTCGCCACGTGGAGACAAGAGCAGTGCCACCTTTGTGACCAAGCAGTATTGGGTTAGTAGTAATATAGGGGGAAAAAAAGGAAGAACATTACTTTTCCTCCTGTTCAAGTAAAGTGATTTCTTTATTGAAGCTTATTTAATTGAATGTTAGCATAAGGCTGTAAATAAAGAAGACGATTTTATTTACTCAAGAGAGCGCTAATTCACTGGAAAAGACACTTGATTACAAAATCGCTTGGCACCTGCGGCCACATATCAAGTCTCATTTAATATATATATACCATAGTAAGTGACATTATCATTTTACTAAGAAATAATTGATACAGTTTAAATATCGAAGTCAATGTCATACCACATTAAATTAAAAATAAATACTTACGAACACTTAAATAAAAATAGTAAAGAACTTATCTAAATATTTTCGTAATTTACTTCTTGATATTCTCCTATCGGCCACCCTGTATTTATTTATTTACAAAATACCACTAATTCTATTCTCATCCCACTTGATTGCAAGCAGATGGACAAATTACTTGGAGTTTAAAAAGGAAAAGTTCTTTTAATGTGTAATTCTCTTGTTCAAACTTCTATTCAATCTTACCTTCCTCTATGTTGTTCCAGTGAATAATTAAGTAGTCTTCTCTATCAGATCTGTTCTGTTCGTGATAGAAACCTATAGCGTGGTTCAGCTCGTGAACTATTGTGCCCAGTAAATGGCATCCGTGACCCAAAGAAACTTCCTGAGGTCCACCAACCATTCCGACGTTAGAATGACAACTAGAAAATATTTAAATTTCATGTTGAAATATTACAGTATAATGTACTGTTTGACAGGAAGCGTAATTGCAATATCTAATAACTGTCAATAACTCAATTTTTAAGCAAAACTATACAGGGTGTTTCAGTTAAACGTTTCAGAACTTCTAAGAGGGGTAGGGTACATCCTGACAACTCGAAATCATATAGCAATGTGGGGTCGGAAATGCTTTCCTGAAGCGGTATGTGTGTGTGTGTGTGTGTGTGTGGTATGGTTGTTTATTGGCGCATTAGCTGCTATGGCTATAGTGCGCCTATTCCTAAGAGTATTATAAAATAATCTAGTTTAAATTAGTTTCAGTTTTGAAGTCTATTATATAAGATGATACACTCCAATTTGTTTTAAAAAGCAGAAAAGTTCGTTAACATTTGCGTCCTCTCCAACGACATGGTATAATGTCAATGGTTCGCGACGATTAGCCAGATTTTGAAATATTGCAGCTCGATGTTGTTGATACTGTGGACAGTCAATCAGAATGTGTTTCACTGTTAGATGTTCTAAGCAGTGTGGACACTGAGGAGGATCATCGCCCATTAGTAGATGGAGGTGAGTCAGATGGGTGTGTCCTATTCTCATTCGTGTGAGTACCACTTCTTCCCGCCGCACTGTCTGATTGCTGGAGTGCCAGAACTTTGGGTATTGTTTCAGCTGGAAAAGTTTGTTATTCCTTTGGTTATGCCATAATTCTGTCCACTGTGCAATGCATGCTGCTTGAATTAAGATATTATAATCGGGCGCTGGAATAGGGACAGAAGTTAGGTCTGAACTTGGACTTTTGGCAGATATATCAGCCACTTCATTCCCTTTTATGCCTGAATGTGCTGGAATCCAGCAAAACTTCACTAGTTATTGACGATCATTAATCTGCAATAACAAACTCCTGATTTTCATTACAATATGGTGATTCTTTTGAGATGTATTCTGCATTGCTTTAATTGAGCTGAGAGAGTCAGTATAAACTATATATTTTTCAGATGGATGTAGAGTCAAATTTTCTAGAGCTAACTGTATTGCATACAGTTCTGCTGAAAAGTTGCTATACTCAGGTGGAAGAGAAGCTGATATGATAGCAGAGGGAAACACTGCTGCTGCTCCAACTGTTGACAGAGATTTGGAACCATCCGTATATATCGGCAAGAAGTCAGCATAATTTTGAATATGGCTAGCATGGAGTTGTTGCATAGTCACAGCCGGTAGACAATTCTTTCCCCAATGAAGAAAATAGGTATCACAGGTCAGTTGAGGTTTTGTTGTTGTTGTTATTGTTATTTTTGGCGCAAGGGCTGCTTAGACCATATTGCGCCTATCAGTGATATGAAAGTTATCAATGGTGACTGTTATGGAAACAGTCAGAGACGATCATATAGTTTTATTCGTTTAAGAAAACAGAATAACTCCAAGGGATTAGCATCGTTGCCTATGATGTGAGAGAGTTTTAGAGGTTCTTTTAGATTTGGAAGGAAGCTGAATGAACATTGCCGAGCATGTTTGTACAGAGTGCATTCAACAAGAATGTGCTTCATTGTTAGCTGACAGTTGCATTGAGAACACTGTGGAGGATCATTTCCTGTAAGGAGATTTGATTTGATTTGATTTTGGGTTTATTGGCGCAAAAA
Organism: Mastigoproctus giganteus; assembly: GCF_048544385.1. Classification (NCBI taxonomy): domain Eukaryota; kingdom Metazoa; phylum Arthropoda; class Arachnida; order Uropygi; family Thelyphonidae; genus Mastigoproctus; species Mastigoproctus giganteus. The sequence continues at coordinate 211,042,466 of NC_143583.1, forward strand.
CAACTAAGGTTATACTGCGCCAAGAAACGATTAAAATAACATTAAAGTTAAATTCTGGTAACCTTTAAAAAGGTTACCTCGTCAAATTGTTATTTATATATGTGGGTATATATTAATCGCTTTTAAAAATTTAAAAACTGCCGACACGTGGTCGTTGTCTGATAAAATCCGACTGAGTGTATAAGGCTCAGTCGGATGAGTAAAAGCGGTAAAATGTATATTGCGAACATGGGTAAAAAGGACGCAATCTATTAAAATATGCTGTACAGTTAAAACGGTGTCGCAAGACTCGCACATAGGAGGGTCATCCGCCCTCAGCAGAAAAGAATGTGTCAGATGACTGTGACCTATGCGGAGTCGAGCAAGAACAACTTCCTCACTCCGATTCCTGCGCAGACCAGACTGCCAAGTTTGTAATACAGGCTTTATTTGATATAATTTATTTGTTCTCTGTCTGTGCCACAGTTCTTGCCATTGGGAATGTATCTTTTTGCGTATTATTTGCCTGTAGTCTGTATAGGGGACTGACAGGCAACGATTATGAGTGGGTGTTGCTGATTTGGCTGCAGCGTCAGCCAAATCATTTCCCTTTATCCCAATGTGGCTAGGAATCCAGCAGAAGCGGATATCAAACTTGCATTCATGAAGAGAATGTCTCTTCTGCTGAACCCGACAAAGAACTGGATGAGAATTATGTCTCGTAGATAATAAAGCCTGTAATACACTCAAAGAATCGGAATATATTATTGACCTTTGGAATTGACAAGTTCGAATGTGATCCAAGGCTAGCTCTATTGCATACAGCTCTGCAGTGTATATGCTGGATTCGGGAGGAATCTGCTGAGATATTATGGTGTCCGGAAAGACAACAGCAGATCCTACGCATGATTCAGACTTCGAGCCGTCTGTGTAAACGGGCAGGAAGTCTGAGTACTCAGCTTGGTGTGCAGAGTAGAGCTGCTGGTAGACAGATGATGAGGTCTCAGACTTTACCCATTTCTTAAGGGAAAAGTCGCACGGTGGGGGATGAGCATGCCAGGGTGGAGTAGGTTCTTTTGGTGTTTGTGCCACCTTGTCTACCATGATGTTAAACTCTCTGATTAGCTCTTGGACACGAATACCAAAAGGTCGGTTGGCAGTCTGACGGGTATTGTACAAGTTTTCCCAACGTGGCTCAAAAACCGATGTCCACGTAGGATGGTCTGGCAGGGATTTCAACTTTAAAGCATAGTTTAAAGACAACTGCTTACGTCGAAGGGATAACGATGGTTCGTTTGCTTCGACGTATAAGCTCTGGACAGGAGATGTTCGAAAAGCTCCAGTAGCGATACGGATAGCCTGATGGTGGACAGGGTCTAGCCATCGGAGGACACTATCTCTAGCTGAAGAGTATACCTGGGACCCGTAGTCTAATTTGGGTCGTACAAGTGCACGGTAAAGCCGTAGTAGGGTGCATCGATCTGCTCCCCAACGCGTTGAGGAGAGAGAGCGGAGGATATTGAGTCCCCTCGTGCATTTTGTACGAAGTTGACGAATATGTTTGAGAAAAGTCAACTTTTTATCAAACACAAGTCCCAAGAATTTTGTGTCTGACACTACTGGAATAACATTTTGTCCGAGCCTTAATTCAGGTTCAGGATGAAGATTACGCTTGCGACAAAAGTGTACGCAAACGGTCTTCTCCGGCGAGAACCTGAAGCCATTACCAAGTGCCCAGGAATTAAGGCGATCAATGGCTTTCTGCAGTTGTCTTTCAATAACCCTCATGTTGCATGACTGACAAAATATGCTAAAGTCATCAACATAGAGGGCACAGTTTACAGTTGGAGGAAGTTGTTCTGTGATGGAATTGACTTTGATGGCAAAAAGCGTGACACTTAATACTGATCCTTGTGGTACTCCCTCCTCTTGGCTGAAGGGACGAGAGAGTGAGGATCCCACACGAACTTGGAAAGATCGATTGGCTAAAAAGTTTTGAATAAAAAAGGGGAGATGCCCCCTAAGGCCAAGGCTATGCAGATCTTTTAAAATGCCAAATCTCCAAGTTGTGTCATACGCTTTCTCCATGTCAAAGAACACCGACACCAAGTGTTCGCGTTTTAGGAAAGCATCCCGGATGGATGCTTCCAATCTAATAAGATGGTCCAAAGTGGACCGGTTCCTTCGGAAGCCGCACTGGATGCTGGAGAGAAGGTCATTTGATTCTAAATACCATATTAAACGGGAATTGACCATTCTCTCCAGGATTTTGCACAGACAGCTAGTCAGAGCAATAGGACGATAATTGGTGGTAACTTTTGGATCCTTTCCTGGCTTAGGAAAAGCAAGAACGATTGCCTTTCGCCAGGAATCCGGAAACTGCCCCTCAGTAAAGATTCTGTTATACAGAAGGAGCAGACAATCCATAGATTTTGGTGAAAGATGTTTAATCATTTCATAATGGATGCCATCTGGCCCAACAGCACTTGCTTTGGAAAGAGCAAGGGCTCTTTTCAGTTCCTCTATAGTGAATGCCCCGTTGTAGGGATAGAGGCCCTTGGTCTTAAAATTTAGTGCTTGCTTTTCCAGTTTATGTTTAAGGACCAGGAACTCTGGGGAATACGAGGATGTTGCAGAGATGTTAGAGAATGTTTCCCCAAGAGCATTGGCTATTGCAGTTGGATCTGCAATAGCGCATCCATTATAATCTAGGATTGAAGAAGGGTGGGATGTATATTTCCCCTTCATTTTCCGGATTTTATCCCAGACTACCTTAGAATTGGTAGACTGGTTAATAGATGATGTAAAACGGATCCACGATTCCTTTTGACTCTGACGACGGATGTAGCGTGCTTTGGCTCGTGCACGTTTGAAGGCTATAAGGTTGTTCGTGGTAGGATATCGGCGAAATATCCCCCACGCTTTGTTTTGAGCCTTTTTGGCTGCTGTGCATTGTGAATTCCACCAAGGTTTGGGAAATGGTGGAAACCGGGCAGATGTTTTTGGGACAGCATTCGCAGCTGCTTGGACAGTGATATCTGTGATGTACGTTACTGCGTCATTGATAGGCTCCTGACTGACTGTACTGAGGTCAAAATTTGCCTGATGTTGGAAGGCATTCCAGTCAGCCTGATCAAACTTCCACCGTGGTAACCTAAAAGGAAGACACGGTCTTCCACAGTGTAACAAGGTTATCACAGGGAAGTGATCACTTCCGTATGGATTCTCCTCCACTTCCCAAGTGAGTGAAGGGAGTAGAGAAGGGGAGCATATAGAGAGATCAATGGCAGAAAAGGTACGGGTAGGCATGTGGAAGAAGGTGTTTGTTCCAGTGTTTAGAATGGAGAGGTCATTGTCATTGAGCAAACGCTCTATGACCCGTCCCCTTCCATTGATGTTAGCACTACCCCACAGGGTGTTATGTCCATTAAAATCCCCGAGAAGTAAGAAAGGGGGAGGCAACTGCGTTACAAGATCATCAAGGTCTTCCTGGGAGATGTCAGTCCCAGGTGGCAAATAAATAGAGCAGACCGTTAATAAAAATCCCACTGTAAGGCGAATTGCAACAGCCTCTATGCTGGTTGTAATTAGCAAGGGCTGAACTGGGGTCTGATTACTCACAAGGATAGCCACTCCTCCATGAGCAGGACCATCCGCAATTCTATCCTTACGAAAGATTGTGATGTTATACATGGTGGGATCATCATTTGCTTTTAGATACGTCTCCTGCAAGCAAAAGCAAACTGGCTCGTGCTTTTGCAGGAGGGCCTTGATGTCGTCAGTATTTTGCCGGAATCCACGACAATTCCATTGCAGGAATTTAGCCATTATTTTGGCTTGGTGGGTCCATCAGGCGGCTTCCGAGGTGCTGAGGGCTTAGTTTTATCAGTCTTGGTTTTATCTTTTTTGGGGAAGAAAGGACGCTGTCCCGTGTCCATTTCTTCCTCCGCAAAGAGTTCCAAGACTGATTCATCCGGTACCTCCTTGCGCTCGACATCCATTGTTTCTGTTTTATCTGTTAGCTCTTTACCACTTGGTTTTGGTAGTGGTGGAGCACTCGGAGGTACGGATATAGGAGTGGCAGCTGATTGCGTTTTTTTTGGTGGGCTTTTGTGAACTCAATAAATAGCGTGCAATCGGAGTGAATGACTCTTTTGGTGGTACAGTCATCTCTGTTTGTGTACCGATAGTGCACTTCGCAGAAACCTTCTGGGCATATGAAGGTTTCCCGCTATTTATTGGTTGCATGCGTCTTCTGGCCTCTGGGTAGGAGATATTCAGCTCTGTTTTTAGTTTTTGGATCTCTTTTTCATCCTTCCACCGCTGGCATGCCCTGGAGTAGGCAGGGTGCTCTCCTTGGCAATTTATACAGATCGGTTTGGAAGCTGAACATTCCTTGCTCTCGTGATCTTTCGAACCACATCGAGCACAGGCAGGGTTACCACGACAAGCCGTTTGTGAATGGCCGTATTTTTGGCATTTAAAACACCTCAGTGGGTTTGGGATGTAAAGCCTCACTGGGCAGTTTAAATAGCCTGCCTTGATGGAACTTGGAGGCCGTGGGGTGTTAAATGTTATGATGAGAACTCGGGTAGGGACGAGATTCCCATCCTTACGCATTGATATTCTCTTGACAGCCGTCACTCCTTGGTCTTTTAGTTCAGAGCAGATCTCTTCCTCAGAGACATGAAGAAGATCCCACTCTGAAATGACTCCTCGTGAAGAGTTCAAAGTTCTGTGGGGTGTTACAATGATCGGTATTCCCCCTATGGATGTCGCATTGAGGATTCTTTCTGCTTGCTTTGTACTTGAAGCTTCAATTAAGAGAACTCCAGAACGCAGCCGTTTTACAGATTTTGGTGATCTTGATTTGATTTGATTTTGGGTTTATTGGCGCAAAAACAACTAAGGTTATACTGCGCCAAGAAACGATTAAAATAACATTAAAGTTAAATTCTGGTAACCTTTAAAAAGGTTACCTCGTCAAATTGTTATTTATATATGTGGGTATATATTAATCGCTTTTAAAAATTTAAAAACTGCCGACACGTGGTCGTTGTCTGATAAAATCCGACTGAGTGTATAAGGCTCAGTCGGATGAGTAAAAGCGGTAAAATGTATATTGCGAACATGGGTAAAAAGGACGCAATCTATTAAAATATGCTGTACAGTTAAAACGGTGTCGCAAGACTCGCACATAGGAGGGTCATCCGCCCTCAGCAGAAAAGAATGTGTCAGATGACTGTGACCTATGCGGAGTCGAGCAAGAACAACTTCCTCACTCCGATTCCTGCGCAGACCAGACTGCCAAGTTTGTAATACAGGCTTTATTTGATATAATTTATTTGTTCTCTGTCTGTGCCACAGTTCTTGCCATTGGGAATGTATCTTTTTGCGTATTATTTGCCTGTAGTCTGTATAGGGGACTGACAGGCAACGATTATGAGTGGGTGTTGCTGATTTGGCTGCAGCGTCAGCCAAATCATTTCCCTTTATCCCAATGTGGCTAGGAATCCAGCAGAAGCGGATATCAAACTTGCATTCATGAAGAGAATGTCTCTTCTGCTGAACCCGACAAAGAACTGGATGAGAATTATGTCTCGTAGATAATAAAGCCTGTAATACACTCAAAGAATCGGAATATATTATTGACCTTTGGAATTGACAAGTTCGAATGTGATCCAAGGCTAGCTCTATTGCATACAGCTCTGCAGTGTATATGCTGGATTCGGGAGGAATCTGCTGAGATATTATGGTGTCCGGAAAGACAACAGCAGATCCTACGCATGATTCAGACTTCGAGCCGTCTGTGTAAACGGGCAGGAAGTCTGAGTACTCAGCTTGGTGTGCAGAGTAGAGCTGCTGGTAGACAGATGATGAGGTCTCAGACTTTACCCATTTCTTAAGGGAAAAGTCGCACGGTGGGGGATGAGCATGCCAGGGTGGAGTAGGTTCTTTTGGTGTTTGTGCCACTTTGTCTACCATGATGTTAAACTCTCTGATTAGCTCTTGGACACGAATACCAAAAGGTCGGTTGGCAGTCTGACGGGTATTGTACAAGTTTTCCCAACGTGGCTCAAAAACCGATGTCCACGTAGGATGGTCTGGCAGGGATTTCAACTTTAAAGCATAGTTTAAAGACAACTGCTTACGTCGAAGGGATAACGATGGTTCGTTTGCTTCGACGTATAAGCTCTGGACAGGAGATGTTCGAAAAGCTCCAGTAGCGATACGGATAGCCTGATGGTGGACAGGGTCTAGCCATCGGAGGACACTATCTCTAGCTGAAGAGTATACCTGGGACCCGTAGTCTAATTTGGGTCGTACAAGTGCACGGTAAAGCCGTAGTAGGGTGCATCGATCTGCTCCCCAACGCGTTGAGGAGAGAGAGCGGAGGATATTGAGTCCCCTCGTGCATTTTGTACGAAGTTGACGAATATGTTTGAGAAAAGTCAACTTTTTATCAAACACAAGTCCCAAGAATTTTGTGTCTGACACTACTGGAATAACATTTTGTCCGAGCCTTAATTCAGGTTCAGGATGAAGATTACGCTTGCGACAAAAGTGTACGCAAACGGTCTTCTCCGGCGAGAACCTGAAGCCATTACCAAGTGCCCAGGAATTAAGGCGATCAATGGCTTTCTGCAGTTGTCTTTCAATAACCCTCATGTTGCATGACTGACAAAATATGCTAAAGTCATCAACATAGAGGGCACAGTTTACAGTTGGAGGAAGTTGTTCTGTGATGGAATTGACTTTGATGGCAAAAAGCGTGACACTTAATACTGATCCTTGTGGTACTCCCTCCTCTTGGCTGAAGGGACGAGAGAGTGAGGATCCCACACGAACTTGGAAAGATCGATTGGCTAAAAAGTTTTGAATAAAAAAGGGGAGATGCCCCCTAAGGCCAAGGCTATGCAGATCTTTTAAAATGCCAAATCTCCAAGTTGTGTCATACGCTTTCTCCATGTCAAAGAACACCGACACCAAGTGTTCGCGTTTTAGGAAAGCATCCCGGATGGATGCTTCCAATCTAATAAGATGGTCCAAAGTGGACCGGTTCCTTCGGAAGCCGCACTGGATGCTGGAGAGAAGGTCATTTGATTCTAAATACCATATTAAACGGGAATTGACCATTCTCTCCAGGATTTTGCACAGACAGCTAGTCAGAGCAATAGGACGATAATTGGTGGTAACTTTTGGATCCTTTCCTGGCTTAGGAAAAGCAAGAACGATTGCCTTTCGCCAGGAATCCGGAAACTGCCCCTCAGTAAAGATTCTGTTATACAGAAGGAGCAGACAATCCATAGATTTTGGTGAAAGATGTTTAATCATTTCATAATGGATGCCATCTGGCCCAACAGCACTTGCTTTGGAAAGAGCAAGGGCTCTTTTCAGTTCCTCTATAGTGAATGCCCCGTTGTAGGGATAGAGGCCCTTGGTCTTAAAATTTAGTGCTTGCTTTTCCAGTTTATGTTTAAGGACCAGGAACTCTGGGGAATACGAGGATGTTGCAGAGATGTTAGAGAATGTTTCCCCAAGAGCATTGGCTATTGCAGTTGGATCTGCAATAGCGCATCCATTATAATCTAGGATTGAAGAAGGGTGGGATGTATATTTCCCCTTCATTTTCCGGATTTTATCCCAGACTACCTTAGAATTGGTAGACTGGTTAATAGATGATGTAAAACGGATCCACGATTCCTTTTGACTCTGACGACGGATGTAGCGTGCTTTGGCTCGTGCACGTTTGAAGGCTATAAGGTTGTTCGTGGTAGGATATCGGCGAAATATCCCCCACGCTTTGTTTTGAGCCTTTTTGGCTGCTGTGCATTGTGAATTCCACCAAGGTTTGGGAAATGGTGGAAACCGGGCAGATGTTTTTGGGACAGCATTCGCAGCTGCTTGGACAGTGATATCTGTGATGTACGTTACTGCGTCATTGATAGGCTCCTGACTGACTGTACTGAGGTCAAAATTTGCCTGATGTTGGAAGGCATTCCAGTCAGCCTGATCAAACTTCCACCGTGGTAACCTAAAAGGAAGACACGGTCTTCCACAGTGTAACAAGGTTATCACAGGGAAGTGATCACTTCCGTATGGATTCTCCTCCACTTCCCAAGTGAGTGAAGGGAGTAGAGAAGGGGAGCATATAGAGAGATCAATGGCAGAAAAGGTACGGGTAGGCATGTGGAAGAAGGTGTTTGTTCCAGTGTTTAGAATGGAGAGGTCATTGTCATTGAGCAAACGCTCTATGACCCGTCCCCTTCCATTGATGTTAGCACTACCCCACAGGGTGTTATGTCCATTAAAATCCCCGAGAAGTAAGAAAGGGGGAGGCAACTGCGTTACAAGATCATCAAGGTCTTCCTGGGAGATGTCAGTCCCAGGTGGCAAATAAATAGAGCAGACCGTTAATAAAAATCCCACTGTAAGGCGAATTGCAACAGCCTCTATGCTGGTTGTAATTAGCAAGGGCTGAACTGGGGTCTGATTACTCACAAGGATAGCCACTCCTCCATGAGCAGGACCATCCGCAATTCTATCCTTACGAAAGATTGTGATGTTATGCATGGTGGGATCATCGTTTGCTTTTAGATAAGTCTCCTGCAAGCAAAAGCAAACTGGCTCATGCTTTTGCAGGAGGGCCTTGATGTCATCAGTATTTCGCCGGAATCCACGACAATTCCATTGTAGGAATTTAGCCATTATTTTGGCTTGGTGGGTCCATCAGGCGGCTTCCGAACTGCTGAGGGCTTAATTTTATCAGTCTTGGCTTTATCTTTTTTGGGGAAGAATGGACGCTGTCCCGTGTCCATTTCTTCCTCCGCGAAGAGTTCCAAGACTGATTCATCCGGTACCTCCTTGTGCTCGACATCCATTGTTTCTGTTTTATCTGTTTTATCTGTTAGCTCTTTACCACTTGGTTTTGGTAGTGGTGGAGCACTCGGAGGTACGGATATAGGAGTGGCAGCTGACTGTGTTTTTTTGGTGGGCTTTTGTGAACTCAATAAATAGCGTGCAATCGGAGTGAATGACTCTTTTGGTGGTACAGTCATCTCTGTTTGTGTACCGATAGTGCACTTCGCAGAAACCTTCTGGGCATATGAAGGTTTCCCGCTATTTATTGGTTGCATGCGTCTTCTGGCCTCTGGGTAGGAGATATTCAGCTCTGTTTTTAGTTTTTTTAATCTCTTTTTCATCCTTCCACCGCTGGCATGCTCTGGAGTAAGCAGGGTGCTCTCCTTGGCAATTTATACAGATCGGTTTAGAAGCTGAACATTCCTTGCTCTCGTGATCTTTTGAACCACATCGAGCACAGGCAGGGTTACCACGACAAGCCGTTTGTGAATGGCCGTATTTTTGGCATTTAAAGCACCTCAGTGGGTTTGGGATGTAAAGCCGCACTGGGCAGTTTAAATAGCCTGCCTTGATGGAACTTGGAGGCCGTGGGGTGTTAAATGTTATGATGAGAACTCGGGTAGGGACGAGATTCCCATCCTTCCGCATTGATATTCTCTTGACAGCCGTCACTCCTTGGTCTTTTAGTTCAGAGCAGATCTCTTCCTCAGAGACATGAAGAAGATCCCACTCTGAAATGACTCCTCGTGAAGAGTTCAAAGTTTTGTGGGGTGTTACACTGATTGGTATTCCCCCTATGGATGTCGCATTCAGGATTCTTTCTGCTTGCTTTGCACTGGAAGCTTCGATTAAAAGATCGCCAGAACGCAGCCGTTTTACAGATTTTGGTGATCCTGCCAGCCCTTCTAATCCTTTCTGGATAAAGAAGGGTGACATCTTCCCAATTGACTGCTCTCCGGTAGAATGGAGTATGAGGAAAAGCGGTGTAATAGGTGGTCGTTTATCCTCAGTTCTGGCTCTTTTGGCAGAATTGGTGTCATTCTCATCTGATCGGTTAGGTAGGGGCCTTGTTGGGGCCCCAGAAGAAGGATTTAAATTACTCATGAGAGTAAAGAAAAAATGTCTGATGCCTAAGTACCTCACCCACCACGGAGCCCTACGAGGGGGCGCCCACTCGTGAACTAGCAGGTACTGCGTACACGAATGGGACGCCGAGTTCGCTTAGAACACCATACCCACGTTACCAATAAATCTTTATCCCGTCCCAGGACCATAGGGAGGGAGACTTATTGGAACGCAGTTGACCCTAGCAGTATAAAACCACCCGCCGATTGATCCCAGTCGAGCCGGTCCGGGACCACCCGTCTCGTCGAAGCAGGGGCCAAAGTGGTGTATTGAAGCTGGGCCCCTCAACCACCAGGATCCCCCTTTCCGCTTCCACGGGTCGCGGCGCACGGCTGCACACGCCGGATTCCAACGATGTAACCCTGGAACCAAGGTATGGGCGTTAGATCCCAGTGATGCTAGTCTGGAAAACCAGCAGCGTCACTGGGAGGTCCCCTCACCACGTACAGGTGCCCACGTCGAGGGGATTTTGGTGATCCTGCCAGCCCTTCTAATCCTTTCTGGATAAAGAAGGGTGACATCTTCCCAATTGACTGCTCTCCGGTAGAATGGAGAATGAGGAAAAGCGGTGTTATAGATGGTGTTTTATCCTCAGTTCTGGCTCTTTTTGCAGAATTGCTCTCGCTCTCATCTGATCGATTAGGTAGGGGCCTTGTTGGGGCCCCAGAAGAAAGATTTAAATTACTCATGAGAGTAAAGAAAAAATGTCTGATGCCTAAGTACCTCACCCACCACGGAGCCCTACGAGGGGGCGCCCATTCGTGAACTAGCAGGTACTGCGTACACGAATGGGACGCCGAGTTCGCTTAGAACACCATACCCACGTTACCAATAAGTCTTTATCCCGTCCCAGGACCAAAGGGAGGGAGACTTATTGGAACGCAGTTGACCCTAGCAGTATAAAACCACCCGCCGATTGATCCCAGTCGAGCCGGTCCGGGACCGCCCGTCTTGTCGAAGCAGGGGCCAAAGTGGTGTATTAAGGCTGGGCCCCTCAACCACCAGGATCCCCCTTTCCGCTTCCACGGGTCGCGGCGCACGGCTGCACACGCCGGATTCCAACGATGTAACCCTGGAACCAAGGTATGGGCGTTAGATCCCAGTGATGCTAGTCTGGAAGTCCAGCAGCGTCACTGGGAGGTCCCCTCACCACGTACAGGTGCCCACGTCGAGGGGCCTGTAAGGAGAAATAGGTGAGTAAACTGGCTGTGGCCGATTCGTGCTCTGGTTAAGATGACTTCTTCCTTTCTGTTAGTACGAAAACTAGAGGTCCATAACTGTGGTTCTGATTTTATTTCCAATAGCTTATTACCCGTTTGAGCTTGCCATCGAAGTGTCCATTGTTCCTTACATGTCCTTCGTATCATAGGTTTGTAATCAACATATGGAACACAAAAGCCTGAAGATAATGGGTTAGATGGATGTTTTGCAGCATGGTCTGCGCATTCGTTTCCTGGGATCCCAGTGTGACCTGGGATCCAGCAGAAGATGACTACTTGCTGGCGTTCCTGAATAAGAATCATCTTACTTCTTATGGTTTGTATTAAAGGATTGGTTGGTGAGGAGATGTTTTGTAGGGCTACTAGTGTACTCTGCGAGTCGGTATATATTATACTTTTTTTAATGGAGCAATGAATAATATTTTCTAGGGCAAGTTTAATGGCGAATAACTCAGCTGTATAACTGCTGCATTCAGTAGGCAGAGATACAGAGATGGTGTTAAAAGGGAAAACTGCTGCAGCACCTACTCCACTATCAGACTTTGATCCATCTGTGTATATTTTCATGAAATGCGGATAATTTTGTGTGTGAGAAGTATGAAGTTGTCGCACGTTAATATTTGCAAGGGAATCTTTTCCCCAGTTCAGGAAGTAATTGTCACAGGATGGATTAACCCAGGACCATGGGGGAACTGAAGTGTTTGGATCTTGGAGGACTTTTTCAAGGTGCACATTCCAGCTTTCAGATAGAGCCTGCAATCTGATGCCAGTAGGTTGGACTGCTCTGGGTTTATTTCTGTAGAACATTTTAAACTGTGGATCACTAAGTATAGGCCAAATTGGATGGGTAGGCATGCTTTGAATTTTAGCGGCATAATTCAAAAGTAACACCTTCCTTCTGAGGCAGAGTGGAATTTCATGGGCTTCGGCGTAGAGACTTTGTACTGGCGATGTTCTATAAGCACCTGTAGCAATCCTAAGGGCAGAATGTTGAACAGGAGCAAGCCGTACTAGCACACTCTCCCTAGCAGAGTCATACACCGGGGCTCCATAATCAAGACGAGATCTGATTAGAGTTCTATACAGGTGAAGTAAGGTGTAACGGTCAGCACCCCATGTTGTAGAAGAAAGAACTCTGAGAATGTTCATTTTTTTCTGGCAGGTTGTCCGGAGATATTTGATATGTTCTAAAAAATTAAGTTTCCTATCAAAAATTAGACCGAGGAGGCGAATGCTACTCATAACTGAGATAGGATGATTTGTTAGGTGTAGCTCTGGGTCAGGATGCATCCCTCGTTTGTTACAAAAGTGAATGGCACTCGATTTTTGATGAGATAGTCTGTAACCATTCTGTGTCATCCATAGTTCAATATTGTTTAGTGAGATTTGTAGTTGCCTTTCAATGAAGTTCATATTCGGCGAACTGCAGGAAACAGTCAGATCATCAGCATAGAGATATGAGTTCACAGTCTTGGGAATACATTTGGAAATATGATTTATTCTCAATGCAAATAAAGTAGCACTGAGAACTGAGCCCTGTGGTACTCCTTGCTCTTGTATGTAGATTTGTGAGAAGACTTCTCTATAGCGAACTTGAAAAGATCTATACTGAAGGAAGTTTTGTATGTAGCATGGTAAGTGACCTCTCAGGTCAAGGGAATGAAGATCTTTTAAGATACCAAAACGCCAGGTGGTGTCAAAGGCCTTCTCTATGTCAAGGCAGACCATGACAAGATGTTCATTTCGTATAAATGCATTCCTGATATTTGTTTCAGCTTTAACCATAAGATCTAGGGATGAGCGATTTTTTCTGAAACCAAACTGGTTATCAGAGATTAGATGTTTTGAATCCAGATACCATGTTAATCGGCGGTGTATAATTTTTTCTAATGTTTTACTCAAACAACTGGTAAGAGAGATGGGTCTATAATTGTGAGGGATAGAATGATCTTTGCCTGGTTTGGGAATTGCCACTACATAGGAGTGATGCCAGCGAGTGGGGTATGAATGTTCAATGAATATACGGTTGTAAAAGGTCAGCAGCAATGACAGTGATTTATTGTCTAAATGTTGAAGCATTATGTAATATACTCCGTCAGGACCAGCAGCACTGTTCTTTGAGGAATATATAGCTTTTTGAAGTTCAATCATAGTAAGTGTCTGATTGTATGGTAGAGAACCAGCGGTTTTGAAGTTAAGTTTTGATTTTTCGGCTGAGGCTTTGATCTTCTGAAATGACGGATCATACGAGTTCGAGGCAGACAACTGGGAGAATATTGTCCCTAGAGTATTCGCAATTTCTGCAGGACTAGAAAGCTCCTGTCCATTCCAGTTGAATATTGGCGAGGATAATGGAGGAAATTTGCCATTTAGCTGTCTTATTTTTTTCCATATTGTTCTTACATCAGTATTTTTATTTACTGAAGTCGCAAATCGGATCCAAGAGTTTTTTTTAGCTTCCTTTCTGATGTGTCGGGCTTTGGCTCTTAGTTTCTTATAATTTATAAGGTTGTTGGTAGTAGGGTATTTGCGAAATATATTCCACGCTCGGTTTTTTTCTTTTTTGGCATTCTTACATTCATCGTTCCACCAATAATTTATAGGTCTGTAGGTGACTGATTGTGATTGTGGGATGGCAATGGATGCAGCTGCTAGAATTTCTTTGGTGATATGATCAGTGGCTGTGTCAATTGGGAAGGATTCAATGATCTGTTTATCAAATGAAACATGAGAGGTATACTTGGCCCAATCTGCCTTGGTAAATTTCCATTTTATTTGGTTTTTTGCAGTTGAAGAGCGTGATGTTTGGATCTTACAGATTAATGGGTAGTGGTCACTGTTTAGTGGATCATCTAGAGCTGTCCACTCAATATTAGGAAAGAGGATCGGAGAGCATATTGATAGATCTATTGCAGACACTGTTCCTGTTGGGAGATGGATATAAGTGGGTGAACCAGTATTTAGGATGGTTAAGTTTTGTCTGTCAATGAGCATTTCAATGAGTTGCCCTCGTCCATCTGCATTGGGAGAACCCCACAATGGATGGTGTCCATTGAAGTCGCCCAATAAACAGAAAGGGGTTGGCAACTGCATTATAAGATTTTCAAGTTCGTGAATAGTACACGGATGATTGGGTGGTAGATAGATCGAAACAAGAGTCAGAGTGATGCCAATTGCTATTCGGGTAGCAACGGCTTCTATAGAGGTTTGTAAAGAAATGCGTCTGCATGGGACTCGCGAATCTATGAGTATGGCTACTCCACCACGAGCATTATTTGCAATAGGTCTATCTTGTCTGAAAAGAGTATAGTTTTTTATCAAAGGAGATACCTGAGGAGTCAGATATGTCTCCTGTAGGCAGATGCCCACTGGTTTATGCTGCTTAATTATGTCGTATATGTCATCAATGTTGCTCCTAAAGCCTCTACAATTCCATTGGACAACGTTGTTCATTATTTCAATTTAGATGAAGGAACTGAATCTGACTGCTTTTTGGAAGTCTGTTTGGCACGGTCAATTTTAATCCTTTCTCTTTTTGAGAAAACCGGTCTTTGGTCTATTTCATCCTCTGGATGGATCTCCAGAATGGTTTCGGTATCATCTTGATTGGAAATTTCATTAGTATCCATAAGGGAGGAGTCAAATGTCTGTTTTCGATTAGAATCTGCGTTATCTGCTTGGACGGATCTTACGGGATCTGCACCGGCAGAAGGTGGTATCGTGACTGGTGTATTGTTAGCTCTAGTAGAAATCTGTTGCTTTGAAGGTTGAGGTGCAGAAATGAGCAGGGAACGAGCCCATTCTGAAATAGAGGTATTTGGAGGTATTGATGTATCAGTCTGCACCGATACTGAATGAAACTTTGTAGCGGCTTCAGCATACGTGCGTCTAGGCGTGATTAGTTGTATTTGCTTTCTGGCTTCTGGGAATGAAACTTTCTTTTCTATTTTATATTTCTGAATTTTTTTCTCATATTTCCATTGTTCGCAATTTTTAGAAAAGGCTGGATGGTTACCTTTACAATTGGCGCAGAGTGGAGCCTGGGCTTTACAGTCAGCCTGGGAATGATCTTTTGAACCACAGTTAGGACATACGGGGTCTCCTCGACAGACTGTTTGTGAGTGTCCGAATTTCTGACACTTGTAACATCTTATTGGGTTCGGGATATATGGGCGAATGCGACAATGCAAATACCCTGCTTTTACGGATGAAGGTAAATTAGGTGAGCTGAATGTCAAAATTATGCTACGAGTTGGAAGGAGTTCTCCATCTTTTTTCATCATAATTCGTTTTGCCTGTGTGACTTTCTGGTCCTGCAGTTCCTGAACAATTTCTTCTTCTGATACATTCATTAGGTCCCATTCAGAAATAACGCCTTTGGATGAATTAAGTGTGGCATGTGGGGACACTTTAACTGAAACTCCACCAAATGAGGTGAGTCTGAGTAGAGACTCAGAGTGTTTTGAGTTGGTGGTCTCAACAAGCAGGTCGCCAGATTTCAGTCGTCGTACCATTTTAGGGGAGCCAGCTACGCTCTCAAGACATTTTTGAATGAGGAATGGTGATAAACTACCCAACGATTGGTTAGTTAGCGAATGCAGAATCAGAAAACTTGGGTTTTCCATTCGGGGAGCATCCGTCCTCAGTCTCTTTGGATTGGATAAGTCATTATCGGGTGTGTGCAAATCCAGTGTATTTGGATTTGCATTCCTAATCGGTGGAAAATTGTCACAGTCCATGTTTTGCTCCTTTTGGCCCTGGGGGTTGGTTTTACCACCCAGATTTCCGGCCCCGCCACGGGGAGGCAGGAGCAGTGCCACAAGGTGACCAAGCGGCTAAGTTAGTTAGTTAGTATTATTAGAAATAAAAAACAGAAAGGTAACTTTCCTTTCTGGGCCTTTGCCTACTTCTTCTAGTGCAAAAGAGCTACACTAATTAATAAATAAAGAAAACGGTTGTTGAAACAAAATATAATCTATCACTTGAAGGCTCTTTAGAGATAACGCTTTGAGATACGCAAAGAAATCGCTTGGTCACGGAACGCTTGGCACCCGGGGCCGTCAGTTGAGGAAAGGTAGTCCATGGTGGATGAGAGTAATTCTTTATCTGTTGCCTATTGTGGAGAGGAACATTCCAGTTCTGTGATATTTCAAGGAGCCGTAGGCCAGCTGGTTGGATTTTACTTGGTTTATTACTGTAGAGATTAACCAGTGGTTGATTAAAAAGGTATGGCTGAATAGGATGCGAATAGCAAGTTTGTATTTTGGCTGCATATTTAAGTAATAACATTTTTCTACGAAGATGCAAAGGGGGCTCATGAGCTTCAATGTATAGGCTCTGAGTTGGGGATGTCCTGTATGCACCAATTGCAATCCGCAGTACATTATGTTGAATAGGATCCAGCCAGCGTAGCACACTCCTTCGGGCAGAATCATAAATTGGAGCACCATAATCTAAACGGGATCTAATTAGTGCTCTATATAAGAGCAGCAAAGTTGTACGGTCTGCTCCCCAAGAGAGGGCAGATAAAGCTCTTAGCATGTTGATCTTTTTAAGACAGGCAGTACGTATTAATTTAACATGCTCAAAGAAATTGAGCTTACTGTCCAGGATTAGTCCTAAGAATTTCATATTGCTGGCAATCGGAATGATGGAATTTGAAATCCGAAGTTCAGGATCTGCATGCAATTTGCGTTGACAGCAAAAATGGATCGCAGCTGTTTTCTGTTGGGAAAGACGATATCCATTGAGCTCAGGCCACTTTTGAACTTTATTGAGGGACATCTGCAATTGCCTTTCGATAGATCTCATGTTCTGAGAATGTCAATAAATAGCGAGATCATCAGCGTACAGGTAAGCCTCTACAGTATTTGGGAGTACTTTTGTAATGGAATCAATTCTAAGGGCAAACAAGGTTGCACTCAAAACTGATCCTTGCGGTACTCCTTCTTCCTGCGAGAATGTAGCAGAAAGGGAATTTTGATATCTCACCTGGAAAGATCGGCTCTTGAGGAAGTTCCTAATAAATATGGGTAGGTTGCCTCGTAGACCAAGATTATATAGGTCACTGAGAATGCCATACCGCCAGGTAGTATCAAATGCCTTCTCTATATCAATGGAGACCATGACAAGGTGTTCGTTTTTCACAAAGGCATTGCGAATTTCAGATTCCGCCTTGATCATCAGATCTAGGGATGACCTGTTTTTGCGAAAGCCATATTGACAATTACTCAGTAGATGTTGAGTTTCAATGACCCAAGTGAGTCGACTATGGATCATTTTTTCCAGAATTTTACCAAGGCAACTTGACAGAGATATTGGTCTGTAACTACTAGAATTGGAGGGATCTTTTCCAGGTTTCAAAAACGCCAAAACTGTAGCATGGTGCCAAGAGGTTGGATAAATATTTTCCAGGAAGACCCGATTAAAAAAGATTAGAAGCAGTTGTAAGTTTTTGTCATCGAGATGCTGCAGCATGACATAGTATATGCCATCTGGCCCAGGGGCACTGTTTCGTGTTGTTCTGATGGACTGTAAAAGTTCACAATATTGCAGAGGCTGATTATAGGGATTTGGATTTGGTTTAGTTTTATTGGCGCATCAGCAACTAAGGCTATAATGCGCCAAAACCTTGTCATGAAAGTGATAAAAATCTTTCAGTGACCTAACGAATTAGGTCACTAAGCTGATTATAGGGAAGTGATAGTGAGGTTCGAAAGTTGATAGGTTGGTTGGTTGGTTGTTGTTGGTTTTTTTTTTGGCGCAAAAGCAACTTTGGCCATATTGCGCCTATCTATTAATGTTTAGTGACAAGGACGTTTCGATTTCTTAAATATGATTTATATCTGATCAAAATATCCTATTAATTTTAAATATGTAAATATATTTTCAATGTTGGAGTTATCGCCTAGGATTTGTGATAAGGTCAGAGAATCTTGGAAATTTATAGGGAGATGGAAGGCTGATTGTCGCGCCATATGGTATTGTGGACATTCTATAAGGAAATGTTTTACAGTGAGTTGACAGGAACAGTGAAGGCATTCTGGAGGATTTGCTTTGATGAGTAAATAATTGTGCGTAAGATGTGTATGTCCAATGCGTAATCTGGATATAATGACTTCTTCATGCCGATTCTTGCGAAGACTCGATTTCCATGGTTGTAGCTCATGTTTTATTTGAAACAGTTTATTGTTTAATTCATTTTGCCACATTTGTGACCACTGATTGTGGAGAGACTGTTTTATGATTGGTCTGTAATCGGTATATGGAACTTGGCAAAACCTGCGGTTTGTGTTTGTAGGATTCTTTGCTGCTTGATCAGCTCTTTCATTACCTTCAATGCCTGTATGTCCCGGGATCCAACAGAATTTTACTTGCCTCATTTTGCTTTTAAGTTTCACAAGGTGAGCTTGTATCTGATAGAGAATGGGATGTGATGGAGTCTGTCTTTGTTGGAGAGCTTGTATTGCACTTAATGAATCTGTGTAGATGAGATGTTTTAGAAGAGGGGAAGAATCTATGTATTTCAAGGCCATTTCTAGGGCGAATAGTTCAGCGGAATAGCTACTGCATTGGTTTGGAAGTTGTTGTGAGAGAACAGTGTCTGGAGATACAACTGCAGCACCAACTTTGGTGTCTGTTTTAGAGCCGTCTGTGTATATATGAAGGTATTCAGAGAACTGTGATGCGTGGGCTGCATGCATCTGTTTTATGTTGACATTTGCCAGAGTGCTTTTTCCCCATTGTTGAAAATAAGTGTCACAGTTTGGCGTGAAAGTGTGCCATGGTGGAATACTTGTGCTATTTTCCTCGTGTACATTTTCAAAGCTTAGGCCCCATTTTGAGATTGTTTCTTTTAGTCGTATTCCGGCTGGTTTATTTACTGTGGGTTTATTGCTGTAGAGGATTTCCCACTGTGGATTGAAAAGATACTGCCAAGTAGGATGGTGAGGCAGACTTCGGATTTTAATTGCATAGTTTAATAGCAGCATTTGCCTCCGGAGATATAATGAGGGCTCATGAGTCTCTGCATATAAGCTTTGTACTGGTGATGTTCTGTATGCACCTAAAGAGATTCGTAAGGCACTATGATGTATGGAATCGAGCCATTTGATGACACTTGGTCTACACGAACTATACACAGGGGCTCCATAGTCTAGTCTTGATCTGATTATAGCATGGTATAGGTGAAGCAGTGTGAACCGATCGGCTCCCCACTTCATTGCAGAAAGAACTCGAAGAATATTTAGTTTTTTTTGACAGGTTGTTCGGAGGTATTTGATGTGTTCCAAAAAGTTAAGTTTTTTGTCAAGAATCAGGCCAAGGAAACGTATACTATTTGCTAGAGGTATCAGCTGGTTTTCTAGTTTTATTTCTGGATCTAGATGCATTTTTCGTTTTCTACAGAAGTGTACAGCTATTGTTTTATGTTCTGATAATCTGTAGCCATTGTTTTTAGTCCACAGTTCTATTTTGTTCACTGCGCTTTGTAATTGTCTTTCTATCATGTTCATGTTTTGTGAATGGCACGAGATAGTAACATCATCTGCATAAAGGAATGTTTCAACTGTTTTTGGCAGGTCTTTTATAATAGGGTTTATTTTGATGACAAATAAGGTTGCACTCAGCACTGAGCCTTGTGGTACTCCTTCTTCCTGTGTGTATATTTCTGACAGATTGTTTTGGTATTTTAACTGGAAGGTTCTAACTTTCAGAAAATTTTTTACCAAGAGTGGTAAGTTTCCTCGCAACCCGATATTGTGGAGATCTTTAAGAATGCCGTATCGCCAGGAAGTATCAAAGGCCTTTTCTATATCAAGACTGATCATTATTAGATGCTCATTCCTTAGAAAAGCATTGCGGATATTTGCTTCTGCTTTTATCATGGGGTCCAGAGATGATCTGTTTTTACGAAATCCGTATTGAGTTATGTTAAGTACGTTATATGTTTCCAGAAACCAGGTTAATCTGTTGTTCACCATTTTCTCGAGGATTTTCCCAAGGCAACTTGTTAGCGCTATTGGTCGATAATTTGTAGGGATCGTGTGATCTTTGCCAGGTTTTGGTAAGGCAATTATAAGGGAGTGAAGCCAGGAATTTGGATAGCAGTTTTCCGTATAAATTCTATTGTATAGCATAAGCAATGCCTTTAGAGATTTTTGATTAAGTTGTTGGATCATTTCATAGTGAACTCCATCAGGTCCTGCTGCACTCTTCCTAGACTTAGCCAGGACTTTTTGTAATTCTTCTATGTTGAAAGGTTGGTTATATGGGAGTTGTTGGTTGGTTTTAAAATTTAGTCTGTATTTTTCAGCTACAGTTTTAGTTTTCTGAAAAGATGGAGTATAGGCCGATACTGCTGATATATTTGCAAAAGTAGTTGCCAGTAAGTTTGCGATTTCCTTGGGGTTGGTTATCTCCTGTCCATTCCAGATTATTAGTGGAGTTGGAACTGAAGGAAATTTCCCATTTAGTTTTCTGATTTTGTTCCATATGACACGGGTATCTGTATTTTTGTTAATTGTGGAGGCGAAACGTATCCATGATTCCTTTCTACTTTTACGCTGGAGATATCTAGCTTTGGCTCTGGCTTTTTTAAAATTTATGAGATTGGTGAAAATGGGATATTTTCGGAAGAGATTCCAAGCTTTGTTCTTCTCTCTTTTGGCCATACTGCATTCTTCAGTCCACCATGCTGTGTTATGTTTATGGCATTTTCCAGATGACCGAGGAACTGTAGCTTCAGCTGCTATTAAAATTTGGTTTGTGACATGAGCTGTAGCATTGTCTATGGGCTGAGTGGTGATTATTTGTTCATCTATTGCTGCAATTGTTTTATATTTAGTCCAGTCAGCTTTATGGAATCTCCATCTTTTTTGGCCATCGTGATGTGCAACATCATTTGTTAGTATTTTGCAGACCACAGGAAAATGGTCGCTATTCAGTGGATTCTTCAATATTGACCATTCAATCAATGGGTATAGGACAGGTGAACATATGGATACGTCAATTGCGGAGGCTGTTCCAGTGGGCAAATGGATGTATGTCTCAGTACCAGTATTAAGGAGAGAGAGATTTTGCTCTTCCAGTAATTTCTCAATCAATTTACCACGTTTGTCTTGATGACGGGATCCCCACATGGGATGGTGACTATTTAAATCTCCCATGATACAGACCGGAGGTGGAAGCTGGTTTACTAACGCTTCCAAGTCTGAAAATGAAAATTCTTGATTTGGGGGAAGGTAGAGTGAGACCAGTGAGAAAGTAAAATGTATTGAGACTCGAACTGCAACTGCTTCCAAGAGAGTTTGTAGTTGGAGGCGTTTACACGGAATTTTGGAATCGATTAAGATTGCAACTCCACCATGAGCTCCTCCGGAAAATCTTCGGTCTTGTCTATAGGTACCGTAGTTGTTTACTGCTGCATTTATTTGTGGTGTTAGGTTAGTTTCTTGAAGGCAGACGCCTACCGGGTGATATTTATCAACTAGGTTGCGAATGTCATCCAGGTTGCTGCGGAAACCTCGACAATTCCACTGTATTATTGTGCGCATTATATTGGCTTTGTATTTGTATTTGTCTCTGACTTTTTACGAGTGGGGGTCTGCTTGGATCTCTCAGGCTTTTTCTCTTTTCTGGGGAAGATTGGGCGAACTTCCATCTCTTCCTCAGCATGTATCTCTAAGATTGGTTCTTCTGGGACTTCTTTTTCACATGTATCCATATGATCATGGGCGGGGTTTGTCATCTTTATCTATATTTTTAGTATTCATGATTGGCCGTGACATAGACGGCATTGTTGGCGGAATTGTAACAGGTGTATTTATGGCTTGATTAGAAGTTGAGGTTGAAGATGATTTTGCTGATGGAGCTAGGATTGAGCGCGCCCAATCAGAAATAGAGATGTTTGGTGGGACTGTAACGTTGGTTTGAACTGAAGTGGTAGTGGTGGTAACAGCAGTTATTTGTTTATGCTGTTGGACAGTTGCATATGAGCGTGTTATTGTAATTGGTGATATTTGTTTTTTTGCTTCAGGGTAGGAAACTTTGTGCTCGGTTTTATACTTCTGAATCATTTTTTCTTTTTTCCATGTTTCACAGTCTTTGGAGTAAGCGGAATGGTTGCCTCTGCAGTTTGGACACTGCAAGGTTTGTGCAGAACATTCGGTATGGATATGGTCTTTAGATCCACATGAAGCACATACAGCAGTCCCCCGACATACTGTCTGTGAATGCCCAAATTTTTGACATTTATAACATCTGATTGGGTTCGGTATATACGGTCGGACATGACAGTTCAAGTATCCGGCCTTTACAGTAGTTGGTGGATTTGGCAAGTTGAACGTTAGTATGATGTTTCTGGTTGGAAGTAATGAACCATCCTTTTTAATTAGGATTCGTTTAACTTGAATGACATTTTGGTCTGAGAGTTCTTGTTTAATTTCTTCCTCGGATACGTGTAGAAGATCCCATTCTGTTACAACTCCTTTTGAGTAGTTTAGGGTGGCATGAGGTGACACTTCTATGGGAGTTCCTCCAAGTGTTTTCAATTTAAGTAGCTTGTCAGAATGCTTGGATTGTGCTGTTTCAACAAGCAGGTCACCTGATTTTAGTCTGCGAACCATTTTTGGTGAGCCAGCGACATTCTCTAAACTTTTCTGGATCAGAAAAGGAGAACGCTTGCTGACTGGCTGGTCAGTCAAAGAATGTATTATGAGGAAATGAGGCCAGATATTCTGGTCTGTATCCTTCTTTTGTCTCTTAGCAAAGGAAGGGGTAAAATCTTCCTGCTCTCTAGAATGTGATGGGGCATTGATCCCGCAAGAGTCAGTGTTGGTATAGTCCATCTTTGCTCCTTTTAGCCCTTGGCAGAGAGACTTTTCTGCCAAGATTTCCGGCCCCGCCACGGGGAGGCAGGAGCAGTGCCTGCCTGGTATGACCAAGCGAAGATTAGTAGGGATTAATAATATAATATGAGAAAAAAGAAAGGTGGCTTTCCTTCCTTGCTCTGTACAGGGACTTTTGTTACGAGAGCTGTTATAAAATGAATAGATTTTTTAACGATAAGAACAAAAAGGAACTGTAAATCGCTTTTTGGAAATCGCACTAGAAGTACTGATAAATCGCTTAGTCACAATCGCTTGGCACCCGGGGCCAGTTGATAGGTCTCTGTTCGGTGGCGGTCTTAATTTTCTGGAATTTTGGAGTGTAATTTGATGCAGCCGATATTTGAGCAAAGGTTTTGCCTAAGGCATTGGCTATATCTAGAGGCGCAGAGAGTTCTTGCCCATTGCAGGAGAGAATTGGGGAAGGAACAGTTGGAAACTTACCAGAAAGCTGCCTAATTTTTTTCCATATTAGTCTGGAGTCAGTGTTCCTATTGATAGTTGATGCGAACCTAGTCCAAGAATCTTTCTTGGCCTGCTTTTGAATGTAACGCGCCTTTGCCCTTAGTTTCTTGTAGCTGATTAGATTAGCTGTGGTTGGAGATCGACGGAATAAATGAAATGCTTTAATTTTTTTCCTTCTTTGCTTTTGTGCACTCTTCGTTCCACCAGTAGTTGAAATGCCGTCGGGACGGGGGATTTGATAACGGAGTTGAGTACTTAGTTGCAACTAAGAGACGGGATGTAATATAATCAGTAACTTCATCTATGGGCTGTAGTTGAATAGTTTTTTTGTCAAGAGTGACTGCTGATTGAAATTTGGCCCAATTGGCTTTACAGAATTTCCATTTCCTGCAGGGTTCATCTAATGGTGGTTGTGAAGTCAACAGATTACAAACATACTATAATAATTAATGATAGACACCAGCCAGGAATTAAACTAAAAATTTACTATACAATGAAATAATATACAATGAAATATGATGCAAATAAAATAAAATAAAACACTGATTAAATTATAGTTAAAATATAGTTAAAAACAATAAAATTAATTAAAATAAAATAGGATAAAAGCGATAAAACAATATATTTTAACTATAATTTTAACTATATTTTAACTATAATTTAATCAGTGTTTTATTTTATTTTATTTGCATCATATTTCATTGTATATTATTTCATTGTATAGTAAATTTTTAGTTTAATTCCTGGCTGGTGTCTATCATTAATTATTATAGTATGGAAATTCCCAGCCCCATAGGCCTGTTTCAAGATATAGATTACAAACAATTGGAAAATGGTCACTGCCCATGGGATCATCCAGAGTGGACCATTGTATAGCTGAAAATAGTATCGGGGAGCAAATTGATAGGTCAATGGCAGAGGTCTGTCCTTTAGGTAACTGTATATGGGTGTGCGAGCCACTGTTAAGAAGAGTGAGGTTTTCTTTTTCCAGTAAAGTTTCAATCAATCTGCCGCATCTGTCTAATTTAGATGAACCCCATAAAGGGTGGTGGCCGTTGAAATCCCCTAGCAGGCAGATAGGGGAGGGTAGCTGCAGTAAAAGTTCTTTGAGATCATTATAGGTGTAAGCATGGTTTGGTGGGAGATAAACTGAGACTAGAGTTAATGCAGTTTGAGTAATCAGACGCACAGCGACAGTTTCGATTTGGGTTTGGAGAGTAATTTGCTTAGCTGGAATCCTTGTACTAATTAAAATAGTTGTTGTTGTTGTTATGGAGGCTTAATGGCACATAAGCATCTATGGCTATAATGTGCCTATTCACTTATTATTTTAGGAGATGAGGAATTTCCATAAAATCAAAAGAAAATTTTAAATCAGAAATTATTAAAAAGTCCAGTTTGCTTGAGGAAGTCAAAAAATTCAGAAATATTTGCTTTATCACCAATGAGATTTTCAAGAGTTATTGGTTTACATTTATTTATCAGTGAGATCAAGGATGAAGCTCTGTGTTGTTTATAGTAGGGGCAGTCAATTAGAATATGTCTAACAGTCAAGATGTTAGAGCAATGTGTACACTGTGGTGGATCACCTCCTGTGAGTAAATAAAGATGTGTCAGATGAGTATGACCTATTCTTGCCCTTGAAAGGACTACTTCTTCTCGTCTCGATGTACGAACACTGGAACGCCAAATTTTCGGATCTTGTTTAAACTGAAAGAGTTTATTATTAGTCTGAGAGTGCCAGAGTGCTGTCCATTGTGATAGGCAAGCAGCATGAACGGTTAGTACACAATCTGATGCTGGAACAGGGATGTTGGTTAAATCAAAGGTAGTTGGATTTTTTGCAGCTTTATCAGCCAGTTCATTGCCTAAAATACCGGAATGGGCGGGTATCCAACAAAAAGCAACCAGTTGTTGACGTTTTTTGATTTGTAGTAACAAGCTTCTGATTTCATCTAGAACAGGGTGAACTTTATCTTCGCAATTACTTAGTGACATGATTGAGCTGAGGGAATCAGTATAAATAACAGATTTTAAAGAACTGTCGGAATAGAGATTTTCTAAAGCAAGTTTTATTGCATACAATTCAGCAGAAAATATACTAAAATCTGATGGAAGGGATACTGATACAACTGTATTTGGAAACACTGCAGCTGCTCCAACATTTGAATTAGATTTAGAGCCATCTGTATAAATTTGGTAGAAATCAATATATCTTTGAATGTGAACATCATGAATTTGTTTGAAGTTTGTTGCTTGCAAAGTATTCTTTCTCCATTGGCAGAGGTAAGTGTAATTAAAATAGCTACACCACCTCGAGCAGAATCGGATATATTCCGATCTCGCCTATAGACCGAGTAGTTTTTGACGGAAATGGAAATTTGAGGAGTTAAATAGGTTTCTTGCAGGCAGAAACCAACTGGAGAGTAGCGATTAATTAAATAACGGATGTCGTCAATGTTTCCACGAAAGCCTCTGCAATTCCATTGTAAGATGTTAGACATTATTTGAATTTAGAGGAAGAAGCTGTACCTGACGTGGCTGTCTTATGGCGTTCTGGCTTTGGTTTGTCTCTTTTCGGGAAGGAAGGGCGACCAGTGTCCATCTCTTCTTCAGCAAATATTTCCAGAATTGGATCTTCCTGTTTTGGTGGATACTCTGCCTCCATCGATTTGTCCTGGATAATCTTTTTCAAAGTCAAACTATCTTTATTTGTAGTGGCATTCACTGACGGAGATTGAGATTTTGCTGGTATTGTGAGAGGCGTATTATTTGCTTGGTCTGAGTGCTTAACGGCACTGGACTGTTGCTGAGAGAGGACAGCCCGAGCCCAGTCAGAGATGGAAGTGTTTGAAGGAACGGTAACATCGGTTTGTGTGGCAATGGTTTGGTATTTTTTTGTTGTTGTTGTTGTTTCTCTGGAGGTTTAATGGCACATCAGCTGCTAAGGCTATAATGTGCCTATTCACTTATTATATTAAGACATGAGTTTTCTCTAAATCAAAAGAAAATCAGAAATAATTGAAAAGCCCAGTTTGCCTGAGAAAGTCAAAAAATTCAGAAATATTTGCCTTATCACCAATCAGGTTTTCAAGAGTAATTGGTTTATGTAGATTAACCAGTGAGATCAAGGATGAAGTTCTCGCTTGTTTATAATAGGGGCAGCCAATAAGAATATGTTTTACAGTCAAATTGTTAGAACAATGTGTACATTGTGGTGGATCATCTCCTCTCAGTAAATGAAGGTGGGTCAGATGTGTATGTCCTATTCTTGCCCTTGAGAGGACTACTTCTTCTCGTCTCGATGTACGGACACTGGAGCGCCAAATTTTCGGGTCTTGTTTAAACTGAAAGAGTTTATTATTAGTCTGGGAGTGCCACAGGGCTGTCCATTGTGATAGGCAAGCAGCATGAATGGTTAGTGCATAATCTGATGCTGGAACAGGGATGTTGGTTACATCTAAGGTAGTTGGATTTTTTGCAGCTTTATCGGCCAGTTCATTTCCTAAAATACCGGAATGTGCTGGAATCCAGCAAAAAGTGACCTGTTGATTGGGTTCTTTAATTTGCAGTAATAAGCTTCTGATTTCATCTAGAACAGGGTGAACTTTATCTGAGGAATTACATAACGACATGATTGAGCTGAGGGAATCAGTGTAAATGACAGATTTTAAGGAAGAGTTAAAATGAAGATTTTCTAAAGCTAGTTTTATTGCGTATAATTCAGCAGAAAATATACTAAATTCTGACGGAAGGGAAGCTGATACAATTGTATTTGGAAACACTGCAGCTGCTCCAACATTTGAATTAGATTTAGAGCCATCTGTATAAATTGGAGAGAAATCAGAATATCTTTCAATGTGAACTGCGTGAATTTGGTTGATATTTGTTGCTTGCAAGGAATTCTTTCTCCATTGACAGAGGTAAGTGTCACAGATTGGAAGAGGAGGAGGAGTCCATGGAGGTTGAGTATAAGTTGCTACCTGCTTTACGGAATGGATGGAAATATTCCAAACTTGCACAAGTTCAAGAAGGCGAAGACCAGCTGGTTTTACTATGCTAGGTTTGTTTCTGTATAGGGTTTCTAACGGTGGGTTAAAAAGGTATGACCGAATGGGATGAGAAGCACAGCTTTGTATCTTGACAGCATATTTGAGTAACAGTGTTTTCCTGCGTAAAGTTAGTGGGGGCTCATGAGCATCAATGTAGAGACTATGTGCTGGCGACGTTCTGAATGCACCAGTTGCAATTCTCAAAGCACTGTGCTGAATGGGATCAAGCCAGCGTAATGCACTCTTTCTGGCAGAATCATAGATTGGAGCACCGTAATCGAGACGAGATCTGATTAATGCCCTGTATAACCGAAGAAGTGTGGTACGATCTGCACCCCATGTTTGGGCAGATAAAGCTCTGAGTATGTTTAACTTTTTTAGACATGAAGTCCGTACATTTTTAATATGATCTAGGAAATTTAACTTATTGTCAAGGGTTAATCCTAGAAATCGGATGTTGCTGGTGACCGGGACAAAGATGTTAGAAATTTGAAGTTCAGGATCTGGATGAAGTTTGCGTTGTCTACAGAAATGGATGGCAACTGTTTTCTGTTGTGAGAGCCGATAGCCGTTGAGGCTCGCCCATTGTTGAATTTTATTAAGTGATATCTGAAGCTGTCTTTCAATAGACCTCATGTTTTGAGAATGACAAGAGATGGAAAGGTCATCTGCATAAAGGTAAGTCTCAACTGTATTTGGAAGCTGCTTAGTAATACAATCTATTCTCAGGGCAAAAAGTGTGGCACTCAGTACTGATCCCTGTGGAACACCTTCTTCCTGGATGAAAGTTGGGGAAAGGGCATTTTGATATCGAACTTGAAATGTTCTTGTATGTAGAAAGTTCTGAATGAATATAGGAAGATTGCCTCGTAGTCCGAGAAGGTAAAGATCACTAAGTATACCATACCGCCAGGTGGTATCAAAAGCCTTCTCTATGTCTATTGAAACCATTACTAGATGTTCATGTTTGACAAAAGCATTACGGATGGCAAATTCGGCCTTGACCATAAGATCTAAGCATGATCTGTTTTGGCGAAAGCCATATTGACAATGGCTCATTAGATGTTCCGACTCAATGATCCAGACGAGTCTTCTGTGGATAATTTTCTCAAGGATTTTACTGAGGCAGCTTGAGAGAGATATGGGTCTATAGCTATTTGGGTTTGATGGATCTTTTCCAGGCTTCAGGAATGCCAAAATTGTAGAGTGATGCCAAGATGCTGGATAAACATTTTCTAAAAATATGCGATTGTAAAAGACCAGGAGGCAACGCAGAGCTTTGTCATCAAGATGTTGTAGCATGACATAATAAATTCCATCTGGTCCAGCAGCACCATTGCGAGCTGTTCTAATGACATGTAAAAGTTCAGAATATTGCAGAGGTTTGTTATATGGGAGAGGACGGGTAGTTTGAAAATGAATAGCATGCTTTTCTTTAGTGATTTTAATTCTTTGGAAAGAGGTAGTATAGGCTGACGTTGCTGAGATTTCTGCAAAAGTATTGGCTAAAGCATTAGCTATATCTACAGGATTAGAGAGATCTTTTCCATTCCAGGAGAGGATTGGGGAAGGTATGGTAGGAAACTTACCAGACAGCTGTCTAATTTTTTTCCATATTATTTTGGGATCGGTATTTCTGTGAAAAGTGGATGCAAAACGGGTCCAGGATTCTTTCTTTGCCTGTTTTTGTATGAAGCGTGCTTTTGCCCTTAATTTCTTATAATTAATGAGATTGACTGTGCTCGGACATTTCCGAAACAAATTCCAGGCTTTATTTTTTGCTCTCTTTGCTGTGGTGCATTTGTCATTCCACCAGTAATTATAATGCTTTCGGCCCGGCGGATTTGATATTGGTATTGTGTCTTTAGCCACATTTAGAAGATGCGACGTGATGTAATCTGTCACATCATCAATGTGCTGGAGGCGGATTTTTTCCTCATCGAGGTCAATTGATGATTGAAATTTTGCCCAGTCTGCTCGGACAAATTTCCACTTTCTGCAGGGTTGAATTGAAGGAGTCTTTGCTTTTAGAAAGTTGCATACTATTGGGAAGTGGTCACTGCCCATGGGATCGTTTATTACATACCACTCTATGGCTGGGACTAGTACTGGTGAACAAATTGAGAGATCTATTGCTGAGGTGTGTCCTGTTGGAAGCTGTACGTGTGTCGGTGCACCTGTATTGAGTATAGTGAGATTTAGTGCATCCAAAAAACTGTCAATTAGTCGGCCTCGTCTATCCAATTTAGGAGAGCCCCATAATGGGTGGTGCCCGTTAAAGTCCCCTAATATACAGAGAGGTGGAGGTACCTGTATAAAGAGGTCTTCAAGATCTTTTAAAGAGTTAGTACAGTTTGGCGGTAGGTATATTGAGACTAGTGTTATTGCACTATGGAGAATTATACGAACAGCAACAGCTTCTATATTAGTTTGGAGTGGGATATGTTTAGTTGGGATCTTTGAATTTACTAAGATTGCCACACCACCATGGGCAGCGCTAGCGGTATTTCGATCTCTTCGATAAATGCAATAGTTCTTTATCG
This sequence comes from Mastigoproctus giganteus, assembly GCF_048544385.1. Classification (NCBI taxonomy): domain Eukaryota; kingdom Metazoa; phylum Arthropoda; class Arachnida; order Uropygi; family Thelyphonidae; genus Mastigoproctus; species Mastigoproctus giganteus. Next base: position 211,072,597 of record NC_143583.1, read on the forward strand.
AAGGAGAAATTTGTGTGGTTAGGTAAGTTTCCTGTAAACAAAAGGCAACCGGAGAATATTGATTAATTAGGTATTGAATATCGTCTGTGTTTGAACGAAAGCCTCTGCAATTCCATTGTAAGATGCTGTGGTTCATTTTGGTTTAGATGAGGACGATTCATCTGACTGTTTTTTGTTTGAGGAGGATTTTTTTCGGTCTCTTTTCGGGAAGGTAGGGCGACCGGTATCCATAGTATCGTTTGCGTGAAGTTCTAGTATTGGTTCTTCATGATCTGGGTTTACATCTACTTCCATACTACCAGTGGATGATTCAGGTTTATTGTTGTGTTTAGTAGTTTTCAGTTTTTCTTTGTCATGCGGGACTGTCCGAGTCTCAACTGGGATACTGATTGGAGTGTTGGTCGATTCAGTGGTTTTAATTTGATGTGTGTCTTTGACAGGGCTTGATAATGTGTTTTTAACCCAGTTAGATAGAGATGTGCAGGGAGGTATGGATACATCTGTTTGAGCTGCTGTTGAATTAAAGCTTCGAGTGTGAGCTGCATATGAACGACTGGGCATGGTCGACATAACCTGTCTGCGTGCCTCAGGGTACGTGACTTTGTGCTCTATTTTATATTTTTGGATTTTCTTCCCCGTTTTCCACATTTCACAAGATTTGGAAAAGGCTGGGTGACTTTCTTTGCAGTTTGGACAAATGGGACTTGAGGCTGAACAGTCTGTTTGTGTATGCTCCTTGGAACCACAAATTGGACAAATGGCATCACCTCTACATGCTTGTTGCGAATGTCCATATTTTTGGCATTTAAAGCAACGTAGAGGATTAGGTATGTAAGGCCGTATTCGGCAGTTTAAATAGCCAGCTTTTACTGAGGATGGCAAATCTGTGGTGCTGAATGTTAAAATTATGGATCGGGTTGGAACAAGATTTCCATCTTTTTTGGTTTTTATACGTTTTGCACTAATTACTTTTTGATTGCCCAGTTCCTGTACTAGTTCCTCTTCAGATACTGTAATCAGGTCCCACTCTGTGATGACACCTTTTGACGAGTTTAACGTATTGTGGGGAGTTACAGATACGGGTAGCCCAGCAAAGGTTGTTGTTTTAAGCAGCCATTCTGAATGTTTTGAGGAAGCTGTTTCGATTAGTAGGTCTCCGGACTGCAGACGTTTAACCATTTTCGGCGTACCAGCAATGGATTCCAAAAATCTTTGGATGACAAATGGTGACAATTTGCCAACAGGCTGGTTGGAGAGCGAATGTATTACAAGGAAGTTTGGCATCTCATTGCTCTGCACTTCTCTTCGGAGCCTTTTTGGTTGGTTTAGGTCATCATCATTTGGTATGTCTGGCCTTGAATTTGAAGGCTCTAGTGGTGGATAGTCATTTATATCCATCGTTACTCCTTTTCGCCCTGGAGGATAACTTTTCCCCCAGGTTACCGGCCCCGCCACGGGGAGGCAGGAGCAGTGCCGCTCGGAGGCCAAGCGGTTGAAGTGTTAGTTAATTAGTAAAAATATAAATTGAGGAAAATGTAAAGAAAGGTGTATTTCCTTCCTGTGTTCTACTTGTTACTTTTCAAGTATAGAACTGTTTTTTAAAGTAAAACTGTTTATAGAAATGTGAACGTAAAATATAATTTCAATCACTTATCAAGAGCACTTTATAAATCGCAAGAATATAGCTTGGCCTCGAAATACGCTTGGCACCCGGGGCCGTATTTTTTTGTAATATTGGCATAGGTACGGTTAGGTATACTCGGTGCAATTAATTTTCTAGCCTCCTGATAACTAACTCTGTTTTCAACTTTATATTTCACAATTTTTTTCTCTGTTTTCCACCTCTCGCATGTCTTAGAGTAGGCCGGATGGTTCCCTTTGCAGTTGGGACATATCATTTCTTTCGCCACACAATCACTTTGAATGTGATCGGAGGATCCACAGTTGGGACAAACTGGGTTGCTTCTGCATGTCGTTTGAGAGTGGCCATACTTTTGGCATTTATAACATCTCAACGGATTTGGTATGAAAGGACGAGTGCGGCAAAGTAGATATCCAGCTTTTACTGATGAGGGCAGGATTGGACTGTTGAAGGTAAGAATGATATTTCTGGTAGGTGTTAGAATATTTTCTTTTTTTTTTATCATTATTCTTTTTACAGCTATTACATTTTGTTCCTGAAGCTCTTCTTTAATTTCTTCCTCCGTCACATTCATCAGGTCCCAACTAGATATTACACCCTTTGATGTTGTTGTTGTTGTTGTTGTTGTTGTTATGGAGGCTTAATGGCACATAAGCATCTATGGCTATAATGTGCCTATTCACTTATTATTTTAGGAGATGAGGAATTTCCATAAAATCAAAAGAAAATTTTAAATCAGAAATTATTAAAAAGTCCAGTTTGCTTGAGGAAGTCAAAAAATTCAGAAATATTTGCTTTATCACCAATGAGATTTTCAAGAGTTATTAGTTTACGATTATTTATCAGTGAGATCAAGGATGAAGCTCTGTTGATTGATTGATTGATTGGTTTGGTTTTTTATGGCGCATTGGCAGCTGTGGCCATAATGCGCCAAGACTAGGTAATATTTAAAAAGTTTAAATTCTCGGTGACCTAATTAGTAAGGCCACCATGTCGAAATATATAATAATGTAACAAAAGCATAAATTAAATACAATTAAAAACTTTTATTAATTTAAAATAGCTAAAAACAGCAGACACATTGTCATTGTCAGATAAAATCTGACTGAGTGTATACGGCTCAGTCAGATGGTTAAAAGCGGTAAAACGGATATTGCTAAAATCTGGACAGTCAATTAAAAGGTGTCTGATAGTTAAAGTTGTGCCACAGGACACACACATAGGAGGGTCATCAGCCCTCAGCAAAAACGAATGAGTCAAATGACTATGTCCTATGCGGGTCCGGGCAAGAACAATTTCCTCCTTACGATTCCTGCGCAGACTAGACTTCCACGGTTCAATTACAGGCTTTATACAATATAGTTTATTCCCAGTCTGTCTATTCCACAAATCCTGCCATTGGGAATGTATCTTTTGCTGGATTGTTTGCCTGTAGTCTGTATAGGGGACTGACAGGCAACGGTTATTATTTGGAATTGCTGATTTGGCTGCGGCGTCAGCCAAATCATTTCCCTTAATCCCAATGTGGCTAGGAATCCAGCAGAAGCGGATGTCATATTCACGTTCACGGAGGAAGTGAATCTTCTGCTGAATGCTAGACAGAACTGGATGAGAATTATATTTCACGGTTATTAAAGCCTGTAACACGCTGAGAGAGTCAGAATATAAAATGAACCGTTGGTGTTGGCATTCACTAATGTGATCCAAGGCTAACTCTATTGCGTGCAGCTCTGCAGTAAATATGCTGCATTCAGAGGGAATCTGCTCCGATGTAGTGCTGTCTGTAAAGACAGCAGCAGATCCCACATATGATTCCGACTTCGAGCCGTCTGTGTAAACTGGCGCGAAGTCAGAATATTCAGCTCGGTGTGCTGAATAAAGCTGCAGGTAGACAGACGATGGAGTGTCCGACTTTCCCCAATTTCTAAGGGACAAGTCACATGCCGGAACATGAGCATGCCAGGGTGGAAGGGGTTGCTTCGGTGTTTGAGCAACTTTGTCTACCTTGATATTAAGTTCTTTGAGTAGCTCTTGGAGACGAATACCAAAAGGACGATTGGCAGTCTTTCGAGTGTTGTACAAATTTTCCCATCGTGGCTCAAAAACGGATAGCCACGTAGGATGGTCTGGCAAGGATTTTAGTTTTAGAGCGTAGTTTAGAGACAATTGCTTACGTCGAAGCGATAACGGCGGTTCGTTTGCTTCGGCGTATAAGCTCTGGACAGGAGATGTTCGAAATGCTCCAGTAGCTATACGGAGGGCCTGATGATGGACAGGGTCCAGCCAACGAAGTACACTGTCTCTGGCCGAATTGTATACCAGGGACCCGTAATCAAGTCTGGATCGTACAAGTGCACGGTAGATGCGTAGTAGGGTGCATCGATCCGCACCCCAAGATGTAGAGGAAAGAGAGCGCAGAATATTCAGCCCTCTTGTGCACCTTGTGCGGAGTTGACGGATGTGATCCAGAAAGGTTAACTTTTTATCAAATACGAGTCCCAAAACTTTTGTATCCGCCGCTACTGGAATAGCATTATGTCCGAGCCTTAATTCAGGTTCAGGATGAAGATTACGCTTGCGACAAAAGTGCACGCAAACGGTCTTCTCCGGCGAGAACCTGAAGCCATTAGCAAGTGCCCAGGAATTAAGGCGATCAATGGCTTTTTGCAGTTGTCTTTCAATAACCCTCATGTTGCATGACTGACAAAAAATGCTAAAGTCATCAACATAGAGGGCACTGTTTACGGTTGGAGGAAGTTGTTCTGTGATGGAATTTACTTTGATGGCGAAAAGCGTGACACTTAAAACTGATCCCTGTGGTACTCCCTCCTCTTGGCTAAAGGAACGAGAGAGTGAGGATCCCACACGAACTTGGAAAGATCGATTGTCTAAAAAGTTTTTAATAAAAATGGGGAGTCGTCCCCTAAGACCAAGGCTATGCAGATCTTTTAAGATGCCAAATCTCCAAGTTGTGTCATACGCTTTCTCCATGTCAAAGAACACCGACACCAAGTGTTCACGTTTTAGGAAAGCATCCCGGATGGATGTTTCCAGTCTAATAAGATGGTCCAAAGTGGACCGGTTCCTTCGGAAGCCGCACTGGATATTGGAGAGAAGGTCATTTGATTCTAAGTACCAAATTAACCGAGAATTGACCATTCTCTCCAGGATTTTGCACAGACAGCTAGTCAGAGCAATAGGACGATAATTGGTAGTGACTTTTGGATCCTTTCCTGGCTTAGCAAAGGCAAGAACGATTGCCTTGCGCCAGGAATCGGGAAACTGCCCTTCGATAAAGATTCTGTTATACAGAAGGAGCAGACAATCCATAGATTTTGGTGAAAGATGTTTAATCATGTCATAATGGATGCCATCTGGTCCAACAGCACTTGCTTTGGAAAGAGCGAGGGCTCTTTTAAGTTCCTGAATAGTAAAATCCCCGTTGTAGGGATAGAGGCCCTTGGACTTAAAATTAAGTGCTTCTCTTTCCAGTTTATGTTTCAGGACCAGGAACTCTGGGGAATACGAAGATGTTGCAGAGATGTTAGAGAATGTTTCCCCAAGAGCATTGGCTATTGCAGTTGGATCTGCAATAGCGCATCCATTATAATCTAGGATTGAAGAAGGGTGGGATGTATATTTTCCCTTCATTTTCCGGATTTTATCCCAGACTACCTTAGAATTGGTAGTCTGGTTAATAGATGACGTAAAACGGATCCATGATTCCTTTTGACTCTGACGGCGAATGTAGCGTGCTTTGGCTCGTGTGCGCTTGAAGGCTATTAGATTAGCAGTGGTAGGATATCGACGGAATATCCCCCACGCTTTGTTTTGGGCCTTTTTTGCTGCTGTGCATTGTGAATTCCACCAAGGTTTGGGAAATGGTGGAAACCGGTCAGATGTTTTTGGAACAGCTTTCGCAGCTGCTTGGACAATAATTTCTGTGATGTACTTAACTGCATCATTGATAGGCTCCTGACTGACTGTACTGAGGTCAAAATTTGCCTGATGTTGGAAGGCATTCCAGTCAGCCTGATCAAACTTCCACCGTGGTAACCTAAAAGGAAGACATGGTCTCCCACTGTGTAACAAGGTTATCACAGGGAAGTGATCACTTCCGTATAGATTCTCCTCCACTTCCCAAGTGAGTGAAGGGAGTAGAGAAGGGGAGCAGATAGAGAGATCAATGGCAGAAAACGTACGGGTAGGCATGTGGAAGAAGGTGTTTGTTCCAGTATTTACAAGGGAAAGGGCACTGTCATTGAGCATACGCTCTATGACCCGTCCCCTTCCATTGATGATAGCACTACCCCACAGGGTGTTATGTCCATTAAAATCCCCAAGAAATAAGAAAGGGGGCGGCAACTGCGTTACAAGATCATCAAGGGCTTCCTGGGAGATGTCAGTCCCAGGTGGCAAATAAATAGAGCAGACCGTTAATAGAAAACCCACTGTAAGGCGAATTGCAACAGCCTCTATGCTGGTTGTAATTAGCAAGGGCTGAACTGGGGTCTGATTACTCACAAGGATAGCCACTCCTCCATGAGCAGGACCATCCGCAATTCTATCCTTACGAAAGATTGTGATGTTATGCATGGTGGGATCATCGTTTGCTTTTAGATACGTCTCCTGCAAGCAAAAGCAAACTGGCTCGTGCTTTTGCAGGAGGGCCTTGATGTCATCAGTATTTCGCCGGAATCCACGACAATTCCATTGTAGGAATTTAGCCATTATTTTGGCTTGGTGGGTCCATCAGGCGGCTTCCGAACTGCTGAGGGCTTAATTTTATCAGTCTTGGCTTTATCTTTTTTGGGGAAGAATGGACGCTGTCCCGTGTCCATTTCTTCCTCCGCGAAGAGTTCCAAGACTGATTCATCCGGTACCTCCTTGTGCTCGACATCCATTGTTTCTGTTTTATCTGTTTTATCTGTTAGCTCTTTACCACTTGGTTTTGGTAGTGGTGGAGCACTCGGAGGTACGGATATAGGAGTGGCAGCTGACTGTGTTTTTTTGGTGGGCTTTTGTGAACTCAATAAATAGCGTGCAATCGGAGTGAATGACTCTTTTGGTGGTACAGTCATCTCTGTTTGTGTACCGATAGTGCACTTCGCAGAAACCTTCTGGGCATATGAAGGTTTCCCGCTATTTATTGGTTGCATGCGTCTTCTGGCCTCTGGGTAGGAGATATTCAGCTCTGTTTTTAGTTTTTGGATCTCTTTTTCATCCTTCCACCGCTGGCATGCTCTGGAGTAAGCAGGGTGCTCACCTTGGCAATTTATACAGATCGGTTTAGAAACTGAACATTCCTTGCTCTCGTGATCTTTTGAACCACATCGAGCACAGGCAGGGTTACCACGACAAGCCGTTTGTGAATGGCCGTATTTTTGGCATTTAAAGCACCTCAGTGGGTTTGGGATGTAAAGCCGCACTGGGCAGTTTAAATAGCCTGCCTTGATGGAACTTGGAGGCCGTGGGGTGTTAAATGTTATGATGAGAACTCGGGTAGGGACGAGATTCGCATCCTTCCGCATTGATATTCTCTTGACAGCCGTCACTCCTTGGTCTTTTAGTTCAGAGCAGATCTCTTCCTCAGAGACATGAAGAAGATCCCACTCTGAAATGACTCCTCGTGAAGAGTTCAAAGTTTTGTGGGGTGTTACACTGATTGGTATTCCCCCTATGGATGTCGCATTCAGGATTCTTTCTGCTTGCTTTGCACTGGAAGCTTCGATTAAAAGATCGCCAGAACGCAGCCGTTTTACAGATTTTGGTGATCCTGCCAGCCCTTCTAATCCTTTCTGGATAAAGAAGGGTGACATCTTCCCAATTGACTGCTCTCCGGTAGAATGGAGTATGAGGAAAAGCGGTGTAATAGATGGTCGTTTATCCTCAGTTCTGGCTCTTTTGGCAGAATTGGTGTCATTCTCATCTGATCGGTTAGGTAGGGGCCTTGTTGGGGCCCCAGAAGAAGGATTTAAATTACTCATGAGAGTAAAGAAAAAATGTCTGATGCCTAAGTACCTCACCCACCACGGAGCCCTACGAGGGGGCGCCCACTCGTGAACTAGCAGGTACTGCGTACACGAATGGGACGCCGAGTTCGCTTAGAACACCATACCCACGTTACCAATAAATCTTTATCCCGTCCCAGGACCATAGGGAGGGAGACTTATTGGAACGCAGTTGACCCTAGCAGTATAAAACCACCCGCCGATTGATCCCAGTCGAGCCGGTCCGGGACCACCCGTCTCGTCGAAGCAGGGGCCAAAGTGGTGTATTGAAGCTGGGCCCCTCAACCACCAGGATCCCCCTTTCCGCTTCCACGGGTCGCGGCGCACGGCTGCACACGCCGGATTCCAACGATGTAACCCTGGAACCAAGGTATGGGCGTTAGATCCCAGTGATGCTAGTCTGGAAAACCAGCAGCGTCACTGGGAGGTCCCCTCACCATGTACAGGTGCCCACGTCGAGGGGATGAAGCTCTGTGTTGTTTATAGTAGGGGCAGTCAATTAGAATATGTCTAACAGTCAAGATGTTAGAGCAATGTGTACACTGTGGTGGATCACCTCCTGTGAGTAAATAAAGATGTGTCAGATGAGTATGACCTATTCTTGCCCTTGAAAGGACTACTTCTTCTCGTCTCGATGTACGAACACTGGAACGCCAAATTTTCGGATCTTGTTTAAACTGAAAGAGTTTATTATTAGTCTGAGAGTGCCAGAGTGCTGTCCATTGTGATAGGCAAGCAGCATGAACGGTTAGTACACAATCTGATGCTGGAACAGGGATATTGGTTAAATCAAAGGTAGTTGGATTTTTTGCAGCTTTATCAGCCAGTTCATTGCCTAGAATACCGGAATGGGCGGGTATCCAACAAAAAGCAACCAGTTGTTGACGTTTTTTGATTTGTAGTAACAAGCTTCTGATTTCATCTAGAACAGGGTGAACTTTATCTTCGCAATTACTTAGTGACATGATTGAGCTGAGGGAATCAGTATAAATAACAGATTTTAAAGAACAGTCGGAATAGAGATTTTCTAAAGCAAGTTTTATTGCATACAATTCAGCAGAAAATATACTAAAATCTGATGGAAGGGATACTGATACAACTGTATTTGGAAACACTGCAGCTGCTCCAACATTTGAATTAGATTTAGAGCCATCTGTATAAATTTGGTAGAAATCAATATATCTTTGAATGTGAACATCATGAATTTGTTTGAAGTTTGTTGCTTGCAAAGTATTCTTTCTCCATTGGCAGAGGTAAGTGTCACATGTTGGAAGAGGAGGAGGAGCCCATGGTGGTTGAGCAAAGGTTGATATCTGCTGTACTTTCCGGATGGTTTTGTTTGTTTGTTTGTTTCGGAATTTATTGGGCGCATCGGCAACTATGGCCATAGTGCGCCATGCATATGGTAACTATGCATGTAATTTCTTTTCAAATAGAGAAAATGGAAAGAAGGGACCAAAAAGTTTTTCTAACTAAAGGAGGTGATATACTTTAATTATCTTGAGAAAATTATAAATGCTTGAGACATTTGTTTCATTGTTTAAAATTGAGGTAAGTGTAGGATCTTTTGTTGTGGCTGAAGTGCAAAGCATCTGGCGTTCTCTTGTATATTTTGTGCATTCGACCAGAATGTGTTTCACTGTGAGCATTGTATTACAGTGATGACATTGAGGGGGTATCTCTCCTCTTAAAAGATAAACATGAGTTACATTTGTATGTCCTATTCGCAGACGAGCCAATATTACCTCCTGGTGTCGGATTGAACTGAGGCTGGAAGGCCATCGCTCAAGGTTTGGCTTGATACTTCGAAGTTTATTGTTTGGCTGATTTTCCCATAATAACTGCCATTGGCGCGTGCATTTTTCATGGATTATTGGTCGATAGTCTTGATGAGGCACTTTCCACTTGTTCTCAGATGAAAGGTGAGCTAATTTGGCAGCATTGTCCGCTAGTTCATTTCCAGGAATTGCCATATGTCCTGGGACCCAGCAGAAGTGTATGTTTTTCCCAAGTACTGATAAGGTATGCAGAGAGTTGACTATTCTTTCCACGACTGGGTGGGACATGTTCATTGTGTTTTTTAGTGCTTGAAGGGCACTTAAGGAATCTGTGAAAATAATGCTGTTGTTAATATCGGAAGACTCGATATGATTCAGTGCAACCTGAATTGCTATTAGTTCTGCGGAAAATATACTGAACTCACGTGATAACTGATAAGCTAATGTGATGTTTGGGAAAACTGCGGCGATTCCAACGTGGACATCATTCTTTGATCCATCAGTATGTACTATGGAAAAGCTAGGAAACTGGTTCACTACTGCATGGTATAGCTGCAAGAAGTTTTCTCTATGCAATGTAGATTTATTCCATTCGTGTAGATGTAAGTCACATGAGGGCGGAATGATATTCCAAGGAGCAAGAGAGGATGGGAGGCTATGTGCCACATTGTCTAAGGTTAGATTTAGTTCTTCTAAGAGGTGTTTTATTCTCATGCCCAAAGGACGATTAACATTAGGGCGGTTTTGGTATAACCTGGTGTGCTGTGATGAAAAAAGTATCTGCCAATTTGGGTGTTCTGGCATAGATCTAATTTTATAGGCGTAACGTAGTATCAGTTGTTGTCGCCTGATCGAAAGAGGAGGTTCGTGTGCTTCAGCATATAAGCTATGTATTGGAGACGTGCGATATGCTCCTAATGCAATCCGTATGCCACTATGATGGATAGGGTCAAGCCAGCGAAGGGCACTAGGTCTTGCTGAACTATAGACTTGTGCTCCGTAGTCAAGTTTTGATCTTATTAATGCTCTATATAGCCGTAATAAAGTAAGGCGATCAGCTCCCCAATTAGTTGCAGAGAGAACCCGGATGATATTTAGTTTTTGTTGACATGAGTTTCTTAGTCTTTTGATATGCTCAACAAAGGTGAGTTTCTGGTCTAAAGTGATTCCTAAGAACCGTATGCTCGGTTGAACTGCTATTGGTTGGCGATTCAGTTCTAGCTCTGGATTGGGATGGAGTTTTCGTTGGCGGCAAAAATGGATGCAAAATGTTTTTTCCGGACAAAGTTGAAATCCATTAGTCTGAGCCCATGAACAGATCTTATTTATTGCCCCTTGCAACTGTCTCTCAATAGTATTCATGTTTTTTGCATGACACCAAATACTCAGGTCGTCTACAAACAGTGCTTTATCAATAGTGTTTGGAATTTGTCCGGCAATGGTGTTTATTGCAATTATAAAAAGTGAAGCACTGAGTACAGAGCCTTGAGGAACTCCTTCTTCTTGGGAAAATACTTGGGACAGTGAGGTTTTGAATCGAACCTGGAATGTACGCTTGCATAGGAAATTCTGTATGAAAATCGGGAGGTGACCCCGAAGTCCATGACGATGTAATTCACGGAGTATTCCATACTTCCACGTGGAATCATAGGCCTTACTGATGTCAAAGCAGACTAACACATGGTGTTCCGATCTGAGGAATGCATTTCGGATGGAAGTTTCTAGTCTGACTAGTATATCTAGTGTAGATCTGTTTTGTCGGACACCGTATTGTGCAGAATGTAGGAGATTGAGATTTTCAAGGTACCAGATCAGTCGGCGGTTCACCATCTTTTCGAGAGTTTTGCAAATGCAGCTGGTCAAGGCAATTGGTCTATAATGAGTGGGATTTGTAGGGTCTTTACCTGGTTTAGGGAAGGCAAGGACTGTGGCACGATGCCATTGATTAGGGAATTTATCTTCCAGGAAGAGTCTATTGAATAGATGAAGAAGTAACTGTAATGATTCGGTACTAAGTTTCTGAATCATGGAATAGTGAATATTATCTGGTCCTACAGCACTGCGTCTAGATGTTGACAAGGCTCTGTGTAATTCGTGAATGGTAAAAGGTAAGTTGTATTGTTCATCTCCTTTTGAAGAGAAGTTTAACTTTTGTTTTTCTAAACTTGTTTTTAATCTTCTGAAAGTCGGTGTATAACTTTCTATTGCTGATGTTTTTGCAAAGGTTTCGCCCAGTATATTGGCAATTTCAGCAGGATCATTTACATTCTGCCCTCTCCATTCCATGATGGGTAGAGGTATCGTTTTATATTTGCCACTCATTTTTCTGATTGCTTTCCAAATTTTATGTGTAGGCGTTGTTTGATTAATAGTTGAAGTGAATCGGATCCAAGCAGCCTTTTTATTGCAGCGTCTGACATATCTCGCTCTTGCTCTAGCGCGCTTATATTGAATGAGATTGGTTGTAGTTGGACTCCGGCGAAAAGAATTCCAAGCTTTGCTTTGCTCTTTTTTAGCCACAAGGCATTCACCACTCCACCAGGTTTTTGGATGAATCGGTAATTTAGATGAGGATTTCGGGATAGTTTGTTCTGCTGCATGTAATATCGTTTTTGTGACATAGTCAACTGCTTCATCAGTTGTGGAATTTTGGATTATTTCGGAATCAAGCTTAGTTAATTTTTTATAGGACTGCCAATCTGCTTTTTCAGTGAGCCAATGTGGAATTTTAGTAGGATGATGAGAGGGCTTATTAAGTAATTCAATTATTATGGGGAAATGATCGCTATGTAGCGGATCGTTGTTTATCGTCCACTTTAGAATAGGATATAAGGTTGCTGAACAGATAGACAAGTCTATTGCAGTGCTTGTTCCTGAAGGAAGGTGAACGTATGTTGGTGAACCGTCATTTAGAAGAAGGAGGTTGTTATAGTCTAGACACTGTTCAATTAGTTTTCCTCTTTGGTCGATGTTGTTGTTACCCCATAGAGTGTGATGACCATTTAAGTCTCCCAAAATGAGGAAAGGTGTTGGGAGTTGAGCTATAAGATTGTTGAGATCATTTTGTTGGAAGGTATAGCTTGGTGGGATGTATAAGGAGCAGATTGTCATATGGATGTCAGCTGCCACACGGACTGCTACTGCCTCGAGGGGAGAGTTCAGTGAGACCTGTTTGGTAGCAATATGTTGGTTTGTTAAAATGGCTACACCACCATGTGCAATATTCCCATTGGTTCTGTCTTTTCTAATAATGTTGTAACGAGACAGTTTTGGTGTATTATGGGGTTTTAAATACGTCTCTTGAAGGCAGAGACATATTGGTGAGTACTTACAAGAAAGATCGTATAGGTCATCGATATTGGCACGGAATCCACGACAATTCCACTGTATTATTCTGTGCATTATTTATCTCTTATTAGGCTTTCTGAGCGTTTTCGGGTTGCTGAAGTTTTCTGTTTTTCACTTTTGCTTTTATCTTTTTTTGGGAAGGAAGGCCTTTCGGTGTCCATGTCTTCTTCAACAAAAATTTGAAGAACAGGGTCATCTGCTGATTTTTCTTCAGTGTCCATTTGTTGTTGGTGACTAGAAGTTAGGATATGTTTTTCTTTGGGTCCTTGATCCGGACTCTGGACATTTTCTTGTGGTATGGTAATTGGTGTATTTACTGCTTGGGTTTGAGTTGCACTGTACAAAGATTTTACGTAATTTGAGAAAGACTGTTTTGGGGATACTGTTAGTTCAGTTTGCGATCCGGTTGATTGGAATTTTTTGATGGCTTGGGCATACGTAGGTCTGTCTGCATGAGTTGGTGGTGAGATGATTCTTTTTGCTTCTTGGTAAGAAACATTATGCTCAGTTTTATATTTCTGGATAAGTTTCTCACTTTTCCAGCGCTCGCATATTCTGGCATAAGCGGGATGATCTTTCTTGCAATTTGGACATACTGATTGAGGAGCATTACAGTTTTCGCAATCATGTTCGATTGAACCACACTTTGCGCAAGTAGGGGTTCCCCGGCAAGCTGTTTGAGAATGTCCATACTTCTGGCATCGGAAACACCGTAGCGGGTTTGGGACATACGGTCTGACATTACATACCAGATATCCGGCCTTAATGGATTGATTGATTGATTGGTTTGGTTTTTTATGGCGCATTGGCAGCTGTGGCCATAATGCGCCAAGACTAGGTAATATTTAAAAAGTTTAAAATCTCGGTGACCTAATTAGTAAGGCCACCATGTCGAAATATATAATAATGTAACAAAAGCATAAATTAAATACAATTAAAAACTTTTATTAATTTAAAATAGCTAAAAACAGCAGACACATTGTCATTGTCAGATAAAATCTGACTGAGTGTATACGGCTCAGTCAGATGGTTAAAAGCGGTAAAACGGATATTGCTAAAATCTGGACAGTCAATTAAAAGGTGTCTGATAGTTACAGTTGTACCACAGGACACACACATAGGAGGGTCATCAGCCCTCAGCAAAAACGAATGAGTCAAATGACTATGTCCGATGCGGGTCCGGGCAAGAACAACTTCCTCCTTACGATTCCTGCGCAGACTAGACTGCCACGGTTCAATTACAGGCTTTATACAATATAGTTTATTCCCAGTCTGTCTATTCCACAAATCCTGCCATTGGGAATGTATCTTTTGCTGTATTGTTTGCCTGTAGTCTGTATAGGGGACTGACAGGCAACGGTTATTATTTGGAATTGCTGATTTGGCTGCGGCGTCAGCCAAATCATTTCCCTTAATCCCAATGTGGCTAGGAATCCAGCAGAAGCGTTTGAGTTTGATTTGGGTTTTATTGGCGCATTAGCAACTTAGGCTATAATGCGCCAAGACCAGGTCATGTATAAAAGAGTAAACTTTCAGTGACCTAATTAATTAGGTCACTATGTCAAAAAATTTAGCAAATGTATAAAAGGTAAATCAACAAAAATTCACAATAAAATGTAAATTTTATATATAAGCGAAAACGTTTATTGATTTTAAAAAGCTAAAAACAGCAGACACGTGGTCATTGTCGGATAAAATCTGGCTGAGTGTATAAGGCTCAGCCAGATGACTAAAAGCGGTAAAATAAAAATCACGTTCAGGGGTAAAACGTGGACACACGGTTAAAATGTGATAAATAGTTAAAATGGTGCCACAGTTCTCGCACATAGGACAGTCATCTGCCCTCAGCAGAAAAGCATGTGTAAGATGACTGTGTCCTATGCGGAGGCGAGCTAAAACAACTTCCTCTCTGCGGTTCCTGCGCAGACTAGACTGCCAATGTCCGATTACAGGCTTTATCTGATAGAGCTTGTTTGTGACTTGCTCATACCAAAATCGTTGCCATTGGGAATTAATCTTTTGGTGTATTATTTGCCTGTAGTCTGTATAGGGGACTAACAGGCAATACATGTTTTGGGGTTCTGGTGATCTGGCCGCAGCATCAGCCAGTTCATTTCCCCTGATCCCAATGTGGCTTGGGATCCAGCAGAAACGGATATCGAGTGAACTCTCAAACAAAGAATGTAAAGTCTGCTGAACCCGGGTCAATATTGGATGAGGATTATATCTCATCCCCGATAAAGCCTGCAGTGTACTTGAAGAGTCAGTGTACACCATACATCTTTGATGCTTCCGGGTTTTAATGTGGTCCAAGGCTAGCTCTATAGCATACAACTCAGCTGTATATATGCTGCATTCGAGGGGAATCTTCCCAGATATAGTACAATCTGGAAAGACAGCAGCAGATCCTACAGACAACTCTGACTTCGAGCCATCAGTGAACACAGGCAAGAAATCAGAGTAATCGGATCGATGGGCAGCATAGAGTTGTTGGTAGACAGAGGACGGAGTTATGGCTTTACCCCAACTTTTTATGGAGAAGTCACATGATGGTAAGCGAGCATGCCAGGGTGGAAGTAAATGCCTTGGTGACTTTGCAACATTGTCTACCGTAATGTTGAGCTCTCTGAGCAGACCTTGGACACGGATGCCAAAGGATCGGTTAGCAGTCTGACGGGTTTTATAAAGCGTTTCCCATCGTGGCTCAAAAACACAAGCCCACGTTGGGTTGTCTGGCAGGGATTTTAGTTTGAAGGTATAGTTTAGCGACAATTGCTTTCGTCGGAGCAATAGTGGTGGTTCACCTGCTTCGACGTATAAACTCTGGACGGGAGATGTTCTGAATGCTCCAGTTGCAGTACGGATGGCTTGGTGGTGCAGTGGGTCTAGCCACCGTAGAACGCTATTTCTAGCCGATGCGTACACTTGGGACCCATAGTCTAATTTTGAACGAACAAGTGTACGATAAAGACGCAGTAAAGTGCATCGGTCTGCCCCCCATTTATTTGAGGAGATGGCACGAAGGAGATTCAATCCCCTCGTGCACCTTGTTCGCAGTTGACGGATATGTGGTAAAAATGTCAACTTCTTATCGAATGTGAGACCTAAGAATTTTGTCTCAGGTACTACTGGAATGATGTGTTGTCCAAGTTTGAGTTCTGGTTCAGGGTGAAGGTTCCGTTTGCGACAAAAATGTACGCAGACGGTCTTCTGTGGTGATAGCCTGAAACCATTAGCCATTGCCCAAGTTTTTACATGGTCAATGGCATGCTGCAATTGTCGTTCAATAACCCTCATGTTGCATGACTGACAGAAGATGGTAAAGTCATCAACAAAGAGGGCGCTGTTTACGGTTGGAGGAAGTTGTTCAGTAATAGAATTAACTTTGATAGCGAAAAGCGTAACACTTAACACTGACCCTTGGGGGACTCCTTCTTCTTGACAAAAAGATTGAGAATAAACAGAGCCGACACGAACTTGGAATGACCGATTCAATAAGAAATTTTTAATGAAGAGGGCTAGATGGCCCCTCAGACCCAGATCATGGATATCCTTTAAGATTCCAAATCTCCAGGCCGTGTCATACGCTTTTTCGATATCAAAGAAAATTGACACCAGGTGTTCACGTTTAAGGAAAGCATCTCGGATAGATGTTTCCAGTCTTATAAGATGGTCAAGTGTTGACCTGTTCCTTCGGAAACCACATTGAACTTTGGAAAGGAGGTCATTCCCTTCTAAATACCACATGAGACGGGCATTCACCATCCTTTCCAGGATCTTGCACAAGCAGCTTGTCAAAGCAATGGGACGGTAATTACTCGGAGATTTTGGATCTTTTCCTGGTTTTGGAAACGCAAGCACGATTGCCTTATGCCAGGAGTCCGGAAACTCATCTTCAAGATAAACTCTGTTGTACAAACAGAGCAACTGATCCAGAGATTGAGACGAAAGATGTTTTATCATCTCATAATGGATGTCATCCGGCCCTACGGCACTCGCCTGGGATAGTGATAGTGCCGCTTTCATTTCCCATTCAGTGAAGGGTTGATTGTATTCTTCACAGTTCTTTGACGACAATTTCAAAGGTTGCCTTTCAACATTTTGTTTGAGGGCCAGAAACTCAGGGTGGTAAGATGTTTTGGCAGACACTTTAGCAAATACCTCCCCAAGAGTATTTGCAATTGCAGTTTGGTCTGCAATTGCAGATCCATTATACTCCAGAATCGAAAAAGGGTGGGATATATATTTCCCCTTCATTTTTCGGACTTTATCCCACACAAGCTTAGATGATGAAGCCTGATTGATAGAAGATGTGAATTTGATCCAAGATTCCTTCTGACTCTGACGTCTTACGTAACGTGCTTTCGCACGTGCACGTTTGAATGTTATTAAGTTATCTGCGGTGGGGTACCGGCGAAAAATACCCCACGCCTTGTTTTGAGACTTTCTTGCTGCAGTGCAATTGGAATTCCACCAGGGTTTTGGAAATGGTGGAAACCGAGACGAAGTCTTTGGTATTGCAATTGCCGCTGCTAGGACAACAGCGTCTGTAATGTACTTTACCGCGTCATTAATCGGTTCCTTGCTGACTGTGTTGATATCAAATAGTGCTAGATTTTTGAAGGCATTCCAGTCAGCGTGACCGATCTTCCACCGTGGCATCCTGGACGGGTGGCATGGTCTCCCTTTACAAAGGGTGGATATCACGGGGAAGTGGTCACTGCCATAAATATTGTCTTCAACCTCCCATGTACACATGGGAAGGAGAGAGGGCGAGCATATAGAGAGATCGATCGCGGTAAATGTACGGGTAGGCATGTTGCAAAAGGTGTTAAGTCCAACATTTAGAAGGGCCAGGTCATTGTTTTCAAGCATGTGCTCTATAGTCCGACCCCTTCCATTAATGTCTACACTACCCCACAGAGTATTGTGTCCATTAAAATCCCCTAGTAACAGAAAAGGTGGCGGCAATTGTCTAATGAGATCATCAAGGTCTGCCTGGGGGATGTCATTCCCAGGTGGCAAATAGATGGAACAAACAGTTAAAAGAAACCCTACAGTAACTTGAACTGCTACAGCCTCTAAGTTGGTGGTAAGTGGTGTAGCTTGAAATGGGATGTGGTTACCCACAAGGATTGCGACGCCTCCGTGGGCAGGTCCATCCGCATCTCTGTCTTTTCGTATAACGAAAACGTTACGCAAGTATGGGTCCTCATTTGCCTTTAAATACGTCTCCTGTAAGCAAAAGCAAGTAGGCTCATGCTTACTCAGGAGCGCCTTGATGTCGTCACAATTTCGACGGAATCCACGACAATTCCATTGTAGAAATTTAAACTTTCCCATTATTTGGATTTGTTGGGTCCATCAGGTGGTTTCCGAAGGGCTGAGGGCTTCATTTTCTCAGTCCTGGCTTTATCTTTCTTTGGAAACACAGGTCTTTGGCCTGTGTCCATATCTTCTTCTGCAAAGATTTCCAGAACTGGGTCATCCGATACCTCCTTATCCTCGACATCCATTGTTTCTCGTATTGCAGGTGATCCTTCCGATGTTTGCACCTTTACTTTACCACTTGGTTTTGGTAGTGGTGGAGCATTAGGAGGTACGGAAATAGGAGTGGCAGCTGACTGTGTTTTTTGGGTGGGCTTTTGTGAATGCAATAAATAGCGTGCAATCGGAGTAAATGACTCTTTTGGTGGTATAGTCATCTCCGTTTGTGTACCGATGGTGCACTTTGCAGAAACCTTCTGGGCGTATGAAGGTTTCCCGCTATCCAGCAGAAGCGGATGTCATATTCACGTTCACGGAGGAAGTGAATCTTCTGCTGAATGCTAGACAGAACTGGATGAGAATTATATTTCACGGTTATTAAAGCCTGTAACACGCTGAGAGAGTCAGAATATAAAATGAACCGTTGGTGTTGGCATTCACTAATGTGATCCAAGGCTAACTCTATTGCGTGCAGCTCTGCAGTAAATATGCTGCATTCAGAGGGAATCTGCTCCGATGTAGTGCTGTCTGTAAAGACAGCAGCAGATGCCACATATGATTCCGACTTCGAGCCGTCTGTGTAAACTGGCGCGAAGTCAGAATATTCAGCTCGGTGTGCTGAATAAAGCTGCAGGTAGACAGACGATGGAGTGTCCGACTTTCCCCAATTTCTAAGGGACAAGTCACATGCCGGAACATGAGCATGCCAGGGTGGAAGGGGTTGCTTCGGTGTTTGAGCAACTTTGTCTACCTTGATATTAAGTTCTTTGAGTAGCTCTTGGAGACGAATACCAAAAGGACGATTGGCAGTCTTTCGAGTGTTGTACAAATTTTCCCATCGTGGCTCAAAAACGGATAGCCACGTAGGATGGTCTGGCAAGGATTTTAGTTTTAGAGCGTAGTTTAGAGACAATTGCTTACGTCGAAGCGATAACGGCGGTTCGTTTGCTTCGACGTATAAGCTCTGGACAGGAGATGTTCGAAATGCTCCAGTAGCTATACGGAGGGCCTGATGATGGACAGGGTCCAGCCAACGAAGTACACTGTCTCTGGCCGAATTGTATACCAGGGACCCGTAATCAAGTCTGGATCGTACAAGTGCACGGTAGATGCGTAGTAGGGTGCATCGATCCGCACCCCAAGATGTAGAGGAAAGAGAGCGCAGAATATTCAGCCCTCTTGTGCACCTTGTGCGGAGTTGACGGATGTGATCCAGAAAGGTTAACTTTTTATCAAATACGAGTCCCAAAACTTTTGTATCCGCCGCTACTGGAATAGCATTATGTCCGAGCCTTAATTCAGGTTCAGGATGAAGATTACGCTTGCGACAAAAGTGCACGCAAACGGTCTTCTCCGGCGAGAACCTGAAGCCATTAGCAAGTGCCCAGGAATTAAGGCGATCAATGGCTTTTTGCAGTTGTCTTTCAATAACCCTCATGTTGCATGACTGACAAAAAATGCTAAAGTCATCAACATAGAGGGCACTGTTTACGGTTGGAGGAAGTTGTTCTGTGATGGAATTTACTTTGATGGCGAAAAGCGTGACACTTAAAACTGATCCCTGTGGTACTCCCTCCTCTTGGCTAAAGGAACGAGAGAGTGAGGATCCCACACGAACTTGGAAAGATCGATTGTCTAAAAAGTTTTTAATAAAAATGGGGAGTCGTCCCCTAAGACCAAGGCTATGCAGATCTTTTAAGATGCCAAATCTCCAAGTTGTGTCATACGCTTTCTCCATGTCAAAGAACACCGACACCAAGTGTTCGCGTTTTAGGAAAGCATCCCGGATGGATGTTTCCAGTCTAATAAGATGGTCCAAAGTGGACCGGTTCCTTCGGAAGCCGCACTGGATATTGGAGAGAAGGTCATTTGATTCTAAGTACCAAATTAACCGAGAATTGACCATTCTCTCCAGGATTTTGCACAGACAGCTAGTCAGAGCAATAGGACGATAATTGGTAGTGACTTTTGGATCCTTTCCTGGCTTAGCAAAGGCAAGAACGATTGCCTTGCGCCAGGAATCCGGAAACTGCCCTTCGATAAAGATTCTGTTATACAGAAGGAGCAGACAATCCATAGATTTTGGTGAAAGATGTTTAATCATGTCATAATGGATGCCATCTGGTCCAACAGCACTTGCTTTGGAAAGAGCGAGGGCTCTTTTAAGTTCCTGAATAGTAAAATCCCCGTTGTAGGGATAGAGGCCCTTGGACTTAAAATTAAGTGCTTCTCTTTCCAGTTTATGTTTCAGGACCAGGAACTCTGGGGAATACGAAGCTGTTGCAGAGATGTTAGAGAATGTTTCCCCAAGAGCATTGGCTATTGCAGTTGGATCTGCAATAGCGCATCCATTATAATCTAGGATTGAAGAAGGGTGGGATGTATATTTTCCCTTCATTTTCCGGATTTTATCCCAGACTACCTTAGAATTGGTAGTCTGGTTAATAGATGACGTAAAACGGATCCATGATTCCTTTTGACTCTGACGGCGAATGTAGCGTGCTTTGGCTCGTGTGCGCTTGAAGGCTATTAGATTAGCAGTGGTAGGATATCGACGGAATATCCCCCACGCTTTGTTTTGGGCCTTTTTTGCTGCTGTGCATTGTGAATTCCACCAAGGTTTGGGAAATGGTGGAAACCGGTCAGATGTTTTTGGAACAGCTTTCGCAGCTGCTTGGACAATAATTTCTGTGATGTACTTAACTGCATCATTGATAGGCTCCTGACTGACTGTACTGAGGTCAAACTTTGCCTGATGTTGGAAGGCATTCCAGTCAGCCTGATCAAACTTCCACCGTGGTAACCTAAAAGGAAGACATGGTCTCCCACTGTGTAACAAGGTTATCACAGGGAAGTGATCACTTCCGTATAGATTCTCCTCCACTTCCCAAGTGAGTGAAGGGAGTAGAGAAGGGGAGCAGATAGAGAGATCAATGGCAGAAAACGTACGGGTAGGCATGTGGAAGAAGGTGTTTGTTCCAGTATTTACAAGGGAAAGGGCATTGTCATTGAGCATACGCTCTATGACCCGTCCCCTTCCATTGATGATAGCACTACCCCACAGGGTGTTATGTCCATTAAAATCCCCAAGAAATAAGAAAGGGGGCGGCAACTGCGTTACAAGATCATCAAGGGCTTCCTGGGAGATGTCAGTCCCAGGTGGCAAATAAATAGAGCAGACCGTTAATAGAAAACCCACTGTAAGGCGAATTGCAACAGCCTCTATGCTGGTTGTAATTAGCAAGGGCTGAACTGGGGTCTGATTACTCACAAGGATAGCCACTCCTCCATGAGCAGGACCATCCGCAATTCTATCCTTACGAAAGATTGTGATGTTATGCATGGTGGGATCATCGTTTGCTTTTAGATAAGTCTCCTGCAAGCAAAAGCAAACTGGCTCATGCTTTTGCAGGAGGGCCTTGATGTCATCAGTATTTCGCCGGAATCCACGACAATTCCATTGTAGGAATTTAGCCATTATTTTGGCTTGGTGGGTCCATCAGGCGGCTTCCGAACTGCTGAGGGCTTAATTTTATCAGTCTTGGCTTTATCTTTTTTGGGGAAGAATGGACGCTGTCCCGTGTCCATTTCTTCCTCCGCGAAGAGTTCCAAGACTGATTCATCCGGTACCTCCTTGTGCTCGACATCCATTGTTTCTGTTTTATCTGTTTTATCTGTTAGCTCTTTACCACTTGGTTTTGGTAGTGGTGGAGCACTCGGAGGTACGGATATAGGAGTGGCAGCTGACTGTGTTTTTTTGGTGGGCTTTTGTGAACTCAATAAATAGCGTGCAATCGGAGTGAATGACTCTTTTGGTGGTACAGTCATCTCTGTTTGTGTACCGATAGTGCACTTCGCAGAAACCTTCTGGGCATATGAAGGTTTCCCGCTATTTATTGGTTGCATGCGTCTTCTGGCCTCTGGGTAGGAGATATTCAGCTCTGTTTTTAGTTTTTGGATCTCTTTTTCATCCTTCCACCGCTGGCATGCTCTGGAGTAAGCAGGGTGCTCTCCTTGGCAATTTATACAGATCGGTTTAGAAGCTGAACATTCCTTGCTCTCGTGATCTTTTGAAC
The DNA here is from genome assembly GCF_048544385.1 of Mastigoproctus giganteus. Lineage (NCBI taxonomy): Eukaryota > Metazoa > Arthropoda > Arachnida > Uropygi > Thelyphonidae > Mastigoproctus > Mastigoproctus giganteus. The sequence continues at coordinate 211,094,939 of NC_143583.1, forward strand.
CACATCGAGCACAGGCAGGGTTACCACGACAAGCCGTTTGTGAATGGCCGTATTTTTGGCATTTAAAGCACCTCAGTGGGTTTGGGATGTAAAGCCGCACTGGGCAGTTTAAATAGCCTGCCTTGATGGAACTTGGAGGCCGTGGGGTGTTAAATGTTATGATGAGAACTCGGGTAGGGACGAGATTCCCATCCTTCCGCATTGATATTCTCTTGACAGCCGTCACTCCTTGGTCTTTTAGTTCAGAGCAGATCTCTTCCTCAGAGACATGAAGAAGATCCCACTCTGAAATGACTCCTCGTGAAGAGTTCAAAGTTTTGTGGGGTGTTACACTGATTGGTATTCCCCCTATGGATGTCACATTCAGGATTCTTTCTGCTTGCTTTGCACTGGAAGCTTCGATTAAAAGATCGCCAGAACGCAGCCGTTTTACAGATTTTGGTGATCCTGCCAGCCCTTCTAATCCTTTCTGGATAAAGAAGGGTGACATCTTCCCAATTGACTGCTCTCCGGTAGAATGGAGTATGAGGAAAAGCGGTGTAATAGGTGGTCGTTTATCCTCAGTTCTGGCTCTTTTGGCAGAATTGGTGTCATTCTCATCTGATCGGTTAGGTAGGGGCCTTGTTGGGGCCCCAGAAGAAGGATTTAAATTACTCATGAGAGTAAAGAAAAAATGTCTGATGCCTAAGTACCTCACCCACCACGGAGCCCTACGAGGGGGCGCCCACTCGTGAACTAGCAGGTACTGCGTACACGAATGGGACGCCGAGTTCGCTTAGAACACCATACCCACGTTACCAATAAATCTTTATCCGTCCCAGGACCATAGGGAGGGAGACTTATTGGAACGCAGTTGACCCTAGCAGTATAAAACCACCCGCCGATTGATCCCAGTCGAGCCGGTCCGGGACCACCCGTCTCGTCGAAGCAGGGGCCAAAGTGGTGTATTGAAGCTGGGCCCCTCAACCACCAGGATCCCCCTTTCCGCTTCCACGGGTCGCGGCGCACGGCTGCACACGCCGGATTCCAACGATGTAACCCTGGAACCAAGGTATGGGCGTTAGATCCCAGTGATGCTAGTCTGGAAAACCAGCAGCGTCACTGGGAGGTCCCCTCACCACGTACAGGTGCCCACGTCGAGGGGCCTTAATGGATGATGGACGATTCGGTGTGTTAAAGGTCAAGATCAGATTGCGGGTAGGGATCAGATTACCATCTTTTCTCGTGGAGATTCTCTTGACATGAATAACTCCTTGTTCTTTCAGTTCTTCTAGCATTTCTTCTTCAGTTACATCTAGTAAGTCCCAGTTTGAGATCACTCCTTTAGAGGTGTTTAGTGATCTGTGGGGTGTTACAGTTACTGGGAGACCTGCAAAGTAATTTGTTTTCAGAAGTCGCTCAGAATGTTTGGTATTAGACGTCTCTATGAGAAGATCTCCTGATCTGAGTCTTTTTACGGATTTCGGAGATCCTGCTTTACTTTCCAATTCCTTTTGAATTCTAAAGGGAGAAAGTTTGCCAACTGCATTCTCACCAGTTGAATGGATGATCAGATAGGTTGGAATTGGATATGTCTCTGGCTCAGTTTTTTGGCGCTTTGCCGTTCCTGCTGTGGAACTGTCTTTCTTTTTTGATATCTGGGTTGCGTCTGGCAGCCCAGATAAGTCTGAGTTTGATTTACTCATGATATGCTCTTTTTGGCCCCGGGAGATTGTCTTTTTCTCCCAGGTTACCAGCCCCGCCACGTGGAGGCAAGAGCGGTGCCGCCTAGTGACCCAAGCGAAGAAAAGGGTTAATAATAACTAAAAATAAAAAGAGGGATTAAAGAAAGGTGGTTGTCCTTTCTAGGTTATAGTATTTGAATATATCTATTTAATGATAATATTCAGGAGTTATCGGACTTTCGAAACTCAGGAATAACGTATTTACAATTAAGCGTACTAGATAATCACTCTGGAAAGGCGCTGTGGTCACTAATATCGCTTGGCACTCGGGGCCTTTTCCGGATGGAAATATTCCAAACCTGCACCAGTTCAAGAAGGCGAAGACCAACTGGTTTAACTATGCTGGGTTTGTTTCTGTATAGGTTTTCTAATGGTGGGTTTAAAAGGTATGACTTAACGGGATGAGAGGCACAACTTTGTATCTTGACAGCATATTTCAACAACAGTGTTTTCCTGCGTAAAGTTAGTGGGGGCTCGTGAGCTTCTATGTAGAGACTATGTGCTGGCGACGTTCTGAACGCACCAATTGCAATTCTCAAAGCACTGTGTTGAATAGGATCAAGCCAGCGTAATGCACTCTTTCTGGCAGAATCATAGATTGGAGCACCATAATCGAGACGGGATCTGATTAATGCTTTGTACAACCGGAAGCAGGGAGGTACGATCTGCACCCCACGTTCGGGCAGATAACGCTCTGAGTATGTTTATCTTTTTCAGACAGGAAGTCCGTACATTTTTAATATGATCTAGGAAATTTAATTTGTGGTCAAGGATTAATCCTAGAAATCTGATGTTAGTAGCGATTGGGATGGAGACATTGGAAATTTGAAGTTCAGGATCCGGATGAAGTTTTCGTTGTCTGCAAAAATGAATTGCAGTTGTTTTCTGCTGAGAGAGTCGGTAGCCGTTGAGGCTGGCCCATTGTTGTATTTTATTTAGTGAAATTTGAAGCTGTCTTTCAATAGATCTCATGTTTTGGGAATGGCAGGAGATGGAAAGGTCATCTGCATATAGATATGTCTCAATTGTGTTTGGAAGCTGTTTGGTGATGGAATCAATTCTAATAGCAAAAAGAGTGGCACTCAATACTGATCCCTGTGGAACACCTTCTTCTTGAATGAAAGTTGAAGAGAGGGCATGTTGGTATCGAACTTGAAATGCTCTAGTATGTAGAAAGTTCTTAATAAACACAGGAAGGTTGCCACGTAGTCCGAGAAAGTACAGATCACTAAGTATACCATGCCTCCAGGTGGTATCAAATGCCTTCTCTATGTCTATTGAAACCATTACTAGATGTTCATGTTTGACAAAAGCATTACGGATGGCAAATTCAGCCTTGACCATAAGGTCTAAGCATGACCTGTTTTGACGAAAGCCATATTGACTACCGCTCATTAGCTCTTCCGACTCGATGATCCAGATGAGTCTTCTGTGGATAATTTTCTCAAGGATTTTACTGAGGCAGCTTGAGAGAGATATGGGTCTATAGCTATATGGGTTGGATGGATCTTTTCCAGGTTTTAGGAATGCCAAAACTGTAGAGTGATGCCAAGAAACTAAAAAAACATTTTCTAAAAATATACGATTGTAAAAGACTAGGAGGAGGCGCAAAGCTTTGTCATTAAGATGTTGTAACATGACATAATAAATCCCATCTGGTCCAGCAGCACCATTGCGGGCTGTTCTAATGACATGTAATAGTTCAGAATATTGCAGAGGTTTATTATATGGGAGAAGGTTTGAAGTTTCAAAATTAATACCATGCTTTTCTTTAGTGTTTTTAATTCTTTGGAATGAGCTAGTATATGCTGATGTTGCTGAGATTTCTGCAAAAATATTGCCCAAAGCATTGGCTATATCTACAGGATTAGATATATCTTGCCCATTCCAGGAGAGGATTGGAGAAGGTATGGTAGGAAACTTACAAGACAGCTGTCTAATTCTTTTCCATATTATTTTGGGATCAGTATTTCTGTGAAAAGTGGATGCAAACCGGGTCCAGGATTCTTTCTTTGCTTGCTTTTGTATAAAGCGTGCTTTTGCCCTTAATTTCTTATAATTAATGAGATTGACTGTGCTTGGGCACTGCCGAAACAAATTCCAGGCTTTATTTTTTGCTCTCTTTGCTGTGGTGCATTTGTCATTCCACCAGTAATTATAGTGCTTTCGGCCCGGCGGATTTGATAGTGGTATCGTGTCTTTAGCCACATTTAGAAGATGTGACGTGATGTATTCTGTCACATCATCAATATGCTGGAGGCGGATTTTTTCCTCATCAAGGTCAATTGATGACTGAAATTTTGCCCAGTCTGCTCGGACAAATTTCCACTTTCTGCTGGGTTGAAATGAAGGAGTCTTTGCTTTCAGAAAGTTGCATACTATTGGGAAATGGTCACTGCCCATGGGATCGTTTATTACATACCACTCTATGGTTGGGGCTAGTACTGGTGAACAAATTGAGAGATCTATTGCTGAGGTGTGTCCTGCTGGGAGCTGTACGTGTGTCGGTGCACCTGTATTGAGTACAGTGAGATTTAGTGTCTCCAAAAAACTTTCAATTAGTCTACCTCGTCTATCCAATTTAGTAGAGCCCCATAATGGGTGGTGCCCGTTAAAGTCCCCTAATATACAGAAAGGTGGAGGTATCTGTATAAAGAGGTCTTCGAGATCTTTTAAAGAGCAAGTACAGTTTGGTGGTAGATAGACTGAGACTGTGTGTGTGTGTGTGTGTTATGGGGGTTTAATGGCGCATAAGCTGCTGTGGCTATAATGCGCCTATTCACATGAAAATGCTAAACACAAAATTTAAGCATAGCTAAAAACATAATTTAGGCATAACAGCTTGGTTGCGTTTACAGAGATACTTTAGAATTTATCATAAAGTCCAATTATTTTCAGATAAGAGAAAAACTCGTTGATGTTTGCATCATCTCCAATAATATGTTGCAATGTCATTGGTTCTCGTAGATTTCTCAGGGAACAGAGGACGGATGTTCTGTCCTGTTGATATTGAGGGCAGTCTATCAGAATATGTTTTACTGTTAAATTTTCTGAACAGTATGGACATTGAGGAGGATCTTCGCCTCTGAGCAGATGGAGGTGGGTCAGATATGTGTGTCCAATACTTGCCCGTGCAAGAACCACTTCTTCTCTTCGCACTGTTTTGGTGCTAGAGCGCCAATGCTTTGGATCCTGTTTCAACTGATAGAGTTTATTATTCTTTTGTGTGTGCCATAGCTCTTTCCACTTCGCGAAACCTGCTGTTCGTATGATGTGACAGTAGTCAGAGGCTGGAACCGGACTGGAGGTTAAATCAAAGGTTGACGGATTTTTAGCATTTTCATCAGCAAGTTCGTTACCCTTTATCCCCGAATGTGCTGGGATCCAGCAAAAGGTCACTGATTGATGACGTTCTTCAATTTGTAATAGGAGTCTTCCGATTTGATTTAACACAGGATGAGCCTTGTTGTTGTTGTTGTTGGAGTGGGTTTATTGGCGCAAGGGCTGCTATGACCATATTGCGCCTATACCGTTACTTTGGAGTGTTTGTCAGTATAGGAAAGGAGACTATTCTAGAAGTGATTGTATGCGTTAATCATTTTTAGAAAGGTGAACAGTTCTGATAAAGTGGCATCATTTCCAAGTATGTGGCTTAGTTGCAGAGGTTTTTGTGAGCTAATTAAGGATCTGAAGCATGCGATTCTAGCTGAATGATAATGTGCACATTCAATGATAATATGTTTTACAGTAAGTATAGAACTACAATGCGGGCAAAGTGGAGGATCTTCTCCTAGCAGTAGAAATAGGTGTGTAAGATGTGTATGGCCAATTCGTGCTCTTGCCAGCACGACCTCTTCCTGCCTGTTTGATCGGGAACTGGATCTCCACAGCTGTGGATTGTGTTTTATTTCAAGAAGTTTGTTACCGGTTTGATTATGCCACATTTCAGACCACATCTCAGTACATATCCGCCGTATGATTGGTTTGTAATCAGAAAAAGGAACAGGGGTGGAATCGAAGCAAGTAGGGTGTTTTGCTGCTTCGTCTGCACGCTCATTTCCTGGAATTCCAACGTGGCTCGGTATCCAGCAAAACGTAACAGTCCGATTATTTTTGTTGAGTTGGCATAACTGTGACCTGATTTGTGAGAGGAATGGATGCAAATGTTGTGATTTATTCTGCAGAGCATTCACCGCACTTAAAGAGTCTGTATATATTATTACTTGGGTGTTTGGAACATCGTTAAGGAGTTTTAAAGCCATTTTGATGGCGTATAGTTCGGCCGTAAAAACACTGCATTCAAGTGGTAATTGGACAGAGACAGTGCATGCAGGACTCATTACTGCAGCTCCCACGGAGACATCAGTTTTGGAGCCGTCCGTGTATATCTGAAGACTGTGAGCATTGGTCAATGCGTGATTCGCATGTAGTTGTCTAAGATTGTGGTTCGATAAGGAGTGTTTTCCCCACTGAAGAAAATAGTCGTCGCAATGAGGTATATACATTGCCCATGGTGCCTGTACTGCGTCCGTAGCTTGAAAGATATTTCCAAGATAGATTTTCCAATTTTGAGTTACCTCTTGTAGCCGAATACCAGCAGGTTTGTTTTCGTTGGGTTTATTTCTATATAGGTTTTCCCACTGCGGTTCAAAAAGATATGTCCAGATGGGATGAGACGGGTGACTACGTAATTTGACTGCATAACTAAGAAGCAATACTTTTCTCCTAAGATGTAGTGGAGGTTCATTGGCATCTATATACATACTTTGCACTGGGGATGTCTTAAAGGCCCCTAAGGCAATCCTGAGAGCACTATGCTGGACCGGATTGAGCCAAGCCAATGCTGTCTTTCGTGCAGAATCATAAACTGGGGCTCCATAATCTAGACGAGATCTTATTAAGGTTCGATACAGATGTAGAAGAGTGAAGCGATCGGCTCCCCATGTCATGGAAGATATAACTTTGAGGATATTAATCTTTTTCATGCACTGAGTTCTTATTTGTCGTATATGTGCCTGAAAGGTAAGTTTGGTGTCAAGTGTAAGGCCCAAGAACCGGATACTTTTGCTAAGTGGTATTTTTTGGGTTCCTAATATTAGCTCGGGATCTGGATGGAGCTGACGCTTTTTGCAAAAATGGATAGCAGTTGTTTTTGTTGCAGAGAGACGATAGCCATTGCGGGATGCCCATGATTCTATTTTATTTATCGAGAGCTGCAATTGTCGCTCAATGGACCGCATGCTTTGTGAATGATAGGATATAGTAAGGTCATCTGCATATAAATAGGTGTCAACATTAGCCGGAATATTTTCTGTTGCATTATTTAGCCTAACCGCAAAGAGCGTTGCACTTAGAACTGATCCTTGTGGGACCCCTTCTTCTTGGACAAATGTACGGGAGAGTGAATTGCAGTAACGCACTTGAAAGGTCCTGTTTTCTAGAAAACTCTGTATGATAAGGGGTAGTTGACCCCGGAGCCCTGTGGCATACAGATTTTGAAGTATGCCATACCGCCAGGTGGTATCAAAGGCTTTTTCGATATCCAAGCAAATCATGACTAGATGTTCTTTACGGATAAAAGCATTGCGTATGTTCGATTCTGCCTTGACCATAAGGTCTAGAGTTGACCGATTTTTCCGAAATCCGTACTGATTCTTATTCATCACCGAATGAGATTCTAGATACCATACTAAACGGGCGTGGATCATTTTTTCTAGTGTCTTACCAAGGCAACTGCTGAGAGATATTGGCCGATAGTTTCGTGGATCTGATTGATCCTTTCCAGGTTTAGCAAACGCTAGAACTATTGAGTGACGCCAAGAAAGAGGAAAGTAGCCATCTGAGAATATCCGGTTGAAGTATATTAGCAATGAATTCAAAGCTTGTTTGTTTAAATGTTTAAGCATTATATAGTATATCCCATCAGGCCCTGATGCACTATCACCCGACCTATTTAGACAGCTCTCTAGTTCAAATGATGTAAAAGGTCGGTTATATGGAGGAGATGCCCTTGTATTGAAGTTCAGGTTATGCTTTTCTGCTTTAGCTTTTAGCTGTTTAAAAGTAGACTCATATGCTGATGCTGCGGAGATTTGGAAAAAGCAATCTGCCAGGGCATTTGCAATTTCTGTTGGAGTAGAGAAGTCTTTACCTTTCCAGCTTATAATCGGCATTGATTCGGGGAACAGTTTACCATTCAGTTTTTTGATTTTATTCCAGATTTTTCTGATCTCTGTATTTTTAGTAATAGTGGAAGCGAACCGGATCCAAGAGTCTTTTTTCGCTTTTTTCTGCACATAACGTGCCTTTGCTTTAAGTTTCTTAAAATTAATCAAGTTTTCAGTTGTTGGATACTTGCGAAATCGATTCCATGCTTTATTCTTTTCTCTTTTAGCATCACGGCATGCATCATTCCACCAGATATTGGCATGTCTGCGAGGACTGGCTGTGGTTTTTGGTATAGCACAGGTTGCAGCTGTTATTAACTGTGCAGTAATGTGGTCGGTAACTTTATCTATGGACTGGCTTTTGATGACTTCATTATCAAAGGAAATTGAATCTGTGAACTTGTTCCAGTCTGCTTTTGAAAATTTCCATTTTATGCGGCTGGCTATATGTGTGGTTCTGTTTGTTTGCAATTTGCAAATAATTGGGTAATGGTCACTGTTTAGTGGGTTACTTGAAACTATCCACTGAATGATTGGGAATAGTTTTGGGGAACATATTGATAAGTCTATGGCAGTAGATACTCCGGTGGGAAAATGAATATAAGTGTCAGCACCAGTGTTCAATAATGTGAGATTCTGGCTCTCAAGAACTGTTTCAATAAGTTTTCCTCGTTTGTCTATCTGGGGAGATCCCCACATAGTGTGGTGCCCATTGAAATCTCCTAGTAGAATGAAAGGAGATGGAAGCTGCTTTATAAGGTCCTCCAGTTCTTTCACAGTGAATTCTTTGTTTGGGGAAAGGTATACAGAGACAATGGTTAAAGTAAAATTTAAAACAATACGTATGGCTACAGCTTCTAATGTGGTCTGCAGGGAGATCTGTTTTGTAGGAACTTTGTTGTCAACTAGTATGGCTACACCTCCTCTGGTTGAGTTAGTATTGCTTCTGTCTTGTTGATAGATACTATAATTTTTAATCACTGGAGTCACCTGCGGAGTTAGATTGGTTTCTTGCAAGCAGAGGCTGATTGGACTGTGCTGTTTGATTAGGTCATAAATATCAAATATATTGCTTCGTAGACCTCTACAGTTCCACTGTATAATATTCTGCATTATTTAGTTTTTGGGATTGAGTATGGTTCTGTCTGTTTTTTATGTCCAACCTGCTTGTGTCGTTCTGGTTTCATCTTTTCTTTTTTTGGGAAGCTAGGACGCCCAAGGTCCATATCATCTTCTGCATGTAAATCTAATATTGTCTCATCATGCGGGGTACCAGCATCTGTGTCCATATTTCCTGAGTATGGTTGTTGTGCAATATTTGGGGATGATGCTTTCAATTTCACAGTTTCTGGTAGAGTATCAGTTGCAGTTGGTGGGACTGTTAGCGGAGTATTGTTAGCACAAGTCACTTCACATTGTTCTGTAGGTGGCTGCTGTGGGACCGACAGCACTGATCGGGCCCAATCAGCAATTGAGATGGATGGAGGTACTGTGACTGCCGTTTGTGTTGCAGCTGACTGGTATTTTTTGGCTGCCGCAGCATAGGTAATTTTTGGTATACTGAGCATAACTTTTTTCCTAGCTTCCTGGTAGGTGACCTTTTGCTCAACTTTGTATTTCTGGATCTCTTTTCCTACCCTCCAGAGTTCACATGATTTTGAGTATGCTGGATGCTGGCCTTTACAATTTGGGCATTGTGGCGTTTCTGCATTGCAGTTCGTTTGTGCATGAGCTTTAGAACCACAGTTTGGGCAGATGGCGTCTCCTCGACATACTGTTTGCGCGTGTCCAAATTTTTGACACTTGAAGCATCTGATTGGGTTCGGAATGTAGGGACGTATTCGGCAATTAAGGTATCCGGCTTTGACACATGATGGTAAGGTTGGTGTACTAAATGTGAGGATAATATTCCTAGTGGGAACAAGTTCACCATCTTTTTTAATTATTATCCGCTTTGCTTGAACTACCTTTTGATCTTTTAGTTCTTCTACTATCTCGTCTTCAGTGACATTCATCAGGTCCCACTCTGCTATTACTCCTTTGGAGCTATTTAAAGTGGCATGAGGGGTGACCTGTACTGGTATTCCGCCGAAAGTGGATAATTTCAGTAGAGACTGAGAATGCTGGTGCTTAGTTGTTTCGACTAGAAGATCTCCAGATCGGAGTCTTTTCACCATTTTCGGTGAACCAGCCACACTTTCCAAACATTTCTGGATTAGAAATGGTGAAAGTGAACTCACAGGTTTGGCAGAAAGAGAATGTAATATGAGGAACGCTGGATATTCCTGCTGATTCTCATTTTTGCGTAGTCTCTTAGATTGTGATTCGTCACGTTCGGGTTCATTTGAGTCATGACATGAGCGTCTAGGCTCAAGTACTGGAAAGTTGTCATAATCCATGGTTGCTCCTTTTAGCCCCAGAGGATAACTTTTCCTCCAGGTTACCGGCCCCGCCACGTGGAGGCAGGAGCGGTGCCACCAGTGACCAAGCGATTAGAGATTAGTGGTTAGTGTGTTATGTGTTATTTCTATATACAAGAAGAAGAAAGGTACCTTTCCTTTCTTTTTGAAAAGCTTACTTCTTTATTTAGAAGAGCTGAAAATAAATAACTTAGCAAATGAAACACTTGAAATTTCTCTGAAATCTATTAACTCTAGAGATGTCGCTTTGAAATTCACTTGTAGATTCGCTTTGATCACTCGCTTGGCACTCGGGGCCATGAGCCTTGTAGGAGGAGTTTTGCATTGCAGTTATTGAGCTGAGAGAGTCTGTGTATACAACATATTTTACAGATGGGTTGAGATTCAGGTTTTCTAAAGCTAATTTTATTGCATGAAGTTCTGCGGAGAAGCTGCTGTACTCAGGTGGAAGGGCAGCTGAGATGATAGTAGAGGGAAATACTGCCGCTGCTCCAACGGCTGAATGTGATTTGGAGCCATCAGTATATATGGGCAAAAAATCAACGTATTTCTGAATATGGCTTGCATGGAGTTGCTTCATATTGAGTGTTGGTAGACGATTCTTTCCCCATTTGTCAAGATAAGTATCGAAATATAACTGAGGAGGCGGAATCCATGGCGGTTGGGAGTAATTCATTAAATGTTGCCTGTTGAAAATCTGAACATTCCAACTCTGCATTAACTCAATGAGGCGTAAGCCTGCTGGTCTTATTTTACTGGGTTTATTTCTATAGAGGTTTTGAAGTGGTGGATTAAAGAGGTATGGCTGAACAGGATGATGACCACAATTTTGTATTCGGGCTACGTACTTTAGAAGCAGCGTTTTTCTGCGGAGGTGAAGGGGGGGCTCATCAGCTTCAATGTACAAGCTATGAGTAGGAGATGTCCTGAAAGCACCAAGTGCAATCCGCAATGCGCTATGCTGTATAGGATCCAGCCATTTCAATGTACTCTTACGGGCGGAATCATAAAGAGGAGCACCATAATCCAATCGGGATCTGATCAATGCTCTATATAAGAGCAACAAAGATGTACGATCTGCTCCCCAAGACAAGGCAGATAAAGCTCTTAGTATGTTCAGCTTTTTGAGGCAGGATATACGCACAGATTTAATGTGCTCAAGGAAATTCAGTTTCCTGTCAAGGATTAAGCCCAAGAATTTGATGCTGTTAGTCACTGGAACAGTAAAGTTTTGCATCTGAAGTTCGGGATCTGTATGCATTTTCCGTTGATTACAAAAGTGGATTGCAACAGTTTTCTGCTGTGATAGATGATAGCCATTTAACTCTGCCCACCTTTGGATTTTATTTAAACATATCTGCAGCTGCCGTTCAATGGATCTCATATTCAGAGAATGGCAAGAAATAGAGAGATCATCGGCATAAAGGTAGGTCTCAACAGTATTTGGAAGATCTTTTGTGATGGAATCGATTCTTAGGGCAAACAGGGTTGCACTAAGTATGGACCCTTGTGGCACTCCTTCTTCCTGTAAAAATGTCATAGAAAGCGAGTTGCGGTATTGAACTTGGAACGAACGAGTCCTGAGAAAGTTCCTGATGAATATAGGAAGGTTGCCTCGTAGACCTAGAGCATGGAGGTCACTGAGAATGCCACGACGCCAGGTAGTATCAAATGCCTTTTCTATGTCTATGGAAACCATAACAAGATGTTCGTTTTTCACAAAGGCATTACGAATTGCAAACTCAGCTTTGATCATGAGATCTAAGGAGGACCTGTTCTTTCGAAAGCCATGCTGATTATTGCTAATTAGTTGTTGCGTTTCGATGATCCAAACAAGGCGATTATGGATCATTTTTTCAAGTAATTTACCGAGGCAACTGGATAGAGAAATAGGTCTATAACTGTTAGGACTGGTAGGATCTTTACCGGGTTTCAAAAAGGCAAGAACTGTGGCATGATGCCAAGAGCTGGGATAAATGTTTTCCATAAATATCCGGTTATAATAGACCAGCAGTATTTGTAAATTTCTCTCACCAAGGTGTTGTAACATAATGTAAGAGATTCCATCTGGTCCAGCGGCACTGTTGCGTGTTGTTTTAATGACATGTATAAGTTCATGATATTGCAGAGGCTGATTATATGGAAAGAAAACTGAAGTTCGAAAGTTGATGGCTCGTTGTTCAGTCTGGGTCTTTATTTTCTGGAAATCCGGAGAATAATTTGATGCCGCAGAAACTTCGGCAAAAGTTTTAGCCAAGGCATTTGCAATGTCTTGAGGAGCAGATAGTTCTTGCCCATTCCATGAAAGAATTGGTGAAGGGGTGGTTGGAAATTTTCCAGAAATCTGCCTGATTTTCTTCCATATTAACCTGGAGTTAGTGTTTCTGTTTATGGTGGATGCAAACCGAATCCAAGAATTCTTCTTTGCTTCTCTTTGAGTGCGACGTGCTTTTGCTCTTAGTTTCTTGTAATTGATAAGATTAGCTGTGGTTGGGGATCTACGAAATAAATTCCACGCTTTATTTTTTAACTTCTTAGCTATTGTGCATTCTTGATTCCACCAATAGTTAAGGTGCCGTCGGGACTGGGGATTCGACAATGGAATCGAACATTTAGCTGCAGATATTATATGTGAAGTGATATACTCTGTGGCTTCATCTATCGACTGTGTTTGTATATATTGTTCATCCAGGGTGACAACTGATTGAAATTTGACCCAGTTGGCTTGAGAGAACTTCCATTTCCTGCAGGGTATGATTAATGGTGGTTGTGCAGTGAGCAGGTCGCAAATAATCGGAAAATGGTCGCTGCCCATGGGATCGTCTATAACAGACCATTCTATAATTGGATACAGAATCGGGGAACATATTGATAGATCGATTGCAGAGGTTTGTCCAGTTGGTAGTTGTATGTGAGTAGGTGCACCAGTATTAAGAACAGTAAGGTTTTCCTTATCCAGAAAGGTTTCAATTAAGCGGCCATGGATATCTAATTTTGTCGATCCCCATAAGGGATTGTGGCCATTGAAATCACCCAAGAGACAGACAGGGGGTTCTAGTTGCATTAGCAGGTTTTCAAGGTCTTGGTAAGAGAAGGTATGACTTGGTGGGAGATAGACTGATACCAGTGTTAAAGCAATCTGGGTTATCAAACGTACGGCGACAACTTCAATTGTAGTTTGCAAAAAAATTTGCTTGGTCGGGATATTTGAGCTGACTAAGATGGCCACACCCCCACGGGCAGTATTTGAATTATTACGATCGTGCCGATAGATTACATAGTTCTTTATGTTGGTGGAAATTTGCGGAGTTAGATAGGTTTCCTGTAGGCAGAAACCAACTGGAGAGTAGCGGTTAATTAAGACTTGAATATCGTTAAGGTTGCTACGAAATCCTCTACAATTCCATTGTAGAATGTAAGGCATTACTGATGTTTAGTAGAAGAAGCTGCTTCTGACTGTTTTTTTAATGTGACTGTCTTGTGACGTTCAGGCCTTGGTTTATCTTTTTTTGGGAATAATGGTCGACCGGTGTCCATTTCTTCTTCCGCATATATTTCTAAGATCGGTTCTTCCTGTCTGGATGAGTCAATAGTATCCATAGACGTTTCTTGGATATTCTTTTTTAAATTTGAGTTGCGATTATTCGGTATAGAAGAAATCACTGGGGAAGGAGAAGAAGTTGTAGCTGGTACTGTAAGTGCAGTATTACTTGCCTGGTTCAACTGTTTCGGGACATTGGACTGTTGCTGAGAGAGAACAGTCCGAGCCCAGTCAGAGATTGAGGTGGTAGAAGGGACTGTAACATCAGTTTGAGTGGCTACTGATTGATATTTTTGCGTAATATTGGCGTACGTACGTTTATTCATACTGGGAGCAATTAATTTCCGTGCTTCCTGAAAGCTCACTTTATTTTCAATCTTATATTTAACGATTTGCTTTTCAGTTTTCCATCTATCGCACGTCCTTGAGTAGGCAGGATGGTTTCCCTTACAGTTGGGACAAGTCATTTCTTTTGCCAAGCAGTCAGTTTGGGTGTGGTCAGCGGACCCACAATTAGGACAAACCTGGTTTCCTCTGCATGCCGTTTGAGAGTGGCCATACTTCTGGCACTTAAAACATCTCAATGGGTTAGGTATATATGGTCTAATGCGGCAGAGTAGGTAGCCTGCTTTTATCGATGGTGGTAGATTTGGCGTGTTAAAAGTTAGAATAATATTCCTTGTAGGTGTGAGTATATTTTCTCTTTTCACCATAATTCTTTTCACAGCAGTGACATTTTGATCTTGAAGCTCTTGTGTTAACTCCTCCTCCGTGACATTCAATAGATCCCAGCTGGATATAACACCCTTAGATGTATTTAGGGTGGCATGGGGAGAAACCTTTACTGGAATTCCAGCAAAACTTGTAAGTTTTAGCAGTTTCTCTGAATGTCTACTGTTCGCTGTTTCCAATAGCAGGTCGCCTGATTGTAATCTCCTGACTGTCTTAGGAGATCCTGCCAAACTTTCCAGTTGTTTCTGGATAAGGAACGGAGAGAGCTTACTGAGAGGCTGATCTGCAAGAGAGTGCATTATAAGAAATGCAGGACAATTTGTCGCTGAGGAAGTGGTTTTCAACCTCTTGGGTTGCGACGTATTATGGTCAGGGTCTAACTCTGGCCGAGAGCTTGTCGGCTCGAGAGGCGGAAAGGCATGTTGATCCATGTTTGCTCCTTTTAGTCCTTGGCAGATGAGCTTTTCTGCCAAGACTTCCGGCCCCGCCACGAGGAGGCAGGAGCAGTGCCCGGTGTGACCAAGCGTAGAGTATTAAGTGTTAGTAAAAGAAGTATGAAAAATAAAGAAAGGTAGCTTTTCTTTCTTGCTCTGTACAAGTACTTTTTGTGACAGTAGCTGATATAAAAAATAAATTTCTTAAGGGCAGTAACTTAATATAACTTTAAATCGCTTTTATATAATCACTTTTTAAGCACAGAGAAAACGCTCGATCACATTCGCTTGGCACCCGGGGCCTAGACTGAGACTAGTGTTACTGTACCATGGAGAGTTATACGAACAGCAACAGCTTCTATTTCAGTTTGGAGTGGGATATGTTTAGATGGGATCTTTGAATTTACTAGTATTGCCACACCACCATGGGCAGCGTTAGCAGTATTTCGATCTCTTCGATAAATCCAATAGTTCTTTATCGAAGGAGAAATTTGTGTGGTTAGGTAAGTTTCCTGTAAACAAAAGGCAACCGGAGAATATTGGTTAATTAGGTATTGAATATCGTCTGTGTTGGAACGAAAGCCTCTGCAATTCCATTGTAAGATGTTGTGGTTCATTTTGGTTTAGTTGAGGATGAATCATCTGACTGTTTTTTGTTTGAAGAGGATTTTTTTCGGTCTTTTTTCGGGAAAGTAGGGCGTCCAGTATCCATCGTGTCATTTGCATGAAGTTCTAGTATGGGTTCTTCATGATCTGGGTTTACATCTACTTCCATACTACTGGCTGTTGATTCAGGTTTATTCTTATCTTTAGCAGTTTTAAGTTTTTCTTTGTTATGCAGAACTGTCCGAGTCTCAATTGGGAATTTTTCTGTGTCATTTGAGACTGTCTCAGTATCATTTGGGATACTAATTGGGGTGTTGGTGGCATTGCTGGTTTTCGTTTTAGAATTTTCTTTTCCTGTGGTTGATATGGTTGCTTTAACCCAATTAGCTAGCGAGACGTTGGGCGGTATCGACACATCTGTTTGAATTGCAGTTGTATGAAAACTTCGGGTTCGAGAGGCATAAGATGGACTTGGCATGGTCAGCATTATTTGTCTGCGTGCCTCAGGATATGTGACTTTGTGTTCTACTTTATATTTTTGGATATTCTTACCTGTTTTCCACATTTCACATGTTTTAGAAAATGCGGGGTGATTGCCTTTGCAGTTGGGGCAGATGGGAATTGCGGCTGGACAATCTGCCTGCGTATGATCCTTTGCTCCACAAATAGGGCAGATGGCGTCACCTCTGCATGCCTGCTGTGAATGGCCATATTTCTGGCATTTAAAACAGCGAAGAGGATTTGGGATGTATGGACGAATTCGGCAGTTTAAATATCCAGCTTTTACTGAGGATGGCAAATCAGGAGTACTAAAAGTTAAAATGATGGAACGAGTTGGAATGAGATTTCCATCTTTTTTTGTCATTATTCTTTTAGCGCTGATTACCTTTTGGTTGCTAAGTTCTTGTACTAATTCATCCTCAGACACAGTAATTAAGTCCCATTCTGTGATGACACCCTTTGATGAATTTAAGGTATTGTGGGGAGTAACAGATACTGGCAACCCACCAAATGTCGTTGTCTTTAATAGCCACTCCGAATGTTTTGTGGTGGCTGTTTCAATCAGGAGATCTCCGGATTGGAGTCGCTTTACCATTTTTGGTGATCCTGCAATAGATTCTAGATGTCTTTGAATCACGAACGGAGATAACTTACCCACAGGCTGGGTAGACAGAGAGTGCATCACCAAAAAATTGGGAATATCTGAACAGTGTGTTTCTGTTCGAAGCCTTTTGGGTTGGCTATTTTCCTTGTCTTCGTTACCATATTCTGGTCTTGAGCTTGAAGGCTCTAAGGGTGGAAAATTTGTAGAATCCATGATGGCTCCTTTTGGCCCTGGGGGATTATCTTTTCCACCCAGGTTACCGGCCCCGCCACGGGGAGGCAGGAGCAGTGCCACGAGGTGACCAAGCGGTTGGGTTAGTAATTAGTATTTATAGAAAAAAAACAGAAAGGTGGATTCCCTTTCTGGGCCTTTCCCTACTTCTTGTAGAGTGAAAGTGCTACTTGGATATACAAAGAAATCAAGGAAACGGTTTTTGAAACAAAAATAGAATCTGTTTGCTCAAATACTCTTTGCAGAAATCGGTTTTAGAAATGCACTACAAATCGCTTGGCCACGGAACGCTTGGCACCCGGGGCCCCCTTTGATGTATTTAGGGTTGCATGTGGAGTTACTTTCACTGGAATACCAGCAAAAGTTGTCTTTTTTAGTAATTTCTCAGAGTGCCTGCTATTCAGAGTTTCAATAAGTAAGTCCCCTGATTGCAGTCTCTTAACCGTCTTGGGAGACCCTGCAATACTTTCCAGATGTTTTTGAATTAAAAAGGGGGATAGCTTACTGAGAGGCTGTTCAGATAGTGAGTGCATTATTAAGAATGCAGGTAAGTCTGTCGCCGAGGGATTGGTTTTCAACCTCTTTGCTTGCGACGAATCATGGTCATGGTCATTTTCTGTGGTTGGCCGACAGCTTGACGGCTCTAAAGTTGGAAACATATTTTGTTCCATGTTGGCTCCTCTTAGCCCCTGGCAGATGGACTTTTCTGCCAAGGTTACCGGCCCCGCCACGGGGAGACAGGAGCAGTGCCTGGTGTGACCAAGCGAAAAGTAGTAAGTGGTTAGTAGTAAACTAGAAGAAATAAAGAAAGGTGCCTTTCCTTTCTTGCTCTGTACAAGTGTTTTTGTTACAAGAGCTGTTTTTAAATGAATAAATTTATTAACGACAAGAACGTAAAATAACTATAGATCACTTTTGGATAATCGCAGTAATAGCACAGAGAAATCGCTCAGTCACATTCGCTTGGCACCCGGGGCCATTAGAAGTTGAGATTGAAGATGATTTTGCTGATGGAGCTAGGATTGAGCGAGCCCAATCAGAAATAGAGATGTTTGGGGGAATTGTAACTTTGGTTTGAACTGAAGTGGTAGTGGTGGTGACAGCAGTTATTTGTTTATGCTGTTGGACAGTTGCTGCATATGAGCGTGTTATTGTAATTGGTGATATTTGTTTCTTTGCCTCAGGGTAGGAGACTTTGTGCTCGGTTTTATACTTCTGAATCATTTTTTCTTTTTTCCATGTTTCACAGTCTTTGGAGTAAGCGGAATGGTTGCCTCTACAGTTTGGACACTGTAGGATTTGTGCAGAACATTCGGTATGGGTATGGTCTTTAGATCCACATGAAGCACATACAGCAATCCCTCGACATACTGTCTGTGAATGCCCAAATTTTTGACATTTATAACATCTGATTGGGTTCGGTATATATGGTCGGACATGACAGTTCAAGTATCCGGCTTTTACAGATGTTGGTGGATTTGGCAAGTTGAAAGTTAGTATAATGTTTCTGGTTGGAAGTAGTGAACCATCCTTTTTAATTAGTATTCTTTTTACCTGAATAACATTTTGTTCTGAAAGTTCTTGTTTAATTTCTTCCTCGGATACATGTAAAAGATCCCATTCTGTTATAACTCCTTTTGAGTAGTTTAAAGTGGCGTGAGGTGACACTTCTATAGGAGTTCCTCCAAGTGTTTTCAATTTAAGTAGCTTGTCAGAATGCTTGGATTGTGTTGTTTCAACAAGCAGGTCACCTGATTTCAGTCTGCGAACCATTTTTGGTGAGCCAGCGACGTTCTCTAAACTTTTCTGAATCAGAAAAGGAGAAAGCTTGCTGACTGGCTGATCAGTCAAAGAATGTATAATGAGGAAATGAGGCCAGATATTCTGGTCTGTATCCTTCTTTTGTCTCTTAGCAAAGGAAGGGTTGTAATCTTCCTGCTCTCTCGAATGTGATGGGGCATTGATCCCACAAGAGTCAGTATTGGTATGGTCCATCTTTGCTCCTTTTAGCCCTTGGCAGAGAGACTTTTCTGCTAAGATTTCCGGCCCCGCCACGGGGAGGCGGGAGCAGTGCCTGGTGTGACCAAGCGAAGAGTAGTAGGGGTTAGTAATATACTATGAGAAAATAAAGAAAGGTGACTTTCCTTCCTTGTTCTGTACAGGAACCTTTGTTACAAGAGCTGTTATAAAATAAATGGATTTTTTAACGGTAAGGACAAAAAGGAACTGTAAATCGCTTTCTAGAAATCGCACTGGAAATACAGATAAATCGCTCAGTCACAATCGCTTGGCACCCGGGGCCGAGAATTATATCTCACAGATATTAAAGCCTGTAACACGCTGAGAGAGTCGGAATATAAAATGAACCGTTGGTATTGCCATTTACTAATGTGATTCAAGGCTAACTCTATAGCGTGCAGCTCTGCAGTTAATATGCTGTATTCGGGGAGAATCTTCTGTGATATGGTGGTGTCCGGAAAGACAGCAGCAGATCCCACATATGATTCCGACTTCGTAAACTGGCGCGAAGTCAGTAAAGTGTGTAAACTGTGTGCTGAATAAAGCTGCACGTAGACAGATGATGGAGTGTCAGACTTTCCCCAATATCTAAGGGACAAGTCACATGCTGAGACATGAGCAGGCCAGGGTGGAAGGGGTTGCTTTGGTGTTTGGGCAACCTTGTCTACCTTCATATTAAGTTCTTTGAGTAGCTCTTGGAGACGAATACCAAAAGGACGATTGGCAGTCTTACGGGTGTTATACAAATTTCCCCATCGTGGCTCAAAAACGAATGGCCACGTAAGATGGTCTGGTAGGGATTTCAGTTTTAAAGCGTACTTTAGAAATAACTGTTTACGTCGAAGCGGTAAAGGTGGCTATGGCGATAATGCACCTATTCGTAGTTATATCAGAAAATAATTAAGAACTTAGCAGTTCAAATTCATTTCAGTTCGAAACCTATTCATAAAAGATTGTACACCCGAATTTGTTTCAAAAGCAAAAAAGTTCCTTAATATTTGCCTCCTCTCCTATGATATGATATATTGTCAACGGTTCTTGAAGTTAGCCATTTTTCTGAAGTGTTGAAGTACGATGTGGTTGATAGTGTGGGCAGTCAATCAAAATATACATGACTGTTAGATGTTCAGAGCAGTGTGATCATTGAAGAGGATTATCGCCGGTGAGTAAATGGAGATGAGTCAGATGGGTATGCCCTATTCTAATCCGTGCGAATACCACATCTTATCGCCGAACTGTCTGAGTGCATGAGTGCCATAATTTTGGGGTCCTGTTTCAATTGGAAAAGTTTGTTATTTGTTTCTTTATGCCATAGCACTGTCCACTGTGCATGGTATGCTCTTTGAATTATGATATTATAATCAGAAGCTGGAATGAAGACAGAGTTTAAATCTAAGGTTGATGGATTTTTAGCAGATATATCAGCCGGTTCATTTCCTTTTATGTCTGAATGTGCCGGAATCCACAAAACTTCACTAGTTATTGACGGTGATCAATTCGCAATAGCAAACTCCTGATTTTCATTAAAATATAGTGATTCTTTTGGGTTCAAGAAGGCGATGACCAGCTGGTTTTACTATACTAGGTTTATTTCTGTACAGTTTTCTAATGGTGGATTGAAAAGATATGGCTGAATGGGAAGCGAGGCACAACCTTGTATCTTGACAGAATACTTCAGCAATAGCAATTCCTACATAAAGATAGTGGCGGCTCGTGAGCATCAATGTAAAGGCTATGTGCTGGCGATGTTCTTAATGTGCCAAGTGCAATCCTCTGTGCACTGTGTTGAACTGGATCAAGCCAGCGTAATGCGCCTTGCTGGCAGAGTCATAAATGGGAGCTCCACAATCAAGACAGGATCTGATTAAAGCCCGATATAGCCGAAGCAGAGATGTACGATCTGCGCCCCATGTTTGGGAGGATAAAGCTCTGAGTATATTTAACTTTTTTAGACAGGAAGTACGTACTTCCTGTCTTCCTGTTTCCAAGATTTTATTGGAAATTTTAGAAAGATTTATTGTTATTTATTTATATATTTTTATTTTATTTTATTTTATTTTTTATTATTAAGTTGATTATGAATACATACTTTAAAATCAAAAGCTGTATGCATGGTCTTTGGACCTTGAGAATTAGTGCATATGGGCCAAGGCCCTGGAGGGACGTATGGGATGAAGTTTTTAATATATGTATGTATGTGTATTAATGGGGACTCATAAACATCAGTGTAGAGGCTGTGCGCCAAGTGCAATCTCAAAGCACTGTGTTGAATTGGATCAAACTCGAAACCGTAAATGCGTCCTAAAATGTGGTGGCAACAATTTAGAAATCATTTCAAGAGAGAACATGAATTTCTTCCTTAGTGAGACTAATTAAGAAATTCATGTTCTTCTTTAGTCTTGCCCTTCATTAGTCTCACTTACTACTAAATTTAAATAATCCTACTTAAGTTTAGAATTTATTTTCTAAGTTATTATCAAAGTCATAATCATGTTCACAGTCGCATGAAAAAACAGACTTATCGTTCTTTCTATCTACCATTCAGCAGTGTGCTGACTGAGAGCAGAAGAATTTACTGAAGACTAATAATGTAAATTCTCTTTCTTACCCTTTGCCCTTCTTCATCTCGATGTAGTTCTCTTCTGTCGTTCTGGGAACAAAATCAATGCATGTAATCTCCTCAATATGCTGTATTGCTTGATTGATCACCTCCTCTTCCAAACCTACAAGTTGGTTATTTGGTGTTTAATGGCACACTGGTAGCTAAGCCCTTAATGAGATATCAGTAAATATTTCTAGTAACATATAACCAACTTACCGCATCAAAAGTAGTAAATATATATCAAAAGACATAAAAGGGTAAATTCAAATACGTGTACACAAATTAATGGGCCGTAAACAGTTCAGCCATTCTATCAGAATCCATAAAACATAAACGCCCAAACTGATAAAAACTTTCCATACGCCCTCAAAAAAAAAAGCCTATCAGATGACTGTGCACAATAAAGAGCCAAGCTGGAACAACTTCCTCTTTACGATGCCTGTGTTCCTCACCCACTATGGAAATCAAACCAAGGTGCTGAGGTGGACGCCCACTACCCGACAAGCAATAAATGCGCTCGGAAGTGGGATGCCAAGGCTTCCCAGATACCATACCGGCATCGCCGCCAGCATGGTTCCTGTCCTTCGGACCATGAAAAGTGGTGCATAGCATTGACATGTTGATCCTTTCAGCGAATCCAATAGCCGATTATTCCTGGCCGAACCATCCAGGACCACCCATCTTGTCGAAGCAGGAGGAACCAAAGTGGTGTGTTAAAGCTGGGCCCCTGAACCACCAGGATCTCTCTTTCGAAAAGGGAGATCCTGAACCACCAGGATCTCCCTTTTCGAATTTCCACGGATTGCAGGGCAGGGTAAACACCCCGGGTTGTGACAGTTAGATCCCAGTGCAACTTTGCGGTGTACATACTGCACTCGTAGGGAATCTTCTCAGATAACGTACTCTCTGGGAAGACTGTAGTCGATCCCACGGATGAATCTGATTTCGAGCCACCAATGAAGACAGTTAGGAAATCTGAGTAATCAGATCGGTGAGAAACATAGAATTGTAAGTAGACAGATGGTGAAGAGATGGCTTTTCCCGGTTATGAATAGAGAAATTGCATGATGTAAAGTTGCCATGCCAAGGTGGAAGAGGTTTTCTCGGTTACTCGGCAGCATGGTGATATTGAGCTGTCTGAGCAGTTCAATATTACGATATTAAGCTATTGGACACGTATACCAAAGGGACGAGTGGCAGTCCGAAGAGTTTTACCTAGATTTTTCCCATCGTGGCTCGAAAACAGATGTCCATGTAAGGTGGTCTGGCAGGGCTTTCATTTTAAAGGCATCTTTTAGCGACAATTGTATTCGTCGAATTGAGAGACGTGGTTCATTTGCTTCGAAATATAAAATTTGAACAAATGATGTTCAAAATGCTCGAGGAGAAACGCAGATGGCTTGGTGGTAAACTGGGACTAGCCGTCGTAGTACTCTGTTTCTGGCCGATGCGTACATTTGGAACCAATAGTCTAAATTTGATCGGACCAGTGCACGATCGAGGCGAAGTAGAATACAGCGATCTGCTCGCCAATTATTATATGATGTGGCACGAAGGAGGCTCAGTCCGCTTGTGCACTTGGTCAGCATTTGATGGATAGGCAGAAAGAATGTCAATTTACAATCGAATAAGAGGCCCTAGAATTTTGTCTCGAGTGCTGCTGGAATGAATATTTGCCCGTGCTTTAATTCTGGTTCAAGATTAAGGCTCCGTTTGCAACAAAATTGGACGCAAACGATCTTCTGGGATGAGAACCTGAAACCATTAGTCATTACCCTGCTGAAATTGTCTTTCAATAACCCTCATGTTGCATAACAGTGAAAATATGCTAAGTCAACAATGAAGAGGGCACTTTTTACAGTTGGAGGAAGTTGGTAGGTACTAGAATTAATTAGCAAAAAGCCTAATACTTCAAGACAGGAGTACTGAAATTTAGTATGATGCTGCGTGTGAGTATTAAATTGCCATTCTTTTTAAGCATAATTTGTTTTGCATGTGTGTAACTTTCTGATCTTTAAGCTTCTCAACAATTTTCTCCTCTAAGACGATCAACGAGTCCCACTCCGCTATAACTCCCCTAGAGGTATTCATTGTAGCATGAGGAGTGACTGTAACTGTGAGTTCACCAAACGTTTTTTGTTTCAACAGCTGCTCTGAATGTCTTGGTTACGATGTTTCTGTTAGAAGATCCCCAGACTGAAGTCGCTTAACCAATTTTGGAGATTCAGCTACTGCCTCAATTTTCTGTAAAAGAAAAGGAGACAATTTGTTAATTTTTGCCCGTTCCACGAATGCATAATGAGGAAATATGATATTTCCAACGAGGATAAATCTTCTTTAATTCTTTTAGCCTGTGAAGGCTCATGGCCCTTTTCATGCATCCTTATTTTATTAGAGCGTTTTTGCTCTATCGGCGGATAACTTGTGACCAAGCGGTTGTTGAAATTAGTTTGGTTAATAAAAAAGTTAAATAATTATAATAAGGATGTTGTTTAAATGGAAGTTTATTGGCACAAGGGCAACTAAGGCCAAATTGTGCCTGTCACAGTAATTGTGCAAAAAATTTTTTTTTTTTTTTTTTTCAGTCGTACGTCACACAAGTTCAAATAAATGAATTTGTTTTAAAAAACTAAATAAATCGGATAGATTTGCGTCATCACTGAGAATATGGTTCATCTCTAATGAATTGTTTTGGGTTAAAACCGATTTAAAATTTGTTAATCGGGCAGCATGATTGTAAGGACACTCGAGGAGAATGTGTTTCACTGTAAGTAGGGCGGAACAATGGCGACAGTGAGGATTGTTTGTTTGTTTGGTTGGGGATTTTTTTGGCGCATGGGCGTCTATGGCCATAGTGCGCCATACATAGGTTAATACTTATGCTATTTCTTTATGGATCGAGAGTCAGGAAACTGATTTTTGACTAGCTAAATGAGGTGGTATATATTGATCGCTTTGAGAAAGGTAAAAATTTTTGAGACATTGGTTTTATTGCCCAAAAGTGAAATAAGAGTTAGTGGGTCTTCAGTAGTGGCTGGAGTGAAGATATTCTGGCGTTCTATTGCAAATTTTTTGCATTCCACAAGGATATGTTTTACTGAAAGCACTGTTTTACAGTGATCACACTGGGGGTGATTCTCTCCTCTTAAAAGATAACCATGAGTAATATTAGTGTGACCTATTCGGAGACGAGCTAGTATTACCTCATGTTGTCGAATTGCACTGAGGCTTGAAGGCCATTGCTCAAGATTTGGCTTGATACTTCGAAGCTTATTTTCAAGTTGGTTTTGCCATGTTGATTGCCACTGGTACATGCATTTTTCCTGTATTATTCGTCTATAATCTTGATGTGGAACTCTCCACTGTACGTCAGGTGGTAAGTCGGCCGCTTTTGCGGCACTGTCCGCTAATTCATTTTCTGTAATTCCCATATGTCCTGGGACCCAACAGAAGTGTATGGTTTTTCCAAGCTCAGATAAGGTATATAAAGAGTTTGTTATTTCTTTAACGACTGGGTGGGTGATGTTCATGATGTTTTCCAGGGCTTGAAGTGCACTTAGAGAATCAGAGAATATTATACTGTTTTCAATATTGGAGGACTCGATATGCTTCAGTGCAACCTGAATTGCCATTAGTTCAGCAGAAAAGATACTGAACTCATGTGGCAGTTTGTAGGCTAATGTTATGTTCGGGAAAACTGCGGCGATTCCAACGTGGGTGTCATTTTTTGACCCATCTGTATGAACAACAATGAAGTTTGGAAACTGCTCCACCACTGCAAGGTACAATTGCAAGAAATTTTCTTTATGTAGTGCAGATTTATCCCATTTATGCAGGTATTTATCACATAAAGGTGGAGTAATTTTCCACGGTGGAAGGAGTAGTGGAGGGGTATTTGCGATATTATCAAGACTCAGATTAAGTTCTTCTAGAAGATGTCTTATTCTTAAACCTAACGGTCTGTTAGCAGTAAGGCGGTTATGGTATAACCTGCTGTGTTGGGGATTGAAAAGTAATTCCCAATTTGGGTGTTCAGGCATAGATCTAACTTTATATGCATAGCGTAATATAAGTTGTTGCCTTCTGATAGAGAGAGGGGGTTCGTGAGCTTCGGCATATAGACTATGTATTGGGGACGTGCGATATGCTCCTAGAGCAATGCGTATTGCACTATGATGGAGAGGATCAAGCCAGCGAAGGACACTAGGCCTTGCTGAGCTATATACTGGGGCCCCATAATCAAGTTTTGATCTTATTAAAGATCTGTATAGCCGTAATAAGGTAAGGCGATCAGCTCCCCACTTTGTTGCTGAGAGAACCCGGATGATATTTAGTTTTTGTTGGCAGGATGTTCTTAGTCTTTTAATATGTTCCAGGAAGGTAAGTTTATGATCTAAGGTGATTCCTAAGAATCGTATGCTGGGTTGAACTGCTATTGGTTTTCCGTTCAGTTGTAGTTCCGGGTGTAGGTGCAATTTACGTTGTCGGCAAAAATGGATACACAACGTTTTTTCAGAACAAAGCTGAAAACCATTGGTTTGTGCCCATGTACTGATCTTATTTATTGCCCCTTGTAATTGTCTCTCGATCGTATTCATGTTTTTCGCATGGCAAGAAATACTAAGGTCATCTACGAACAGTGCCTTATCGATAGTGTTCGGAAGTTGTTCAGCAATGGTGTTTATCGCAATTATAAAGAGCGTAGCACTGAGTACAGAGCCCTGGGGAACTCCTTCTTCTTGGAAAAATAGTCTGGACAGCGAAGTTTTAAATCGAACCTGGAAAGTTCTCTTGTCTAGGAAGTTGCGTATGAAAATCGGGAGATGGCCCCGAAGTCCATGGCGATGTAGTTCGCGGAGTATTCCATACTTCCAAGTGGAATCATAGGCCTTGCTGATGTCAAAGCAAACCATCACATGGTGTTCCGATCTAAGGAATGCATTCCGAATGGAATTCTCTAGTCTTACTAATATATCTAGTGTTGATCTGTTTTGTCGAATGCCGAATTGTGCAGGATGTAAGAGATTTAAATTTTCCAGGTACCATATCAGTCGACGGTTCACCATCTTTTCAAGAATTTTGCAAAGGCAACTGGTCAAGGCAATGGGTCTATAGCTAGTAGGGTTTGTCGGGTCTTTTCCTGGTTTAAGGAATGCAAGGACTGTAGCGTGGTGCCATTGTTCAGGGAATGTGTCTTCCCGGTAGAGCCTATTGAACAGATCAAGAAGTGACTGCAGTGATTCAGCACTTAGTTCCTGTATCATCGAATAATGGATATTATCTGGTCCTACAGCGCTACGCCTAGATGTTGACAAGGCTCTATGTAGTTCGTAGGTAGTGAATGGTAGGTTATATTGATCTTCTGCTTTTGAAGAAAAGTTTAACTTTTGTTTTTCTGAATTTGCTTTGAATCTTCTGAAAGCTGGTATGTAACTTTCTGTTGCTGATGTTTTGGCAAAAGTTTCTCCTAGTATATTGGCAATTTGGGTAGGGTCAGAAATGTTCTGCCCTCTCCATTCCATGATAGGCTGAGGTGTCATTTGATATTTACCACTCATTTTCCTGATTGTTTTCCAAATTTTATGTGTGGGAGTTGCTTGATTGATGGTTGAAGTGAAGCGAATCCAAGCGGCCTTTTTATTACTGCGTCTAATGTACCTCGCTCTTGCTCTAACACGTTTAAACTGAATGAGATTAGCGGTGGTTGGATAGCGCCTGAAAGTATTCCAAGCTTTATTTTGGTCTCTTTTTGCTACACGGCATTCGGCCGACGACAGTGAGGAGGTTCATCCCCTGTCAACAGATGGAGGTGGGTGAGATAGGTATGCCCGATGCGTGTCCTTGCAAGGACAACCTCTTCTCTTCTGTTTAGTCGTGAACTAGATTTCCAGTATTGTGGCTTTTTCTTGATTTGGAAAAGTTTATTGTGGGTTTGCTGCTGCCATACTGATGTCCATTGGTCAATACATAACTGTTTTATGATAAGTTTACAGTCCATATAAGGAATCGAGGCAAGTGAAGATACGGGGTTGACTGGGTTTTTTGCTGCTTGATCTGCTTTCTCATTTCCCTGGATTCCAGCATGCCCAGGAATCCAGCAGAACCTTACCTCTGTGTTATGTTTTGCGAGATTAATTAGCTGAGCTCTGATTTCTTTCAGAATAGGATGAGATTTCGGAAATTTATGTTGTAAAGACGTTACTGCACTCAAGGAATCGGTATAGATTATAATTTCTTCATTAGACCTGTTGTTGACGTGTTTGATAGCCATTTTTATTGCATGGAGTTCAGCGGTGTAAATACTACAACTTGGGAAAAGTTTTTCGGAGATTGCACAAGTTGGAAGAACTACTGCAGCACCTACATCTTTATCAGATTTTGATCCATCAGTATAAATTTGAAAACAGTGAGTGTTTGCTGATGCATGAGTTGAATGTAGCTGCTGTATATTGTGATTGTCCAACGCCTGTTTTCCCCACTTTTGAAAGTATTCATCGATTAAAGGTGTAAAATTGGACCATGGAGGCTCAATGTCTTCCGTGTCTGGGTGGATATTGTCGAGTGGGACACTCCAATTCTGTACAACATCTTTCAATCTGATTCCAGCAGGTTTATTTTCATTTGGTTTATTTCTGTATAAATTTTGGAAAGACGGAGCAAACATGTAAGGCCAGATGGGATGTGAGGGCATACTCCGAAGTTTGGCAGCGTACGTAAGCAGCAGCATCTGTCTCCGAAACGATAATGGAGGTTCATGTGCATCAATATAAAGACTCTGGACTGGCGACGTTCGGAAGGCACCTAGGGCTATTCTAAGTGCATTATGTTGAATGGTATTTAGGGACTGTA
This sequence comes from Mastigoproctus giganteus, assembly GCF_048544385.1. Taxonomy (NCBI): domain Eukaryota; kingdom Metazoa; phylum Arthropoda; class Arachnida; order Uropygi; family Thelyphonidae; genus Mastigoproctus; species Mastigoproctus giganteus. The sequence goes on from NC_143583.1 coordinate 211,123,369, forward strand.
AAGCTGATTTTCTAGCTGAGCCATATACGGGTGCACCATAGTCTAGTCTGGATCGGATTATAGTTTTATACAGGTGAAGGAGGGAGAGTCGGTCAGCTCCCCATGACATCGCAGAAAGCACTCTAAGAATATTCATTTTCTTCAAACAAATAGTTCGTACATGCTGTATGTGTTTCAGGAAGTTTAATTTTTTATCTAATATTAATCCTAAAAATCTAATATTATCATTAACTGGAATAGCATGGTTTCCCAGGCGCAATTCAGGATCAGGGTGCAGTTTTCGTTTCTTGCAGAAGTGTATAGCGACAGTTTTCTCTGGTGACAGTCTGTAACCATTTTGTGACATCCACGTTTGTATTTTATTTATTGATATTTGGAGTTTCCTTTCGATAGAGTACATATTTTGTGAGTGACTGGATATAGTGAGGTCATCGGCATAAAGATAAGTTTCTACTGAATTCGGTATGGTTGTTGTTAGAGTGTGTATTCTAACTGCGAAGAGTGTGGCACTAAGGACTGACCCTTGTGGGACTCCTTCTTCCTGTATGTAGATTTTGGAGAGTGTACCTCGATAACAGACCTGGAGAGTTCGATATTCAAGAAAGCTCTGAATGAATGCTGGTAAATGTCCTTTTAATCCTAGGGCATGCAGGTCACAAAGGATGCCATGACGCCACGTAGTTTCAAAGGCTTTCGCTATATCTAAGCTCACCATAACTAAATGTTCGTTTTTTATGAATGTATTTCGCACATTTGCCTCAGCCTTTATCATGAGGTCTAAGGTAGATCTGTTTTTACGAAATCCAAACTGATCGTTGTTCACCGTAGTTTGAGTTTCCAGATACCAGGTGAGGCGACGATGTACCATTTTTTCCAGGGTCTTACCTAAGCAGCTAGTAAGTGAGATTGGTCTATAATTATGTGGGTCTGATTGGTCTTTTCCTGGTTTTGGAATGGGTAGGACTACAGAATGGCGCCAAGATAGGGGAAAGTAATTTGTGACAAATATCCGGTTGAAAAGTTTTAGGAGAGAGTAACGAGATTTCTCATTTAGATTTTTTATCATTAAGTAGAATATGCCGTCTGGACCAGATGCACTATTGACAGATTTTTTTAGAGATTCTTCTAATTCATATATGGTAAGTGGTTCATTATAAGAGAGGGCTGACTTCGTTCTGAAATTTATTTTATATTTTTCAGCTACTGATTTGCTTTTTAAGAAAGTTGGATCATATGAGGTTGATGCAGAATGGTGAGCAAAGGATTCCGCGAGGATGTTTGCAATATTCTCGGGAAGGGTTACCTCTTGTCCTTTATAGACAATGATAGAGGAGAGAATTGATGGAGACTTTCCGGTAAGGCATCTTATTTTCCGCCAGATCAGTCCTGCACTTGAGTCTTTAGTGACAGATGAGGCAAAACGAATCCAAGACTCTTTTTTAGCTTTTCGCCGGATGTATCGGGCCTGGGCTTTAAGTTTCTTGAAGGTAATCAGATTGGCAGTGGTTGGATTTTTTCGGAACTGATTCCATGCCTTGTTCTTTTCCGCCTTAGCAGTGTTACACGCCGAATTCCACCAGTAATTTTTGTGTTTGAATCCTTTAATTGAAGTTTTAGGAATGGCTATAGCAGCTGCCGCCAGCATTTCTTCTGTGATGTGTTTAACGGCGTCATCTATGGAGTGATGATGGATAATATCATCATCTAGTGTAACGCTTGATGCATATTTATTCCAGTCAGCTTTTGAGAATTTCCACTTGGTTCGACTACTTACTGGTAAGTTTCTTCTTGTGCAGAGCTTACAGATTATAGGAAAATGATCACTGTTTAATGGATTTTCTGAAACTCTCCAATCGAAATCTGGAAATAACATTGGTGAGCATAAGGACAGATCTATAGCAGAAGTTGAGCCTGTTGGAAAATGGACATAGGTGTCGGAGCCTGTGTTCAGCAGTGTGATATTATGCTTTAAAAGAAAAGCCTCTATCGTGCGTCCCCGGTTGTCTGTATGTAAAGATCCCCATAACTGGTGATGCGCATTAAAATCACCCAATATGCAGAAAGGAGAAGGTAGTTGTTGTTGTTGTTGTTGTTGTTGTTAAATTTGTTGGTGCATCAGCAACTTAGGCTATAATGCACTGGTTACTGTCTAATATCTTCTTAGTTTGTCTTACACATGATATGGTTCATATATTGTGATATTTATTTATCAATTTTAGAAAGAGAAAAATGTCATTCATGTCCTCACGATCTCCTAGAACATTCTGTAATGATAACCGGCTGGAGTTATGAAAATGAGAGAAGAAAGCAGATTTCCGTTCTTGCAGATATAGTGGGCATTCCAGGATGATATGTTTTACTGTTAGTGAACATAAGCAGTTGCTGCATTGTGGAGGATCATCGTTTGTTAGTAGGTAGCTATGTGTGAGGAATGTATGACCAATGCGTAATCTGGCTAGGATGGTTTCTTCTTTTCTGTTTCGTCTCAGACTGGATTGCCATTGCTTGGGTTCTCTCTTGATTTCAAGAAGTTTATTATTTGCTTGACCTTGCCACATGCGTGTCCACTGTTGTTTATACATCTGTTTGATAATGGATTTATGGTCAATATAAGGAGTCCTGAAATTAGATGGTATCACATTTGTAGCACATTTAGCAGCTAGATCTGCCTGCTCGTTTCCTAGTATTCCAGCGTGTCCAGGGATCCAACAAAATATTACTAGCTGTCCATGTCCGTGAAGTTCTAGTAGCTGTGCCCAAATTTTTTGTACCAGCGGATGACTAGGGAAGAATTGACGCTGTAGAGAATTAACAGCACTCAATGAGTCCGTATATATGATGGATTTGGTACACGACTCTTCTTTGATATTCTCTAGAGCTAGAACAATGCCGTATAGTTCTGAGGTATAAGTACTGCATTCAGACGGAAGCTGTCTGGAGATGGTGATATTTGGTAATACTACAGCGGTACCAACTTTACTACCAATTTTGGATCCATCTGTATATATTTGAATGAAAGTGCTAAACTCAGAGGAGTGGGTCTTATGAATTTGTCTAATGTTGGAATCTGGAAGGTTATTCTTTCCCCATTGCTGAAAGTGTCTATCAATATGTATCGGGGGCATTTGCCATGGCTGGGTTTCCATGCTAGTGTCCTGAAGAATGTTAGTAAAATTCAGGCCCCAGCTTGTGATAAGAGCTTGAAGCCTAATGCCAGATGGTTTATTGAGCCGTGGTTTACTTTCATAAAGTTTACTCCATTTGGGTATAAAGAGATATTGCCATATGGGATGATGTGGAAGACTGCTGATTTTGGCTGCGTAATTTAGTAACAGAACTTGTCGTCGAAGATGTAGCGGTGGCTCATAGGCTTCGGTATATAGACTTAAGATTGGTGAAGTACGAAAAGCCCCCAGTGCAATTCGTAGGGCACTATGATGTACAGGATCGAGCCATTTAAGTGCACTCGGTCTGGCCGAGTCATATGCAGGAGACCCGTAGTCTAACCTGGATCTAATCAGCGATCGATATAGCTGTAGCAACATGTAGCGATCTGCGCCCCATGACATGGAGGAAACTACTCTCAGAAGATTTAGTTTTCTAAGACAACTTGTACGGATATGTTTTATATGCTCCAGGAAGTTTAATTTTTTATCATAAATTACACCAAGGAATCTAATACTAGGCTGGAAAGTAATACGATGAGAATCTAACTGTAGGTCTGGATCAGGATGTAAAGAACGTTTGCGACAGAAGTGTACTGCTGTTGTTTTTGGTTTAGAAAGTCGATATCCGTTGTTTTTGGCCCAAGAGACTATTTTGTTAATAGTACCTTGTAGTTGTCTTTCAATTAGTCGCATATTTTGAGAGTGACATGAGATGGCAAGATCGTCAGCATATAGGTATGCATCAACTGTATTAGGTATACACTTGGTTATGGCATCAATCCTAATGGCAAAGAGTGTAGCGCTCAACACTGAACCTTGGGGAACTCCCTCTTCTTGTACATATGCTCGAGACAATGATGAATGGAATCGGACTTGAAATGATCTATTGCCTAGAAAGTTTTTAATGAATATCGGCAGATGACCCCGAAGTCCACATTTATGTAAGTCCTGAAGAATCCCATATCGCCAAGTTGTATCGAAGGCTTTCTCTATGTCAACGCATATCATGACTAGGTGCTCGTTTCTGAGGAAAGCGTTCCGGATATTTGTTTCTGCTTTGATAATGAGATCAAGTGTAGATCTTCTTCTCCGGAAGCCATGTTGGTTTGGACTTAGAATGTTTTCCGTTTCTAGAAACCACGTCAATCTAGCATTAACTATTTTTTCTAATGTTTTTCCCAGACAACTGGTTAGAGAAATAGGGCGGTAGTTTCTGGGATCTGTGTGGTCTTTTCCTGGTTTCGGGAAAGCTAGCACATAAGAATGGCACCAGCTAGCAGGGTAATACTCCTCTAGAAAAATTCTGTTATACAGTTGTAATAGGGCAGTTAATGAATCCTCACTTAAATGAAAGATCATGGTGTAAAAAATTCCATCGGGGCCTGGAGCACTATTCTTTAATTGGGAAAGTGCACTGCGCAATTCAATCATGGTCAGAGGTAGGTTATACGAATATGGGACGGCAGTATTAAATTTTAGTTTGTATTTTTCTGTCCGGGATTTTAACAATTGAAATGCTGGTTCATATGTGGCAACAGCTGAAAGTGTTTCAAATGAATTACCTAAGATATTGGCAATCTCCAGAGGTTCAGAAATTTCCTTCCCTCTTACGAGTAGAATAGGAGAAATTGTTTGTGTGTATTTGCCATTAATTCGTTTGATCTTTTTCCATATTTTAGAAGTATCTGTGGATCTGTTTATGGTGGAAGCGAAACGTGCCCATGCTTCTTTTTTACTCTCTCGTCTTATATGACGAGCTTTAGCTCTGGCTCTCTTAAACTGTAGGAGGTTGGCTGTAGTTGGATATTTTCGAAACAGATTCCAGTACTTATTTCTTTCTTTTTTAGCATTGTTACATGCTTCATTCCACCACATTTTTGGATGAAGCCTGATTTTGGATGAAGATTTTGGAATAGCAGCCTCCGATGCTTTCATTATTTTTCGTGTAGTATACCTGACTGCAGAATCAATTGTGAGGGTTGTTATGACGGCAGTATCTATTCGAGCTATTTCCTGGTATTTAGTCCAGTTAGCCTTTTCAAATTTCCAGCTTGTCCTAATTTCTCTCTGGGGAGGAGAACTTGAGCTAAAAGTACAGATGATAGGAAAGTGATCGCTACCACAAGGGTTGTCAGTAACAGTCCAGTCTATGATAGGAAATATTGTTGGGGAGCATATTGAAAGATCAATAGCTGAACTTGAACCAGATGGAGAGTGTATGTATGTGTGATCACCAGTGTTTAGAATAGTTAGATTATGTTTATCTAAAAATTTTTCTATTATCTGTCCTCTAGAGTCAAGATGTTGGGAACCCCATAGGGGGTGATGGCCATTCCAGTCACCCATAATACAAAAGGGAACAGGTATTTGCTTAACTATATCATCTAAATCATCAAGGCTGTATGAATGGTTTGGCGATAGATACAACGAAACTAATGTTACTGTTATACCAATGGTGACACGAACTGCAACTGCCTCTAAAGATGTTTGCATGGGGATAGGTCTACAGGGAACTACAGAGTTCACTATGACTGCTACTCCTCCATGAGCTGAGTTAGAGGAACTTCTATCTTTTCTATATATAGTATAATGTTTAATTGTCATAGACACTGTATTTGTGAGATTGGTTTCTTGAAGGCACACTGCAACAGGCTTATATTTACTTAATAGATCGTAAAAGTCATCTACGTTACCACGGAGCCCACGGCAATTCCACTGAATAACTGTACTCATTGTTTGGTTTTAACTGGTGTCTGCTAACATCCGTGAAGTAGTCTGCTTACGCCTGTCTAGTTTCCCCTTTTCCTTCTTTGAGAATACTGGTCTGCCTGTGTCGATGTCATCTTCTGGATGAATTTCAAGAATTGTATCGTCATCGCCTGCTTTTTCATCGATGTCCATGGTATCAGATCTGAGTTTGTATTTATCACTTCTTTCAGAGCTCTTGATTTGTTCTTTCTGTTGCTGTTTTGGATTCTTATCTGGAGGAACTGTTACTGGTGTATTTACTTCTTTTGTTACATATCTGGAGGGAGAGTGTTCCTTTGATGAAGAAAGTACTGATTTAGCCCAACCAGATATAGAAATATTTGGAGGGACTGAGCAGTCAGTTTGAGTTGATATTGAGCGTAGTCGTTGAGTAATTGATGCATACGTAGATGATTTGACAGGAGTTGTAAATTGTTTTTTTGCCTCTTGATATGACACCTTATGCTCTATTTTATATTTCTGAATATTCTTCTCTCGTTTCCATTGATCGCAGTCCTTAGAGAAGGCAGAATGATTTCCATGGCAATTAGGACAGTTTTGAGTTTCCTTGTTACAATCGGTATGTGTGTGTTCTTTAGAACCGCAAGCAGCACAAGTGACTACACCTCTGCATACCGTTTGTGAATGACCAAATTTTTGGCACTTGAAGCACCGTACCGGATTGGGAATGTATGGTCTAACATGACATCTGAGGTATCCAGCCTTTATAGTTGTGGGGAGAATTGGTGTTTTAAAAGTCAGTATAACTGTCCGAGTAGGGACAAGCTCTCCATCTCTTTTGATCAAAATTCTTTTGGCGTGGATTACATTTTGGTTGTTTAATTCCTGGACAAGTTCATCTTCCGATACATTTAGGAGATCCCATTCTGATATTACCCCTTTAGAGGAGTTCAAGGTGGCATGTGGGGTAACCTTTGTGGGAATTCCACCAAAGGTAGAAATTTTCAGGAGTCTCTCTGCATGTCTATGTTCGTTCATCTCCACTAATAAATCTCCAGATCTTAATCGACGAACCATTTTTGGAGGGCCAGCCACATTTTCGAGACATTTCTGAATCAAAAATGGAGATAACTTACTCAGTGGTTGGTCTGTGGAGGAATGCAATATTAAAAAGAGAGGAGCAGAATAATCTGTCCCTTCTTTTTTTTGTCTCTTGGCATGGGATGGGTTTAAGTCATGATCTAGGTCATGCCTATCTACATCTGGATCAGTAGATCCATGGCTAGACTGTTTTGTGTTTTCCATTACTGCTCCTTTTAGCCCTGGGAGAGTGGTTTTCTTCTCCCAGACTTCCAGCCCCGCCACGTGGAGGCAGGAGCGGTGCCACCAGTGACCAAGCGATAAAGAGATTAGTTGTTAGTGTGTTAATAAGTTATTCCTATATACAAAAAGAAAGGTGTCTTGCCTTTCTGTCAAGTGCGCTAACTTCTTTACTTCAGAAGCGCAAAATTAAATAAGCTCAGAAAAATAACACTATTCTATAATCAACCGCTCTTTTAAGTAAATCGCTTTCAAAATCGCTTAGGAATCGCTATAGTCACTCGCTTGGCACTCGGGGCCAGAAGGTAGTTGTAAGATAAGATCATCTAGTTCAGTTATCGGGCAGTTCTGATTTGGTGAGATATATATAGATACGAGAGTAAGCGTTGTGCCAAGAGCGAGGCGTACTGCAACTACTTCTAAAGTGCTTTGGACAGGAATACGTCTGGATGGGATTTTACTGTCAATCAATATAGCTACACCACCATGTGATCCATGGGCAGAGATCCTGTCTTGCCTGAACAAGGTATAGTTTTTAACTGAAAGTGTCACTTGTGGAGAGAGATTCGTTTCTTGTAGACAGATGCCTACTGGATGATGCTGATTTATCAAGTCGTGAATGTCATCTATGTTGTTACGGAGGCCTCTACAATTCCATTGAATCAACTGTTCCATTATTTAGCTTTTGAGGTAGAAATTATTTCTGACTGTTTTTTAGAACCAATCTGTTTATGGCGTTCCAGTTTTATTTTATCTTTTCTCGGGAAAGTGGGTCGTGCAGTATCCATGTCTTCCTCAGCATGTATTTCTAAGACTGTTTCATCATTGTTGGTGGTGTTATCGGTTTCCATATCTGCGGTTAAAGTATTTTGCTGTTTAAGATTTCTTAGACTTTCAGTATCTGAACGTAATGGAGCAATAGTTGGTGGTACGGTTACTGGGGTATTATTTGCTTGTTCTTTTACTTTTTCTTTAGGGGACTCGTGCGGATTCGCTAGAACAGTCCGAGCCCAGCCGGAAATGGATGTAGCTGGTGGTATGGACACTTCAGTTTGTGTTCCTTCTGATTTGTATTTTTGTGTTGCAGCTGCATATGTGAGTTTCGGTACTGTGAGCAAAACTTGTTTCCTTGCTTCTTGATAAGTCACTTTGTTTTCTATTTTGTATTTCTGTATCTTCTTTCCTGTTTTCCAGGTTTCACAAACTTTTGAGTAAGCTGGATGGCTACCGTTGCAGTTTGGACATACTGGTGTTTGTGCTGGGCAGTCTGTCTGAGTGTGTTCCTTGGATCCACAGTTGGGGCACACTGAAACCCCTCTACACACTGTTTGAGCATGGCCAAATTTTTGGCACTTGAAGCACCTGAGCGGATTAGGGATATAAGGTCGGATATGGCAGTTCAGATATCCAGCCTTAACTGTAGCTGGAAGGATTGGTGTTGAAAACGTCAGTATAACACTGCGTGTCGGAACCAGTTCGCCATCTTTCTTGATTTTAATTCGCTTTGCCTGTATAACTTTTTGATCTTGTAGCTCTTGGACTAATTCCTCTTCAGTAACATTTAATAAGTCCCACTCAGAGAGCACTCCTTTGGATGAATTTAGGGTGGCATGTGGGGTTACTGTGACAGGAATATTAGCAAATTTTGAAATTCTCAGTAGGGCTTCAGAGTGCCTACTATTCATGGTCTCTATAAGTAGATCTCCGGAGCGGAGTCTTTTCACCATTTTAGGTGGTCCGGCAGCATTCTCGAGACATTTCTCGATAAGAAATGGAGAAAGTGCACCTATTGGTTGACTTGTTTGGGAATGTATTATAAGAAACAGAGGCGATTCCTTTTTGGAAACTTCTGTTCTTTGTCTCTTAGGATGGGAGGTGTCAAAATCAGTTTGGTCTGTCCTTGGACAGGTTGAGGCACGAGGCTCAACAGATGGATAACTATCTTTGAGATCCATGTCAGCTCCTTTTAGCAGAGAGACTTTTCTGCCAAGGTTACCGGCCCCGCCACGGGGAGGCAGGAGCAGTGCCGCTAGAGTGACCAAGCGGTGTAAGTTAGTTTGTTAGTTTAAGGAAAGAAAAAAGAAAGGTGGTTTTCCTTTCTGTAACTTACTTACAATTCGTAAGAGTAAGTTAACAATAAATAGTTTTAAACGTAAGAGAAACTTTCCAAATTAACAAGAACTGTCGCAGTAAGAAAACGCTTTGTAAATAGCTCAGAGAATCGCTCGATCACAATAACGCTTGGCACCCGGGGCCTATAATAAGGATAAAAAGGCGCATTTCCTTTCTCAGTTCTCATTTGAAATCTTTTAAGTACAGAACCACTTTTAGTGAACTGAGAAGAGAAAAAAGCACTAGCATTTTTAGAAATAAACAGAACGATGTCATTTTGAGAGAGCACTCTCAAAATGATCTGTTTTGGGCACTCGGGGCCAAAAAATAATGCAGAGTTTCCTCATTTCATAAAGCTATTTTAATTACTTCATTTTACAGCACAGGAATTTCAACAACAGACATTTTCAATACTTACTTAAAGAATCCTCAATCACATAAGGGATTATACCGTTTGGCCATTTCATATCATCCTCTGGTATTGCATTACGATCCTAAAATGGTAAATTTCCTATTTGTTTATTCAACATAATAATGCTTGTTATTTTCTTTGCATTCCAGGCAACCTGACTTCTGAAACCAATATCTTCGAAAATGTCCAGTTTTGATTTAATGGTTTTTACTGTTAGTCTATTTTCATCTCCGCTTTTCTCTCAGAGTCCCGGTATTTCGTCAAAACAGACAAACCGACAAGAGAACACACAATTTATGGAAACATTACCGGGGTAGATGAAGTGGTTCTCCGCTAACTCCAATGTGAAATTTTTTTTTTCATGCATTAATCTTCAGAAGTCAGCTTACACGGTGTACATAATATTTTTAGAATGGAAAAGTTTTCGTATAAATCACAGTTAATTATTAAAAACGCCATTACCATCATATTACCCTAACGTCTGTACTGCAATTTTGGTTTGGATCGCAGTTGAGCACAATCCAAAGCCGCAATATTTTGTCGTGTGGGTGGAGAATGTAAACATACACATCTCATAAATCCTTTTCGAATTTCCATTCAATTGAATTAGGCCTAAAAATTTAATGCAATGCAGTGATAGCATATATAGCTCTAATATCTTTAAAAGGAGAAATAACCATACAGGGTGTTTCATTTAACTCCACCGGTGTTTGTCTGTGTTACTTTTAGATCTAGGAAGTTTGTCGTGTTTGGGCAGAAATTTTTGAATTTGATATTAAAATTGGACAAAGTATTGCGGTTTATATCTTGTGATTTTAAAGAGATTTCTTTTTTACCTGAATTTTTCTCAGTGGGAAAAATTCCTTACGTCATCGACAGGGCTCAACTCAGGTCTTTGCCACAGGGTGTGGAAAGAAAGGCGGTTCTACAAACTGTGCTACCAACGACAGCCGTAACAGAAGTACACCCATTACGTTTTTGCCCTCGTGGGTAGCACAGTTGGTAGGATCGCCATCATTCCCACAACGGGTGGAATAGACCTGAGTACGAGTCCCGTCGATGATGGAAGGAATTTTTATGGGCCTTTTTCACAACGTGACCTAGTTAGTTGGTCTCAGGCGAGGGTAACATGGTTTTTTCTCCCGGACACTCGACCTCAGAACCAAGCAATTTACGAACAGCAATATGGTCTCAGTCGCTGATGCCCCAAAAAACCGTACAACAACCACCATGACATTTATCGACTAAACCGAAGACGGGAAGTTTATTGCATTGACAAAAATAAGTTTTTTACGATGTCTGAATTTTTAATCCAGGAATTTTAAAATTTAAACGCAAAATAAACATTTTTTTATAAGAACATGTTTCATTGTTTTTCAGGTTCGGAATCGATTCTGAAAGCACAGCCCGCATATTACGAAACATTTGGTACAGTAAAACAGTAATACAAGTATTAAACTAAACAAAATTTAACAGGATTCCCTTTGAGAAATTAAAGGTTTCGCTGATCACACGTTGCAAAGCAAGATACCGTTAATACATCTGAAAACTCTTATCTTAGACTCTCTCTCTCTCTCTAATTATAAATCTAACATAAAGAAATATACCTCAAGGCTGTGAAGACCAACAATATCTCCTTCAAACAAATCAGGATTTTGCATAGGAAGGTCTCCAATGTTCACTAAAAAAGAGAGTAAAATCAAATAATTGCTTCGTGAACCACCTGCAGATTTCAAATTAGTTCAAAGGCAAAGATTGCAATGCATAAAAATTTACCAAATGGTTGGCAGTTTGTTATTGCCACCAGAAATAGTACGAAACCGACACGATACATGACAGTACTTGCGATGTGTTCCTTTCACTGCTTCAAACAGGAAAAAGGTGAATGTGACAGTTTATTCGACTTTTATGATCGTGTTTATCTGCTTTGGTAATGATAACAGAAGTACGTATCGTGTGATTGATACACATTTCAGAGAAACCTTCAGATAGAATCAGGGCATGAAAAACAATTAAAATCTTGTTGTTGTTGTTGGGGTTTTAAGTACAATGGCTACTTAGGCCATATTTCACTTATGGAAGTGGTGCATACTGCCTGCGTTTGTTGATTTAGAAGCAGTTAAGAACGGTTATACAATCCTATTCGTTTTAGGAAGGAGAAAAATTCTGCGAAATCTGAATTTTCGCCAATGATATGGCTAAGTGAAAAAGGTTCCTTTAAATTTGACAGAGAACTGAAAGACATTAATCGAGCATTATTATATAGAGTACAGTCCAAAAGTATGTGTTTGACTGTGAGTGGTGTATGACAATGATTGACAGGGTTTTTAATAGCGCATTGGCAGCTAAGGCCACAATGCGCCAAGACAAATTTCAAAAGCTACTAAACAATTTGGTAGACTAGGCTACCACGTCGAGCTATTATGTAACAAAGGTATAAAGTAAAGTAAAAATATATGAAGTATAAAACTTAGATCTTTGTATAAAAATTAATAGATAGTAAAAAGTTAAAAACGTCAGACATGTTGTCTCTGTCACCTAAAATCTGACTGAGTGTAAATGGTTCAATCAGATTATTAAAAGCGGCAAAACACAAGCGATGTTTTTCTGTAAAAACAGAGCATTCTATAAAAAGATGACTGACGGTTAAAATAACGTTACACATCTCGCACATAGGTGGGTCATCCGCCCTCAGCAAATAGGAATGTGTTAGGTGACTATGAGCTATGCGGAGCCGAGCAACTTCCTCTCTTCGGACCCTGCGTAGACTGGACTGCCATTGCGAAATTACAGACTTTATGTGATGTAGTTTATTTGTGGCCTGTCCGTGCCAAGAATCTTGCCATTGGGAATATTATTTGCCTGTAGTCTGAATAGGGGACAGTGACAGGCAATGATTATCCAGGGAAATGGCTGATTTGGCAGCGGTATCAGATATTCATTGCCTGGATCCCAATGTGGCTTGGGATCCAGCAAAAGAGAATATCAATAATTTGATTTGATTTTGATTTTATTGGCGCAAAAACGACTACGGTTATACTTCGCCAAGAAAAGATTAAAATATCAGCAAAGATAAATTCTGGTAACCTTTAAAAAGGTTACCTCGTCAAATTGTTATATATATAAGGCAGTATAAGTTTAAAGGTAAATTATCCAATTTATATATGTGTATATATATTAATAGCTTGTAAAAACGTAAAAACTGCTGACACGTGGTTGTTGTCTGATAAAATCTGACTGGGTATTGGTATTGGTATTGGTATTTTTGGGCACAAGGGCAACTAGGGCCAAAATGTGCCTGTTCTTATGACCTGTTTTTATATAAAATTTGGTTCCAGTTTGTAATCATAGAAAATCATATATTTGTATCTGCTTAAGAAAGGTAAATAGTTCTTTTAAATTCGCATTGTTTCCAATAATATGGGCAAGTGATAGAGGCTCTTTCAGTTGTGACAGTGAATGGAAACTATTTTTTCGGAAATAAGAATACTTTACAATCTAAGAGTATATGCCTGACGGTAAGTGGTAAAGCACAATGAGTGGATTGAGGTGGGACCTCCTGCTTGAGTAGATATATATGGGTTGGATGTGTATGCCCTATGCGTAATCTTTCTAGCACAACCTCTTCTTGTCTGTTTTTTATTAAACTAGATTTCCATAGTGCTGGTTTCTCTTTGATTTCAAGCAATTTGTTGTTCGTTTGTGACCTCCAGATTTCAGACCACTGGATTGTACTGATTTTTTTAATGTGCTTCAAATAATCTACGTATGGTACTTAGTAATGTGATGGTATTGCACTGATTGGTTGTTTGGCTGCCTGATCTGCTCTCTCGTTACCTGTGATACCAGAGTGCAATGGGATCCAACAAAATAGCACTGCATGATTCTTACTTCGTAGGTGGTTTAAGCAGGAAAAAATTTGTTTTATGACGGGATGCGATATTGAAAGTTATAGATTCCTGGTGTGTATCAGATTTGTAATCTGTATTTTGTAGCCTTTTGTATGTGTTCGCTATATTTTGTAGCCATTTGAATTTGTACTTATGTTATCTATATGTGAACCCCTGGCGCTCGTCGCCGTGATGGGATATTGTGCTGTAAATCTACTTCACAATAAAGATTTATTTATTTATTTATTTATTCCTGGTGGGGGTGATTATCCCTTCTTTTTTAATTGTAATTCTTTTAACACTGATGACTCCTTGTTGCTGAAGTTCCATTCGAATTTCCTCTTCGGGCACATTTAGGAGGTCCCATTCCGTAATGACACCTTTTGAAGTATTTACTGTATTGTGTGGGGATACTATTACTGGTATTCCTGCAAAGGTTGTCATTTGTAATAATTTTTCGGAGTACAGTATTTAGCATTGGCCGTTTCTACCAAAATGTCGCTTGATTTTAGTCTCTTAACTTGTTTTGGTGAGCCGACATAACTCTCAAGAGTCTTTTGTATGATGGTTGGTTGGATTGGATATTTTACTGGCGCATCAGCTTCTATGGCTATAATGCGCCAAACTTATGATTTATGGCTTATTCAATGATGTCTTTTGTTATGAATTTTATATCAAATTATAGTAGTTAATCCGTTTGAGAAACTGGCTTTTGTATGAGAAAGGGTGACAATTGTCCTACCGCTTTCTCAGTATTTGAGTGTACAGTAATATATGTTGGAGAAATTAAAACTTGAGAGTCAGTTTTTAATCTCTTTGTGGAGACAGAGTCATTTCTGTCGCCTTTTCTGATTGCCTTAGAGGTGACTCCGACAGAACTAGATTTCTCATATCTTGGATCAGTTCTATTCGGGTCCGTTGACCCAGTGGATTCCTGGGTATTGGAGTCAGTTCGCTCCATTTCGCCCTGGAAGGGAGGGCTTTTCTCTTCCAGGTTGGCGCCTCCGTAGCCAGGTGGGAAGGAGCAGCAGTGGTAGCACACGCTTCTTGATTAGACCGGGGTTCGAGCCCGTCCCCACCAAATACGGAGAATGCGGAAAGGTCAGGGAATGACCACCGCATATCCCGGAGCAATATGGCCTTAGTTGCTAATGCTCCTAAAAACCAAATAACAACAACAACATCTTCCAGGTTACCGGCCTCGCCACGTGGAGGCAGAAGCAGTGCCACCCTGTGACCAAGCACTAGGAGGTTAATAATTAAGACATAGCAGAAAATAAAAGGGAAGGAGAAGGTTGCTTTCCTTCTTAATCTAGTAAAGTTGCTTTCTTTACCATGGATTATTTAATTGTGTGTTAATAAATGCTTTAAATAAGGAAACGATTTCTACTTCAAGAAAGAGCACTAATTCAGAGCGAAAAGTCACTTGATCACAGAATCGCTTGGCACTTGGGGCCTTAAAGTGAAGGTGTTGATGCCGTTCCAGCATTTTGTCCTAAGTGGCAAATATTCTCGAGAATGGTCGCCTGTCTGTAAAATATAAACTCCGTTAATTTAACTTCAGATTAAGTGGAACAGGGTTTCCATTTAGCTTAATGCTGCTGATCGAGTGGAAGGTCGGACTATACCAACTGTCTACCGTTTATTGGCCATTTTAGTCCATAGGCCAAAGGATTCTGCCGTTGACGTCAATGTGAAACCGAAGTGTGTCCGTTTTTTAGAGAGTACTGTGTTAGAAAATATCACTATGAACTCCCTTGAGCAACACATGACAACTAGTGGACCGCAAGTTCGACATACCAGGAAGTGGAAAACAAATTACTGTCTGTAGGAACAAATTTTAATAAATTAGACAGGTCAGTTTTCTTTTATTCCAAAATGCGTATATAAATGAAGTATAAAATCCGTGACAAAAAAAAAGCATTCCTATAATTGACTCTAGCACATCTGGCTGCCTTATCAAAGCAGTCTTCTTCTTCTTCTACCTTTCACATTACAGTACTTCTATTTTTTAAATAGAGATAAAATGTAAAAACAAAACGCTCAATTGCTACCATATAGACAAAAATGTGTGCTGTGTCGTCATTTGCGAACTTTGATTGAAAACAGTTGGATTATCTCCCACGCTATACCACAAACACAGCAAAACACGAAATGCTTTCAGGAGACTAAATTCGACACCAGAATGGAACTAATCTTTTCTGTCTTCGTTTTGTCGTTGGCAGCAATACAAGGGGAAGGTAACAAAGACTGACTTCTTCTAATCTGTGTCTGTTTGTACGTTTGTTTTTATTTATTTATCTCTTTAACTATATAGGTAGTGATCCAAGGAACCGTCTGCTGGAAAATAAGCACCTGTTTCAAGGGGACATTTTAGGATACTCTCGTTCTACGGTAAGCAAATAGTGATAAATCATGAATAGCCAATTCATTTATTCAGTTGCGTTGTTGCTGTTTTTGATTCTATGGGCGCATCGAAACTAAATTTATAACGCGTAGAAAACAGAACAGTTAATATTTCAGTGACCTAAGGAATTAGTTCACTAAGTCGAAATAAACAGCAATAAAAGTATGAAAAAAAGTTTATAAAACGGTAAATTTAAATGTGCGAAAATAATTAAAGAACTAAAAGAAGTCAGATAAATATGACCGACGGTCAGACGATTAAAAGGGCAAAACATAAACGGCGTGCATTAAACAATCTAGGGCGGGCTCAATAACGATATGTTCCCGAACTAGTTGGTTGCGATTTATGGCTCATTAACAACTAAGGCTATAATGTGCCAAAACCTGGTCATAAAAAAGTAAAACTTTCAGTGGCCTAATGAATTAGGTCACTAAGTCAAAATATAAAAACAAGTATAAACTGTAAAAAGACAAATCTCATTAACATGTAACAATAGCAAGGTAGATAATGACTCAGCCAAATAATTAAAGCGGTAAAATATACGCCACGTTCGTGTCTAAAATGTGAACACTCAGTTAAAATATGACAAATAGTTAAAAAGGTGTCAGTTCTCACACATAGGACAGTCATCTGCCCTCAGCAGAAATGCATGCGTAAGATGACTGTATCCTATGCCGAGGCGAGCTAAAACAACTTCGTCTCTGCGGTTCCTGCGCAGACTAGACTGCCAGTGTTGGATTACAGGCTTTATCTGATACAGTTGTTTGTAACCTGCCCATGCCAAGATTGCTGCCATTGAGAGAATAATTTAACGTGTATTAGTTGCCTGTATTCTGTATCGAGGACAAAGAGGCAGAGTATTATTGTTGCGGTGACCTGGCTGCAGCATCAGCCAGTTCGTTACCCTTGATCCCAATGTGGCTTGGGATCCAGCAGAAACGGATGTCGAATGAACACTCAGAAAGAGAAAATAGCGTCTGCTGGACCCGGGTCAAAGATGGATGTGGATTGAACTTAATCCCAGATAAAGCCTGCAGTATACTTAAGGAGTCAGTATACACCATACACCTTTCATACTTGTGGGTTTTTATGTGGTCCAAGGCTAATTCTATAGCGTACAACTCAGCCGTATACATGCTGCATTCGTGGGGAAGTCTCCCAGATATAGTTTTATCTGGAAAGATGGCAGCAGATTCGACAGATGACTCCGCCCTCCAGCCATCAGTAAAGACGGGTAAGAAGTCAGAGTACTCGGCTCGGTGGACAGCATACAGTTGTTGGTAGACAGAAGATGGGGTGATAGCCTTACCCCAATTTTTAATGGAAAGGTCGCAGGATGGTAAGCGAGCGTGTCAAGGTGGAAGTGGTTGTCTTGGTGCCTGGGCAACATTGTCTACCGTTATATTAAGCTCTCTGAGGAGATCTTGGACACGGATACCACATGGACGGTTGGCAGTCTGACGGGTATTGTAGAGAGTTTCCCATAGTGGTTCGAAGACGGATGTCCACGTAGGATTGTCTGGCAGGGATTTCAGTTTAAAAGTATATGTTAGTGATAATTGCTTTCGTCGTAGGGACAGTGGCGGTTCACCTGCTTCGGCTTATAAACTCTGGACTAGGGATGTTCTGAAGGCTCCAGTAGCAATGCGGATGGCTTGATGATGGACTAGGTCTAGCCATTGTAGTACGCTGTTTCTTGCTGATGCGTACACTTGGGACCCACAATCTAATTTAGAACGGACAAGTGCACGATATAGGTGGAGTAGGGTGCAACGGTCTGCTCCCCAATTATTGGATGAAATGGCTCGTAAGAGGTTCAATCCTCTTGTGCACTTTGTCCGCAGTTGACGGATATGTACCCCAAGAATTTCGTCTCGGGTGCTACTGGAATAATATTTTGTCCGAGCTTGATTTCTGGTTCAGGCTGAAGGTTCCGTTTGCGACAAAAGTGTACGTAAACAGTCTTATGAGGAGAGAACCTGAAACCATTAGCCATTGCCCAAGAGCTGACATGGTCAACGGCGTGTTGCAATTGCCTTTCCATGATCCTCGTATTACATGACTGTAAAAAATGGTAAAGTCACCGACGAAGAGGACACTGTTTAGGGTTGGAGGAAGTTGTTCAGTAAAAGAATTAACTTTGATAGCAAAAAGCGTAACACTCAAAACTGATCCTTCTGGGACTCCCTCTTCTTGGCAAAAACAGCGAGAAAGAACGGATCCAACACGAACCTGGAAGGAGCGGTTTAATAAAAAGGGCGAAATGACCCCTAAGGTCAAGATTATGGATATCTTTTAGAATTCCAAATCTGCAATCCGTGTCATAAGCTTTTTCCATATCAAAGAAAATTGACACCTGGTGCTCGCGTTTCAGAAAAGCATCTCGGATCAATGTTTCCAATCGTATTAGATGGTCGAGCGTTGACCTGTTCCTTCGGAAGCCACACTGCACTTTGGAAAGGAGGTCATTTGCATCTAAATACAACATGAGCCGTGCATTGACCATCCTTTCCAGGATCTTCCACAAGCAGATCGTCAGACCGATAGGATGACAGATGTTCGGAATTTTGGGATCCTTTCCTGGCTTAGGAAAGGCAAGAACGATTGCCTTATGCCGGGAGTCCGGAAACTGGTCTTCCAGATAGATTCTATTGTAAAGAAAGAGCAGCCGATCCATAAAATGAGATGAAAGATGTTTATCCATCTCATAATGGATATCATCTGGCCCAACGGCATTCGCTTTGGACAGAGGTAGTGCCACTTTCAGTTAATCTTTTGTAAATGGTTGGTTGAAACTTCGAGTTTTTTGAAGATAACTTCAACGGCAACCTTTCAGTTTTTGTTTCAGGGACAGGAAATCAGGGGTGTATGATGTTTTGGCAGATACTTTGGCAAATGCCTCCCCTAGAGTGTTTGCAATTGCAGTTGGATCTGCGATTACGTATCCATTATGTTCTAGAATCGATATATTGTACGATGTGTATCTGACCTTTCATTTTCCGGACTTTATCGCGGACGACTTTTAGTGACGCTGTCTGGGAAATCAAATAAGTGAAGCGGATCCAAGATTCCTTCTGACTCTGACGTGTAAGATAACGTGCTTTGGCTCGTGCACGTTTGAAGGCTATTAGGTTATTTGTACTGGGGTAACGGCGAACTATACCCCATGCTTTCTATTGAGCTTTGTTTTCGAGAGGTTACCATGTATTCCGACATGACTTGGAATTCAGCAAAATCAAATATTACGACGTTGTTCAAGGAGTTTTAATATTATGTATTGAATTTGCTGTTGTAGTGGATGTTTGTTAGAATTGATATTTTGTATCGCCATCATGGAACTACGGGATGCATGTGGGGGTAACTTGAATGGGTAGTCCTCAAAATGTCGTTAGTTTCAGCAGTCTCTCATAATGTGCTCGACTTACTGTTTCTATCAAGAGGTCTGCAGATCTTAGTCTTTTCACCAATTTGGGAGAGCCTACTACATTTTCCAAACATTTCTGTATAAGAAATGGTGAGCTCATAGATTTGTCCGACAGACTATGTAAGATAAGGCATGATGGGCATTCCTGTTGATCTGTGTCTAGACGCAGTCGTTTAGACTTTGTTGCATCATGGGTAATTTCATGGTCAGCATCGCTGACAGTACTGGATGAGCGCCTAGGCTGCTCAAGCTCTGGGTAATCGTCATAGTCCATGGTCAGCTCCGTTTTCCCTGGGGAGTTGACTTTCCCCCCAGGTTTCCGGCCCAGTCACGAGGAGGCCAAGCGACTAGATAAGTTAGTTGGTTAGTAAAAAAATAAAGTAATATATGTAATGAAAACAAAGATGAATTTTCTTTCTGTTCTTACTTGTGACTTTCCAAGTGTAGAACTGCTAATAGAGAACGATATAACTTAAAATGAACTTTTATCGCTGAGATAAATCGCTATATAATCGCACTTTGAACGCTTGACCGCGAATTCGCTTGGCACCCGGGGTCATGTCGGGGCATAGATTTTATTTTAAATGCATAATCCAACACCAGTTGTTGTCTCCTAAGTGTTATGGATGGTTTGTTAGCTTCGGCATAGAGACTGTATATCGGAGATGTGCGATAGGCCCCAGTGGCTACACGCAGTCCATTGTGATGAACTGGGTCCAGCCATTTCAGAGCTGTTTTCCGTGCTCAATCGTACACTTGGGCCCCATAATTCAACTTTGATCTAATTAATGCTTTGTATAGGTTTAGTTAGGAATATGTCTGCTCCCCATGCTGTTGATGAGAGGATTTTAAGTATGTTAAGATGTTTTGTACAGCTTTTTCGTCGTTGCCACATATTTTCCACGAATGTGTTTCTTATCTAAGATTAGCCCAAGAAATTTTGCTTTCGGTTGCGTTGCCATTTTCTGGCTTTCTAGTTTTAATTCAGGATCAAGATGGAGATTTCTTTTTTGGCAGAAATGTACACATACAGTTTTTTGGAAAAATTATATAGCCATCTTAAAAAAAAAAAAAAACATAAATGAGTATTATCTCATCCAAATCACCTCTAAAAGATGCTATCTGAAAAACAAACAAAAGTCATGCATTCGACACTTGCGTGTCGAATGCATGACTTTTTATTTATTTGCGTACATATTTTTCAAGCTTTCTAAGAACGTTCATTATTTCATTATTAGGACCGCAACGCCATTTCTAGCCACACTGTAAAATGGCCGAACAAGACGATTCCCTATGTAATAGATTCTTCTTTAGGTAAGTATATTATATTGACTTACTTTCTATTAAACAATAATTTATTAACTTTTTAAAATAGTACATTACTACTCTTCTACTTCGTAAGGTTCTTTTGTTAAAATCGTATGCATTGTCGTACTTCGCAGTTCAGATATCCTGCTTTGACTGTTGTTGGAGTATTAAAGGTTACGATAAGGGTTCTTGTCGGAATTATATTTCCATCCGTTCAGATATTAATTCTCTTCACTCCTGTTACTCCTTGGCTTCTTAATTCTTTTGTGAGCTCTTCCTCTAACACATTTAAGAGGTTCCACTCTCAGATCACCCCTCTGGAAGAATTCAGCGTGTTGTGTGGTGTTACAACTACTGGCATTCTTCCAAAAATTGTTGTTGATAGCAGCTTCTGGGAGTGTTTGGCATTTTCTGTTTCCACTAGTATGTCCCCAGATCTCAAGCGTCGAACAGACTTGGGAGATCCTACTAGACCCTCTAATGTTTTCTGAATTACAAAGGGAGACATACGTCCTAATGTCTGATCTCCTATAGCATGTATAACAATGTATGTCGGTATTTTTGGTGTGCCCATATCTGTCTTCTGTCTCTTCCTCTTCAAGAGAAAACCCTACCTCTTGGTAGGGTTTTCTCTTGAAGCCTTGTAGTATCAGTAGTTATTTTACTACTCATGTTTGCACTTTTGGCCCTGGAAGTGTTACTTTCCTCTCCCAGCTCACCAGCCCCGCCACGTGGAGGCAAGAGCAGTGCCATTAGTGACCAAGTGGCTGTGTAAATTATTAGTAAAAGTGAGAATAAGAGAAAAAATAAGAAAGATAAGTCTCCTTTCTGTCTTCACTTACTGATTGTAAGACAAAGAGCTGTGTCACAAAAATAAAAGGAATTTAAAGATGAAAATTAAAGAAACTGGTATATTTTTTAGAACACTCTATAAATCCCTTGGCACCTGAGGCCTGTGCTTTGTTGTGACTTACCATTACAACTCGGAGCATTTACTCTAAGCCTTATCACTTTTATAATTGGCTTGTTTGCTAATTAAATATTATTTAATTCTTCAGATCAATTAACAGAATACTGTATCCTCCGCGTCTGAGACCGACTAACTCAGCCACGGAAAGAAAAAGCTTATACTGGTTCCCTCGCGTCTTTGACAGGAATCACTGCCGAAATGTTTTTAATTAAGCCTACTATGGACCAGGCAAATCAATATGTAATATTTTCTTATTCAATTTTGATATTGTTTTACAGAAAGAATCAGTTAAGAGTAAAAATTATATTTTTTAGCGTCGGTACAAAGCAAAATAGAGGATGCCATGGAAGAATACCACCAAAAAACGTGTATTAAGTTTGTGCCACGAAGGGACACTCAGACAAATTACATCATAATACTCCGTGGCAGTGGGTAAGTTAATTCATTTGAAAATTCCTTCTTGAAGAAATTCTGCTTAACATAGTACATGATCATTAAATTTCATTCCGAATAGTGTGATGTTGTTGTTGGTTGGTTTAATGTTTAATGGCGCATTGGCAACTAAGGCCATAATGCTCCAAGTCAAAATTAAAGCCGATACAAAAAATTGGTAGCCTATAAACATGATATAATCCGGTATAAAGGTAAATAAAAAATATAAACTTAAATCTTTCTATATAAATTGATTGACCGTAAAAAGTTAAAAACGTCAGCCATGTCTCTGTCACCTAAAATCTGACTGAGCGTAAATGGTTCAGCCAGATGATTAAAATCGCTAAAAAATAAACGTCGTCGTTCTATAAAAACGTGGCGAATAGTTAAAACAGTATTACACATAGGAGGGTCATCCGCCCTCAGCAAAAAGGAATGTATTAGATGACTATGACCTATGCGGAGTCGAACAAGAACAACTTCCTCTCTTCGAACCCTGAGTAGACTGGACTGCCATTGCGTAATTACAGGCTTAATGTGATGTAGTTTATTTGTGGCCTGTCCGTGCCAAGAATCTTGCCATTGGTAATATAATTTAGAACGTATTATTTGCCTGTAGTCTGTATTGGGGACTGACAGGCAAAGATTATTAGTGGGAGCTGCTGATTTGGCTGCAGTGTCA
The DNA here is from genome assembly GCF_048544385.1 of Mastigoproctus giganteus. Taxonomy (NCBI): domain Eukaryota; kingdom Metazoa; phylum Arthropoda; class Arachnida; order Uropygi; family Thelyphonidae; genus Mastigoproctus; species Mastigoproctus giganteus. Next base: position 211,146,202 of record NC_143583.1, read on the forward strand.
GCCAAATCATTTCCCCTAATCCCAATGTGGCTAAGAATCCAACAGAAGTGGATATCACACTTGTGTTCATAAAGAGAATGCATCTTCTGCTGAACCCTACAGAGAACTGTTGTTGTTAGATTTGTTGGTGCATCAGCAACTTAGGCTCACTAGTTACCGTCTAATATCATCTTCGTCTGTCTTACAAGTAATATGGTTCATATATTGTGATATTTATTTATCAATTTTAGAAAGAGAAAAATGTCATCCATATCCTCGCGATCTCCTAGAACACGCTTTACTGATAACTTGTTGCAATTATGAGAATGAGAGAAGAAAGCAGTTTTCCGTTCTTTCAGATATAGCGGGCATTCTATGATGATACATTTTACTGTTAATGAGCATAGGCAGTTACTGCATTGTGGAGGATCATCTTTTGTTAATAGGTAGCTATGAGTGAGGAATGTATGACCCAAGACGTAATCTGGCTAGGATGGTTTCTTCCTTTCTGCTTCGTCTCAGACTGGATTGCCATTGCTTGGGTTCTCTCTTGATTTCAAGAAGTTTATTATTTGCTTGTCCTTGCCACATCCGTGTGCACTGTTCTTTATACGTCTGTTTGATAATGGATGGTCAATATAAAGAGTCCTGAAATTAAGTGTAATCACATTTGTAGCATATTTAGAAAATCTGCCTGCTCGTTTCCTGGGATTCCAACGTGTCCAGAGATCCAACAAAATATTACGAACTGTCCATGTAGTCCTAGTAATTGTGTCCAAATTTTCGGTACCAGAAGATGACTAGGGAAGAGTTTACACTGTAGAGCAATAACAGCACTTAACGAGTCCGTATATATGATGGATATAGAGTACGAGCCTTCTTTTATATTCTCCAGGGTTGTTGTTGTTGGAGATTTTTCTGCGCAACGGCAGCTAAATGCCATTATGCGCCAAACAATGGTAGGAGTTACCAGGTGTCATTAAAAGTGAGTTTTTACGTTTCTGAGGAAGACTGCAAAGCAGTTGGCGGTAGTGTAATTGGTATGTTGTTAGCACTATCTATCGCATGCTGTTCCTTAGTAGATTGCTGTGAGGTTGAGAGTATTTCTTGGGTCCAATCTGCAATAGACATGGATGGGGGAATTGACATGTTAGTTTGAGTGGCTGCTCACTGGTATTTCTTTGTTGCTGCTGCGTCGTAAGCATAATTTGCTTCTTTGCCTCTTGGTAAGTCACTTTCCGCTCTACTTTGTATTTTTGGATCTTTTTTCCTGTTTTCCATAGTTCACAGGACTTCGAATAAGTGGGGTGTAAGCCTTGACAGTTTGGACAAAGTGGTGTTTCAGCATCACATTCCGTTTGTGTGTGGGATTTTGAACCACAGTTTGGGCACACTGCATTCCCTCGACAAACGATCTGAGAGTGTCCAAACTTTTGACACTTATAACACCTGATGGGATTAGTAATGTAGGGTCTTATGCGGCAAATGACATAGCCGGCTTTAACGCTCAATGGTAAATTAGGTGTACCAAACGAAAAGATGATGTTCCGCGTGGGAACAAGCTGGCCATCTTTTCTGATCATAATCCGCTTAGTATGTGTGACTTTTTTGTTCTTTTAATGATTGGACTAATTCATCTTCTGTGACATTGATCAAATCCCACTCAGTGATAACCCCTTTGGAGGCATTTAGTGTTGCATATGGGATAACGCGCACGGGAATACCGCCAACGGTTGAGGTTGAGCAGAGTCTCTGATTGCTTACGACTCACACTTTCAATTAGTAAATCACCTAATCTAAGTCTTTTCACCATTTTAGGTGAACCCGCTGAGCTTTCCAAACATTTCTGTATCAGAAATGGGGAGAGTGTTCTCATGTATTTGTTTGACAAGGAGTGGAAGATAAGGAAAGATGGACATTCCTTTTGCTCTGTGTCAGTCCACAGTCTTTTCGACTGTGATGTGTAATGGTCATTATCATTTAATTTAGGACATGAGCGTCGAGGCCTTGGAAGAAAATTATCAAATTCCATGTCTACTCCTTTTAGCCCTGGGAGAGGGGCTTTTTTCTCCCAGGTTACCGGCCCTGCCACGTGGAGGCAGGAGCGGTGCCACCAGTGACAAAGCGGTTGTAAAGGTTAGTAATTAATATATATATACTCTGAAAAAAGAAAGGTAGTTTTCCTTTCTTGGTTCTTACTTTAACACTTGAAGCACAGAACAACTTTAGATAATCAAAAGAGAAAACGACACTAGAAAGGAAATTAAACTTTGTCACTTAGAAAGAGCACACTGTATATCTCAAATAAAATCGCTTGTCACTATCGCTTGGCAGTCGGGGCAGTTTGAAATTATATTTTATTGTTAATACTGGAAGGTACAGCAGGAGTTGCACAAATATGTCAGGCATCCCCAAAATATTGAAATCTACCACCGATTAAAAACCATTCTTATAACTTCACTCATTTCGAAGTAGGCTCTGGTTGTGACACCAAAACATTAAACTCAACTTTATTTTCAGGTGCAACTCGTATGTTGGCATGGCTAGTCGTGGTTCACAAGTCGTGTCCTTAGATAATGGATGTCACGATAAAGGAACGATTGTACATGAACTGGGACATGCCGCTGGTTTCGACCATGAGCACAATCGTTCGGACAGGGATGACTATTTGTACATCCATTGGCAAAATATCGAACCCAGTAAGTTGCATTTATTTCTTAATTCCTTCCTGAATAATAGGGGGGGGGGGTATATATACGAATAGGCGTATGCAGAACTAAGGTATGTAAAGCGCTATACGAGGAAAAGCTGTGTGTGTGTGAGAGAGAGACTGCAGTAGAGCAATTCTAAAGATTCCAAGACGCTCCGAAGGGTACCAAGCTGAATGGCACCAAGTCGTTGCAAAACACGTTTCCTGGCCGAGGTATATACCAGAGATCTATAATCAAACCGTGACCTCAATGCCTTATAGAGATGCAAAAGCGAGTCTTTTTTGGTTATACTGGGGCTATATTAGAAACGATGATGCAATGCGCGCTGCTTAATAGGATATGTCCTTATCATAGCTGGCACTGACTAATTATGATCTGTTCCATTCTAAGTGCGGCGAAACCTTCATTAGGAGAAATTTACACCTCTTTAGAAGGGAAACCTTTTGTTGTGGACACTTAGGTATTAACAATTGCATGTCAGACGACCTCTCTCCACAACGGACAATTTCACAAAGTGATTTTCGTTGGTTAGCAGATGTTTGCAAGAAAGCAAGTGAAGATAAAGATCATTACAATAACACTAATTAGACTTGTGATGGCCATGGCTTACACTGCGAATCGTTGCTTTGTTTCTTGAAGTTGTTGATTTAGACTGGTCTGCTACTGAGCTGAGTATTCCTTTGTAGTTAATGAAAGGGTGGTACATCCCCTGTTCATTCTATTACTGCATGGAATGAACAATCCATTACTGTATGGATTGCGTTCCATTTCCTAATTAGGGCTTCACCACAGGTATGTGATGGTTATATCAGCTGCATATGTTGTCGTGGGTACAAGGTGGTAATTTTATGCAGTAAATGCTAAGTTTTTTTCTGTGGTAAGCTGAAGCGGTTAAATATTTCCTCGTGCGAAAGGCTTGTCCTCTAATCAAGACCAGCAGACTCATTATCAGCTTTAATGCAAAATACCCGTTTCATTGATATATCAACTAATAAACTGACATACCCTCCAAATTTGGGGTATTATATTGATGCTTTGTATAGTGTTAACAGTACGCTCGCAGATGATTGATGAAGTATTTGTTATTATCCGTACGCTGGTGAACGGTTCTTGGCTGTTTCCATGTGCCACGAATTATTAACCAACCAGTGGTACTATGTTATACTAGAAAAAAAACCTGTACATTATTTCAATAGATGGCGGTGTTGCCAGGAAAGCTGGCTGGGGCCGTATTCTTCAATAAATTAAAAGAAAAATAAAAGTAGATGGCGCAATTTCGTTAATAGACTCAACTCTTCTGGTAATGGATGTTTATTTGAGCTGTCCGATTCAGTTCCACTGTTGTGTATCATTATTAGCAAAGCGCACAACTGCCAAACTGAGAAATTCTGTTTCCAGAACTGTAGGGGAACAGTACTGTATTAAGTCTGTATAAAGGATTCAGTTGGCGATTTATACATAACAAAAATTTTCCAACGAACTGCATAGACAATCTTGACCAGTAGTCCAGGAGCATTTTCTGAGTACACTGTGCCCACAATTCTCCTCAATGAAAGTAAAACATTATGTGAATAGGGTATATGATACAACTCTAAAACCACTTCCAAACGATAGAGGATATCTCGGGATTGGTAATTTGGTTCAACGATCTACATTTGTTATAAGCAAATTTCCAACTTGTTTTAAAAATAAACTACTGAGTACACCCACAGCTCTGCAATAGTTCGAAAAATTCATAAAGGACGCGTGTTTGTGCTATCATTCCGGTCACAGTTGGGTCAGAAAGTCAGAGAGCGCGAAGCGGAGTTTTTGCGAAGTTCAGGGAACCCATAAGGCAATGCTAGTCGTGAGCTTAACGTGTCAAAGTGAACAGCGTGCATCATGTTGACGTAGCCATCTGGGGACGAAACCGTACAAGTTACAGCTTCTGTAAAAGTCATTGATCTACGACAAAACTCAGGATGTAATTTTGTTGATGAATTTCTCCACCATTATAGTTCTGAGATTAGGCCGTCGTCTACTGCAGCAGGCACATTTTCCGATTGAAGATATCCTCTGTTACTTAGAAGTGGTTTCAGATTTGTATCATGTGGTTGATTTAGTATCTGTATACGAAGTTGGTTTTTGTACGTAGATCTTCCCTTAGAATACTGGTCAAAATTTTCCTAGACGTGACTCCTTGCTAAATTTAAGAAATATTTCTTGCTATTTGCAGTACGGCTGTATGCATAAAAGGGAACAGTTTTGACCTATTAAGGGGAAGAAGAGAGGTTTATACTATAACATTAAAAATATATGGGCGCAAAAGCGATGACTGTGGATGAAAACTAGCAAATGGTCACTTTATAGATAATGAAAATTAAATTTCCAAAGTGCAATGCTCTAAACAAAGCCATTTATATTAATTTTTACTAAAAGCTAATTTAAAACACAATGTACCACGATAATCAATAAACAAAACACTCCTAGTTAGTGAATTTCATTATTCCGAATTAAGGAAACTGGTTGCCTCTGCAAAGCGGATACCTCCCTGTAGTGGGCACTTTCTTCTGACAGGAGGTGTCCGCTTTAGAGAGGTTTCACTGTATAAACTTATAAAATTTCCTTATTCGTCTTTTCCTATTACTTTATAGATCAAAGAAAGCAATTTACGAAACTGGAAGACGACATACTGCATGTTCCATTTGATTACGATTCCATCATGCTGTACGGGGGAACTTCCTTCTCGAAAGATGGCTACTCCAAAACTATGACTGCCAAACAGAGGGGAGTTGTTCTGAAAGATGTGTATCGTAAGACAGGCCTGTCTGAAGGCAACGTCAGAAGCATAAATCTGTTATACGACTGCTAAATCGTCGCTTTTTTTATTCCAGAGTTATATTGTGAACATTCCAATTAAAATATGTTAAACAGTTGGAAATTGTAATTTACATTTAATAAAAATTTTAAGACTAGTACGCTTTAATGGGACTTTATTTCGAAATATGGAAATCAAAACAGTTTCACCGACTAGGACAATTCTTCACTTTACGTAACGGGGGGGGGTTGACAAAAGAGATGTGTATTCACCCAAGTAGTTGTGATAGCAAGACGAATTTATTTTGTTTGATACGTTGAAATCTCTACAGAAATCAAACAAATTTTGGTTTCGATTTGACAATTTACTTTTTTTTCTTTGCAGCGCTGAATCACAGCGAAGTATCACAATGGATAAAGTGGAATACATTTCAGTGATTCAATCCCGCTTTCCGCAACGGAAAACCCCCAAACAATCCAAAAATAAAAAAAAAATTGCAGTTCATGAAGAAGACAGCACAGATTAGTGTTATTCCACATTGATATAAACAATTGAAATATGGAAGATCCTCAGTGCATGATAAACAAATCCCACCAGGACGCTCAGCAACCTGCTGTAACAGAAGACCCTTACAAAAATTATGCGTTAATCCTGGATTTTGATTTTATTTGAATTTTACTGGCGATTTAATCCTGGAAGACCGCTGTATTAGCGTCAGAGAACTAGCTGCAGAGCTCCAAACTAAACTAGGTTAGGGTCTGTGGAGAACATCATCCATCAACAATTGCGTATGAGTAAAGCGTGTGCGCTAGATGGGTGTCCAGACTTCTGTGACCCCTTTCATGTGCACATGAAAGGGATCACAGAAAGAGTGTAGTACATGGTGTTCTTTTCAAAAGTCTATCAAAACTACTTCTGGGTAAATACAAATTTTGACCCCTTCCCTCGTTGTATTACAAATTTTCCTCTTCAATAATACTTCACTATATGTCAAGTATTATTGAATAGCGAATGTTGATTTCATACTTCACCATGGACCACAGTAATCTTACAAGAGCCACAGTGACTGAAGGTGCCGTCTGCAGCGAGGTCGACCTCAATCACGATTGGTTGATTTGTGGTTTTATGGCCATAATACCAAGTCCATGGCTACGAACAATAAAAGTTATAATATTTAAACTCGTAACAATATCATTTTTGAAAATGAAAAAAGAAAAAAAAAAGTTTGATACACTCATATGGCAGTCGTTTTAATTAAAACTGAATATATACCATCTTCCCTTGGATTCTTCCTCTCCTTTAAATTCAATCAATGACTTTTCTAATAAAGGTTTCTCTGATATCACCAGATCTTTTAATTAATTTAAAAGTCTAATTCAAGCGTGGTCCCAGGATTTTCTAAAAGGAGGATCTAAAATAGTTAAGGGTGGGCAGATAAAGCAGTAAACCGGAGAATCAAAACTTGATTCATCACGTAATACTAAAAATTTACCGATATTTTGATCATTATTCAGGGAAGTGGGGACGATATAGCCTCTTTAGCCCCTACCTGGAACAGTTGTTTGTTTAAGGGCTTTACGGCGCAAAGACATCAAAGGCCATAATGCACCTAACTATGGTGATGTTAAATTCTATCTGTATAGATGTTATTCAACTTTATACCTGGAACAGCCATAGTCTGATTCCTTCACAGTCTCCAGCTTGTTTTCGAATAAAAATGTCATTGTTAAATACGTATTATAATGTAATCTTAAACCATTCTCGATGCAATTACAGGTTGTGCAGGTTCCGTGCTCCAGCTACCAGCAAAAGAGGCAGATGTAAGTTAAAAAAACTGTAAGCTAACTGATGACTAAATTTCTGGTACCTTGCAGATTATTTCGTCTTATCTCTTTCCCTATGAAAAACGATCTTCAAATCATTCCTGATATGTTCAACAAACAGAATCGCAAAACTTCTTACAGCTAAAATCATCAAAAGGAAATCCATCCCATTAAAAGATCCAAGAAAAAATTAACGTAGTAGCATAGTGTTTGGGGCAAGGAGTCACCGGTGGTTTCCCATACGTGCGCCATTAGTACTCTTGTGAGGTCAATTGAACTCAGAAACGGGCTCCCTATGTCGATCGGTCAATATGAGCACATGAACAGTTCGCCTTTTCCGGGCCTATCCGTAAATGCTTCCGATGGATGGTGCGCTCCAAAAAAATTTTCTGTGTATCCTGATTGTAATCTGCCATTAACTGAAGGATCGTGAGTTGTCTGTTGTAGCGGACAGCAAGAGTCAACCATCATTCACTTCGAGAGTCAACCTGTAATGACCTGTTCGTCCTGGAATGATGGGTGGAATTGTCCCTCTCCGGACCATTCCAACGCCATCAGGTTCTTCCCTGTCCCCGTTTCAAAGGTTTTGCTGAGACGGTTGGTGACGTCACTCCTAGATGGTATAGGATGTGTCCACTGAAGATATGGTGATCATCATGCTTTGGCTCATAAGTGTATACATTATATCAAATCTGTGACTCCAGGATTTATAATTTAAATTAAACACTTATTGACACCCCCCTCGCACCAAACCTACTTTATTCATTGCTATGTACAAAATGAGGTTATCTATCCTCTGTGTACATCAATAATTACTTAGTATACTAAATAATTAGATACCTAATAAACATTAATAATTAAATACTTAGTATACTTCTTCAAGAGGAGTGTTTCCATTTACAATGGGTTTCCTCAGCCTACAAGTTATTTCTTATTAGGAATTTTTTCCCGCCATAAAGTGCTGTTCAAGGTGTCTTGGTCGGTTAAGCCTCGGGCTGTCATGCACTCCCGTACTCCATCCATCCATGTCCTCCTAGGTCTTCCTCTTCTCCTGCTTCCAGGAGGTATCCATTCCAGGATAGCCTTTGGATATCTGTTTTCTTGCATCCGTTTTACATGTCCATACCATGTTAGACGCTTTTCTTTGATGATGTCAATAACAGTCTTTTTCACTTCCATTTTTTCCCTTATGTCTTCATTCCGTTTTGTCTCTTCTAGAAGTTCCTGCTGAGCGTCTCCAAAAATCCATTTCTGAGGAGAGCAATTTGTTTTCCGCTGGCCTATTCAATGTCCAGGTTTCCGCTCCATACAATAGACTAAATTTTAGTATAATAAGACTTAGTATACTAAATATCTAAATCTAACTTTCATCATTCTTCCACGTTTCAAATAGGGATACAAGGTTAACTTAATCTCTTATATGGGTAAATACGTGTTGTATACAACCCTCTGTATTATGTCGAACAATTTGGACAATTGGGGTATGGATTATTCCATTTCTGAGCTATGAGAAACGCGGCGTATATTAACCGTTGTGTTATCCTGCAATAAAAATACTATAACTGATCACAGTACTACTTGTCCTTTAAAATGAAACTTGCGAAATGTTCGGTTAATTTTCTTGTATTACAGCGAAATCTGAACACAATACGCAAAATAAAATACAATAGTAGGAAACTTCTTAAGAAATTAAAACTACTTCGGTGTGAGTTTAAACATCACATATGCAGACATTCCGCGTGCGAATTACACAGCTCGTAAGACATATGTCTAACAGATGTTTTGCTTCTCACAGAAATGAATGGCCTTCCAAACAGCTATAAGAGTTCAGTTCCAGATACTGTACTATTGATAACAAAGTCAACAGTTTTCCAGCTGAATCGCCTCAGATAAGCAGTGATACAATGCGATATCTGTGTCTTGTGGCATCAATTGCAACCTTTAAGAGGTGGGACGATAAGTAACGAATGTTTACTGATACGAAATACCAAATTATCTTAATTACATTTATTTTAAATTGAAAATGACATCTCAAATTCTCTTTTCATCAACACTGTTCTCAAATGCAGTAACGTAACCTGCTCGGTTGGTTGTTGTGGTGTTTTCTGGCGCAAGGGCAACTTAGACCATATTGCGCTTCCCAAATCAATTCAATTTCAATATTAGAACTGCTTGTACAGCAGTTAGAAACGGTCATACATTTGAATTTGTTTTAAATAGAAAAAGAATTCAGAAAGATTTGCTTCTTTGCCTATGATGCTATTGAGAGACAGAGGTTGTTGCAGATCTGAAATGAAATTAAAAGCCATTCGTCGGGCGTTGTTAAACAAGCCACATTCCAGGAGTATATGTTTTACTGTAACTGGTTGCGAGCAGTGCGCACACTGAGGAGGATCCTTCCATGTAAGCAGATATAGATGAGTGTGACCTACTCGGATTCTATTTTTACGAAGGCTAGAAGTCCATAACTGTGGTGCAGATTTTGAAATAGCTCGTTATTTGTTTGCATTTTCCACAGAAGTGTCCATTGTTCCACTCACGTTCTCCTTATTTTGTGTCTATAATCAGGATATGGGACTAGATCATTTGTTGAGGCTATGTTGGAAGAATGCTTTGAAGCAGCATCTGCACATTCATTTCCTGGAATACCACTGTGGCCAGGGATCCAAGAAAAGATCAGTTTGTTGATGCTCATGAAGCTGCATCAGCTTATGTCTTACGAGTTTTAATAAAGGATTGTTAGGAGAGGAACTGCTTTTCAAAACTAAAATAGCACTTTCTGAATCAGTATATATTATACCTTTATTTATTAACAGCAGTGAGATATTTTTCAGAGCAAGTTTAATGCATGAAGTTTAGCGGTATAACTGCTACATTCGGTTGGAAGTGAAAACCAGACAGTTGAATTAGGGAAGACAGCAGCTGCACCCACTTGATTTTCAGACTTTGAACCATCAGTATAGATCTTTGTAAATTGGGGATACTTTTGTGCATGGGCATAATGTAGTTGTTGGATGTTAATATTTGCTATTGAACCTTTACCCCGCTCAAAGTATTCATTAGAAGAAAGTATGAAGTTAGTCCATGATGTATCTGGATCTTTGATTCTCTGAGGATATTATCAAATTGGATGTTCAACCTTTCTGCTAGAACCTGCAGTCTGATACCAGCAGGCCGAATTGTTCTGGGTTTATTTGCATAGTGGGTTTTCCACTGGAGATCATGCAAGAGTGGCCAAACAGGATGAGTAGGCAGGCTTTTAATTTTAGCTAAGTAATTCATCAGCAACATTTTTCTTCTGATGCTAATTGCAGGTTCGTGAGCCTCAACATAGACTTTGTACTGTTGACGTTCTATATGCACCTAGGGCTATCCTAAGAGAGGAATGTTAGATGGGCGCAAGACGGGCTAAGGTGCTCTCCCTAGCTGAGTCATAAACAAGTGCTCCGTAGTCTAGACGAGATCTAATTAGGGACTTATATAAGTGGAGCAGGGTATAACGATCTGCACCCCAAGATGTACTAGAGATTACCCGGAGTATATTCATTTTCTTTGCGCAAGTGGTTCTTAGATATTTTATGTGCTCCTCGAAGTTTAATTCCTTATTAAAAATTAGCCCTAGGAGACGAACACTGTATACAATTGGTAAAGGGTGAGTGGACAAATGCAACTCAGGTTCAGAATGCATTCTGTGCTTTGTGCAAAAATGTATGGCTGTAGATTTGTAGCTTGACAGTCTGTAACCATTTTGTGCCATCCATAATTCAATGTTATCAATGGATATTTACAGATGCCTCTCGATATAGTTCATGTTCTGGGAATGGCAGGATACGGTAAGGTCATTCGCATAGAGATACGAATCAACGGTGTTTGGAATGCGGTTTGTGATATTGTTTACTCGTAGTGAGAACAGAATGGCACTAAGAACACAGCCATGTGGGACTCCTTGTATACATGTTTGAGATAAAACCTGCCGGTACTTAACTTGGAAAGATCCGTGTTGAAGGAAGCTATGAATAAAATATGGTAAATGCCCTCTCGTATGAATAGAATGGAGATCTCTTAAGATGCGGTAGCGTGATTTGGTAACAAAAGCATTCTCTATATCAAGGCATATGACGAGATGTTGATTTCTGATGAATGCGTTTCTTATGATTGATTCAGCTTTTGTCATGAGGTCTAGAGAAGATCTATTCTTTCGAAAACCAAACTGATTGTTTCTGATTATGTTTCGGGATTCAAGATACCAGGTGAGGCGATGGTGAACCATTTTTTCCAAAGTGTTGCTCAAGCAGCTGATTAGAGAAATTGGTCTACAATTGTGTGGTATCGAATGATCTTTTCCAGGTTTCGGTATAACTATTATATAAGAATGTTGCCAGGAAGTGGGGAATATATGTTCTGAGAATATCCGATTGTAAAGTTTAAGCAATGAAGATTGTGATTTCTGATCAAGGTGTTGAAGCATTATATGGTAAATTCCGTCAGAACCAGGAGCACTATTTCTTGAGGTATATATAGATTCTTTCAGTTCAGATATTGTTAATGGTTGGTTATAGAGTAGCTTTGAAGTTCAGTTTCCTTTTCTCAGTTTCAGATTTAATTTTTTGGAAAGACGGTTGATATGCGCTTGAGGCAGACAATTCACAGAACACAGTTCCTATGGCATTGGCAATCTCTCCAGGAGAGGAAATCTCCTTCCCATTCCAGTTAATAATAGGTGAAGGTGATATTTTCCAATTAGCTTATTTATTTTTTCCCAGATTATTCGGGTATCAATATCTTTGTTGATTGATGAGGCAAACTTTATCCATGAATCTTTTTTGGCCTTTCGCCGGATGTAACGAGCTTTGGCTCTCAGTCTCTTGAAGTTAATAAGGTTGACAGTGGTTGGATATTTACGGAAGGTGTTCCATGCTGAGTTTCTCTTTTTGCTTTTTTTACAATCACTATTCCACCAGTGGTTAGTATTCCGACGATTTCTTATTTGAGACTGTGGGATGGCGGCTGTTGCAGCTGTTAGTATCTGCGTTTTGATATTATCGGTGGCAATGTCAATAGCAGAAGACTCAATGATATCTTTGTCAAAAGATACATGTTCAGTAAATTTTGTCCAGTTACCTTTGAAAAAATTCAACTTCTATTTTGTTTCTGTTTGTTTGGACTGGGTGGTTTCAATGCTACAAATCAGCGGGTACTGGTCAATGTTTAGAGGATTGTCATGTACTGTCCACTCTATAGTTGGGAAGAGGATCGGAGACCAGATTGACTATTATGTAACAAAGGTATAAAGTAAAGTAAATTAAAAATATGTGCAGTATAAAACTTAGATCGTTGTATAAAAATTAATAGTGTAAAAAGTTAAAAACGTTAGACATGTTGTCTCCGTCACCTAAAATCTGACTGAGTGTAAATGGTTCAGTCAGATTATTAAAAGCGGTAAAACAATCGTTTTTCTTCTATAAAAACAGGACATTCTATAAAAAGATGACGGACGGCTAAAATAATGTTACACATCTCGCACATAGGTGGGTCATCCGCCTTCAGTAAACAGGAATGTGTTAGATGACTATGACCCATGCGGAGCAGCAAGAACAACTTCCTCTCTTCAAACCCTGCATAGACTGGACTGCCATTGCGTAATTACAGGCTTAATGCGATGTAGTTTATTTGTGGCCTTGTCCGTGCCAAGAATCTTGCCCTTGGGAATGTAATTTAGAACGTATTATTTGCCTGTAGTCTGTATAGGGGACTAACAGGCAATGATTATCCAAGGAAATGGCTTATTGGCAGCGGTATCAGCTAATTCATTGCCTGGATCCCAATTTGGCTTGGGATCCAGCAAAAGCGAATATCAAATTCTAATCCCACGAGAGAAAAAAAGAATCTGCCGGATCCTGGACAGGATCGGATGAGGGTTAAACCTCACCGATACTAGAGCCTGTAATACGCTCAATGAATCACAATAAATCATATACCTATGTTACTCGCGATTTTTGATGTGATCTAGGGCTGTTTGTATTGCATGCAACTCTGCAGTATAAATGCTAGTTTCTTGTGGGATCTTATAGGATAATGTTTTGTGAGGGAACACAACAGCAGATCCCACATGACATTCTAACTTTGAGCCATCTGTGTAGACTGGCAGAAAGTCAGAATACTGCTGTCTATATGATGCAAAGATTTGCTGGTAGACAGATCGTTGTGTAGTAGCCTTCTCCCAGATCTTAAGGGAGAAGTCACACGTTGGAAAATAGGCATGCCAGGGTGGAAGAAATTGCCTTGGTGACTGGGCAACGTTGTCTACCGTCATGTCTAGTTCATTCAACAGCCCTTGAATCCGAATACCAAAAGGTTTGTTGGCAGTCCGACGGGTGTTGTAGAGGTTTTCCCAGCGCGGCTCAAAGACTGATGGCCACGTGGGATGATCGGGCGAAGATTTTAATTTGAAGGCGTACTGTAAGGACAACTGCTTACGTCGAAGAGACAGAGATGGTTCATTTGCTTCAACGTAAAGGCTTTGGAAAGGAGATGTGTGAAATGCTCCAGTGACTGTCCGGATGGTGGATTGGATCTAACCACCGAAGTACACTATCTCTAGCAGAACCATAAACCCGATACCCATAATCGAGTTTGGAACGGACAAGTGCTCGGTAAAGACGAAGGGTAATACGATCTGCACCCCACGAAGTTGAGGAAAAGGCATGAAGGATGTTAAGCCTTTTAACACACGTTGTCCTAAGCTGAAGAATATGTTGTAAAAATGCCAGCTTCTTGTCGAAAATAAGTCCAAGGAATTTGAATTATGCAACAACTGGGATGTTGTTTTGCCCAAACCTTAATTTGATCAGGATGAAGATTACGTTTGCGACAGAAGTTTACACAAACAGTCTTCTGTGATGAAAATCTGAACCCATTAGCCAAAGACCAAGCTGTAAGATGCTCAATGGTTTTCTTCAGTTGCCTTTCAATGACCCTCATATTGCATGAATGACAAAACATAGTAAAATCGTCAATATACAAGGCATTTTTCACCGTGGGTGGAAGTCATTCTGTGATAGTTTATTTTGATTGCGAAAAGCGTGACACTTAGGACGGATCCTTTTGGGACTCCCTCCTCCTGACAAAATACTCGAGAGTGTGGATCCTAAATGGACTTGAAATTGGCGATTTGAAAGAAATTTTTTAATAAAAAGAGGAAGATTACCTCAAAGACCAAAGTTATAGAGGTCTTTTAATATTCCAAATCGCCAGGCTGTGTCGTACGCTTTTTCAATATCAAAGAAAACTGCTACCAAATGCTCGGATTTAATAAAAGCATCACCAATGGATGTTTCCAATCGAATTAAATGATCCAGAGTGGATCTATTTCTTCAGAAGACGCGCTGTGCCCTGGAAAGCAGACCATTTGTTTCTAAATACGTACAAGTCGGGCATTAACCATTCTTTCCAGGATCTTGCGCAAACAGCTTATCAGAGCAATAGGACGGTAGTTACCTGGATTTCTAGGATTCTTTCCTGGTTTTGGAAAGGCAAGAACGATTGCTTTCCGCCAGGAAACCGGAAATTGTTTATTAAGAAAAATTCTGTTAAACAAAATTAAAAGGTGATCCTTAGATTGTAGTGAGAGATGTTTTAACAATTCGTAGTCGATGTCATCGGGCTCCACAGCACCTGCATGCGTGAGAAAGAGTGCTGCATTTAACTCTTCCTGTGAAAAGGTCTTGTTATACGATTCAAGCCCTTTTGTATAGAAGTTCAGTGGGTTTTTCTCATTTTTCTTTTTCAGGGCCAAAAACTGTGGGAAAAGATGTTATTGCAGAGATTTTTGCAAATGTTTTTCCTAGAATTCTTGCAACTGCAGTTCGATCTGCAATTGGACATCCGTTGTTCTCGCGGATCACTGAAGGGCATGGTAGATATTTCTCCTTCATTTTCCGGATCTTATCCCAGACTACTTTTGAGCTAGCAGCCTGAGTTATGGAAGATGTAAAACGAATCCAAGATTTCCTTTGGCTCTGACATCGTACATAGCGCGCTTTCGCACGTACACGTTTAAATGATATTAAATTTTCGGTCGTGGGATATCGGAGGAATATCCCCCAGGCTTTGTTTTGTGCTGTGCATTCTGAATTCCACCAAAGTTTGGGAAATAGTGGGAACCGGCTGGATGATTTTGGGATTGCAATTGCAGCTGCTTGGACAATCGTTTCTGTAACATACATGACTGCATCATTGATCGGCTCCTGACTGACTGTAGCGATGTCAAGATTTGCCAGATGTTGAAAGGCATTCCAGTCACCCTGATGAATCTTCCACCGCGGCAGGTAAACTAAATGGCAGACACGGTCTACCACTGGTTAGGGTGGTTATCACGGGGAAGTGATCGCTTCCATATGGGTTTTCTTCTACGTCCCAAGTAAATGAAGGAAGGAGAGAAGGGGAGCAGCTAGAAAGATCGATGGCAGAGAATGTACGGGTAGGTATGTGGAAGGTGTTTGTTCCCACATTTAGGAGGGAGAGGTCATTGTCAGTGAGCATATGCTCTATGACTCGTCCCCTTCCATTGATGTTAGCACTACCCCACAGAGTGTTACGTCCATTGAAATCCCCAAGAATTAAACAAGGGGAAGGCAATTGTATGATAAGCTCATCAAAGTCTTTCCAGGCGATGTCAATCTCAGGTGGCAAATAAACAAAGCAGACAGTTAATAAGAACGCCACTGTAAGGCGGATTGGTACAGCCTCAATGTTAGTTGTAAGCTGCAAAGGCTGAAATGGGATCTGGTTGCCGACGAGGATTGCGACTCTTCCACGAGCAGGACCATCCACAATTCTATGCTTACGAATGATACGTATGGCAGTGTCATCATTTGCCTTTAAATAACTCTCCTGTATGCAAAAGCGAGCTGGTTTTTGCAGGAGTGCCTTGATGTCATCAGTATTTTGCCGGTATCCACAACAATTCCACTGTAGGAATTTAGCCATTATTTGGAATTGGTGGTTCCCGAGGTACTGACAGCCTAATTTTGTCAGTCTTGGATTTATATTTCCTGGGGAAGTATGGACGCTGTCGTGTGTCCATTTCTTCCTCCGCAAAGACTTTCAAGACTGACTCATCATGTACCTCATTGGTCTCAACATCCATTATTTCTTGCCCTGAAGTGGGCAATTCACTTTTCTGTGATGTTAATTTAGTGCTTGCTGTTGTTAATGCTGCAGCACTGGGAGGTACAGATATTGGAGTGGCAGCTGACTGTGATTTTGGGGTGGGCTTTAGTGAACTCAATAAGTAGCGGGCAATGGAAGTAAAAGAGTCCACTGTGGGAACAGTCATATCAGTTTGAGTCCCAATGGTAATTTTACCAGAAACATTCTAGGCGTATGAAGGCTTTCTGATATTTATTGGTTGGATGCGTTTTCTGGCCTCTGGGTAGGAGATATTCAGCTCCGTTTTTAATTTTTGAATCTCCTTTTCGTCCTTCCACTTCTGGCATGCTCGAGTGTATGCAGGGTGCTCTCCTTGGCAGTTAGTACAATTAGGCTTAGGAGCTATACATTCTTTGCTCTCGTGATCTTGAGCACCACATCGAGCACAGGCAGGGTTACCACGAGAAGCTGTTTGTGGGTGGCCATCCTTTTGACATTTAAAACACCTCAGTGGGTTTGGAACGTAAATCCTCAATGAGGGGACGCCCACTCGTGAACTAGCAGGTACTGAGTACACGAATGGGACGCCAAGTTCGCTTAGGAGCACCATACCCACGTTTCCAATAAGCTTTGATCCCATCCCAGAACCAAAGGGAACGCAGTTGACCCTAGCAGTAAGAACCACCCGCCGATTGATTCCAGTCAGGGCGGTCTGGGAAGACCCGTCTTGTTGAAGCAGGGGCCAAAGTGTTGTATCAAGGCTGGGCTCCTCAACACCAGGATCCCCCTTTCCGAGTTTCCACGGGTCGCAGCGCACGGCTGCACACGCCGGATTCCAATGATGTAACCCTGGAACCAAGGTATGAACGTTGGATCCCAGTGTTGCTAATCTGGAAGACCATCAGCATCACTGAGAGGTCCCCTCACCACCTACAGGTGGTCACGTTGAAGGGCATCCAAAGTATTGCCGTCCGCCAAACCGTACATATCCACTTGCTCCTGATTTGAGTACATGGTTTAAACAAAGTTGAAATATTTGTTCATGGACAACTTGAAGCAATAACTAATTTTTTTAAAGACGATACAGTGATAAAAAAAATATCTAATTACATTTTTTAGTCATTTTGTTACCCTTGTCCGTCCCACTTGCAAGTTTCAACGGAGAGGGACGTTACTTCGAAAAATAACCTTTACTTCTCAGAAACAGTGCAAAATATTCGCCACGGGTATTCCATTCTAGTAGTGACATATTTATCATAACACTGAAATGTTAAACTATCACTGCAAAAAAAAATTTTACATAGAGATTTAAACGGTGTATGTAGAATAAGTATTGTTTTTGTTTCTTGAATTAGTTATTTCGCTTAGCAGGGACGTTTATTGATAATAGGCTTTTACATTACTTTTTTTTTTTTTTTTTACCCTAGAACACTTCGAAGATTTATTTTCACATTACTTTTGAAACGCCTTCTCTGTTATCCTAGAAACAAGGCGAGATTTAGATGCTTCAGAAAATAAAAATACTTACATTTTGGTATAAATTTTAAATTTGTTGTAAAGTAGTGAAAATGACATTAATAATGACTTGAACAAACACAAAAGAAAAAAGTTAATGAGCAAAGAACTTGCCGATGTATTACTGAACTGACTTAAATATGAACTGAGATTTGACTTTCAATTTAACATTTTATTTCATTCAGTCAAAGCGCAACTTCTGACAGATAAGTGTTGTTATATTGAGGTGCAATTGTACAACTTGTTTACTCTGTACACATCACCCTCACTGAGACCTGGTTTCTCCACTAAGTCAACTAGTTTCACTCCCTCTTGTTTGGCTACCATAGTCATTGAATACCAGTCATTAGAGAAGGTTAAATTACCATACAACATTACAGAATTGTAATCAAAGGGATTGAGCAGCCTGTTTTGATCAGGGTTCAGTTTCTGGAATTGGTTGCGGGCACCTAAAATGATATAAAAACAAAACACTGAAACTTCAATAGATCAAAATATAGTAAAAGAAAAGAACAATTTCTAACATGGTTTGGAAGTCCATTACATGGTTATTATTCATTACGAATTATTAATATATATCATAAACCACTCTTAAGCATTAGCCTAAACTAATATACATTGGGTAACGCTTCAGGTATGGGCAAGATACCTGAAGCGAAATTTTTTGCTTCATGTCTGTGAACCTGAAAAGAGTATTCGGTCAGCAGACACCACGGTCTGATGATGGATATCGGCAAGATACCTGAAACGCTACACAATATATATTAGTTTAGGCTAATGCTTAAATAAAATATATTAGTAACTCCACTTAGTATAAGAGAGGTTTATGACATGTATTAATAATTCGTAATTTCTAAAATGTTATGAAAGTACACTGCTCGACAAAATTAACAGACCAAAATGTTTTCCATGAATATTTTATTGTGAACCGTGTCGTCGAAGGCGAATATTTGATATAATAGATCTTAGCATGCAAATTACGAGTATCCAATAGCAATCAATCAATCTAACACCTTAGAGAGCCGCACATTATGCAAATTATTCAGGCCTGGTCACAACCACGCCTGAATAAAAAAAAAAAAACACTGGTTGCGACCACATCATTTCATTCCCGTTTTCTGGATGAACCGTACTCAGGATGGCAAGTCGTCATCGTTTAGATGATTCTTTGAGATGGCCGGCCGTTAGACGACTTGAAGCCGGGCAGTGGTAGACGAAAGTGCCATGTTGGCTTAATGTGTCACGCAGTGTCGTCTCGGTACTATGGAAGCAGTTTCAAGAGAAGGTAACCATTACAAGAAGAGCTGTCCAAGGTTACTCTAGGGCCAGGTCAATCATAACATACCGCTATTTGACTAATGCGTAACACACGCTTCTTGATTAGACCGGGGTTCGAGCCCGTCACCACCAAATACGGAGGATGCGGAAAAGTCAGGGAATGACCACCACATATTCCGGGAGCAATATGGCCTTAGTTGCTAATGCTCCTAAAAACCAAATAACAACAATAAAATAACATCTGACTCTAATAGCAAGACCGAATCCCGTGATATCCCTTCATCGACTATCTCTTAAGTTGCTGCAGCCACAGGGGAAAACGTTTCCAACCGGACTGTTAAAAAAGCTCAATTCAAGTGGACTCTACGCAAGGAAGTCAGTCTATCCCATTAACCTTAGTCTAAGTCGAGGATGCCCCAGGGATTGGTACTGGGCCCCCTGCTATCGAACTGTGTACTTGACCAGTTCCTCTGCAAGGATGTAGGGAACGTCAAATCATTGGCGTTTGCTGATGATCTCTCCCTGGTACTGGTCGCTAACTCTAGGACTCAGATGGAAATCATCGCAAACGAAGCACTAACCACCCTCCGATACTGGGCAGAGGGACATTACCTGACTATCTCGTCAGGTGATGTCCCTCATATTTTCCCACATAGATTTCTAAGAGAAGCTTTATAATCAGAAGATTATAAATAAAATGTTTGTATCTGCGTATATTTATATATACGTAATTAAATGAAATGATCCCATTAACCTGAACCACTGCAGAGTTCGTCAAAACTGGTGCTATGAACATGTGACTTGGGGCCCTGACAAATGGGGTACAGTTTTGTTCTTTGATGAGTCTCGTTTTAGTCCACAAACAGATTCCAGACGTTATTTCATCTCGAGACAATAAGAAATAAAGTATAAAGTGTTATTTAGTGTCAAACGGCACCAGGGGTTTCCCCCCATCTCCGTGTTGCTTTCATTTCACACTTGGCCCCGTGGAGGAAGCCAAGGTACACCAGTATTGGGAAATTATTCTGACAGGCCCTGGCCACCTAGTTTCCTGAATGATGGATACTAGAATCTAGTTAAGACGAAAGTGGTTCACGTATGCGGTGAGAATTTGGACACTTAAAAATTTGTGTGGGGCGTTCACTGGAGATATAGGCAGAGTAGGGAAGGAGGGAGGGAGACTAAAGGGGAAAAACAGAAGTATGGGGACGATAGAGAAGGCGACCCGAATGCAGAACAGTGGGGCATGCCTATTCCCCACCAGGAGAAGAAATAGGGGGTGGCGAGGAGAGGAGGGGAGGGGAGGGGACATGAGAACTTGTGGAAGGATGGGATTTGTTGTTACAGAATCCTATAGGCACGTTATATCGAGCATGGTTCACCGCCGTTAGGTCTGTTTAGCTCGAAAATATGGTCATGTGACCATATTTTCGAGCTAAACAGGTCACATTATATAGACTTCTGTAATGTGACCTTTTCTGGTAATTATTATACAACCCCTATAAATTTCCCTTGCACCTGTACGAATTTTCTCGCTGTCTCCCCATTTCTTCGCTGATGAAATTCTAGAGTATACCACCACCATACCAAATTTTGTCCCGCTTCATCGCAAGCAGCAAGAGCTACACGTGTTCTGTTAATTTTGCCGAGCTCTATATATATTCTTATATACAGAACTCGGCAAAATTCTGTATATATCTCGAATGTATTCTCGCATAAGCCGTAATAAGTAGATCGCTTACTCTTCAGGATATGTTCCCAGAAAATTGTTATATAATCGTCTCGATCAGATCTGTTATGCTCATGGTGGAATCCAATAGCATGACCCAGTTCGTGGAGGACTGTCGCATGATTGTAACATCCATTTCCTAGAGTTAAGGCCTGCACGTTCCCATGCCTTCCAATAAAGGACGCACAGCTGTAAGAAAATAAATTCATAAGGTATGAAAATAAAATCAGTTACTTATTTTTATTGAGCAATCGTGCGATCAGTAAATGTCTTTGATCCTACTGATTAAGTGCAAAGATAATTAGTTTGCTAAACCAGATACTATTATTTCACTATAAAATTCCTTATTACGTTGCTTAAATAGGAACACTGGACTATTCGCTAGTGTTCCTATAGAAAAAAAATCGAAAAGGTTGATTTTTTTCCTTTAGCTTTGAAATTAATAAATTCAGCCCAATTATTAAATTTTTATAAATAATCGTTAATGTTTATTGTATGTAAAATGTACGCAAAGAAGCGTGTACACAATAAACATTAACGATTATTTATAAAAATTTAATAATTGGGCTGAATTTATTAATTTCAAAGCTAAAGGAAAAAAATCAACTTTTTCGATTAAGGAGTTGCGAAAAAAATTTCCATCTTAAACTATTAGTTAACAATTACCTCCACTCAACACTGAAAATACCATTACTCCCGAGTCCAATCAACATGCTTGTCGGCAGCACATAAAAACGATTTCTTTTTGATATACACGGAGTTGGCTGTACATTATAACCACCACTTGAATATAAATAGACTGCTCTGTGACGCTAGTGAAGGAGGTAAGTCGACTATGGCTGATATAATAGAGTATTTCGCGTGGCGATCAGTTTGGAATTTCTGCAAAAAAAAAAAAGGTTGTTTGGTTGTTGTGGGCGTTTAATGGTGTATAAGCTGCTTTGGCTATAATGCTTCTATTCATTTATTATATAAAGATATCAGATATTCTCGTACGGTCAGAAAAATCTGTAATCAAAAAAAAGATTGAAAACTCCAGTTTTCTTGAGGAAGTTTAAAAAATTTGAAAGATCTGCTTTGTCACCAATCACATTCTCTAGAGTTATTAGAACCGATTGGTGTCGACAACTTTCAACGTGGAATGACTGTGGGGTAAGATGTACAGGTGCCAGTATCTCAACAACAGCCACCATGGATAAGTGCTGCCGTTCTGTGCTGTCAAGAGTCTACCATGACTGGCTAACAGCGGTAGAAGAACCGGCCAAATATCATACATGGGACAGCCACGTGTGGTCAACGCCAGTGGAGAGAGTCGTGTGTCTCTTCTCATAACATAGAAGCGACGCAGCACATGGCCCAGCTAACCATCAAGTACAGAGAAGGAACAGCAAGACCAATATCCAAATGGACTAGGCGCCGACCATTAACTTGTAGAGGCCATGGCAGTCGACGGCCGTCACTAGTATAGTGTGTTCGTGTCTAACGGCACCAGGGGTTTCCCCCATCTTCGCGTTGCTTTTATTGTAGGTGTAACAGTTCACTGTAAAGGCCAGAGATTTAAAAGTGTTTGTATATTGTATGAGTATAGTGTTGTGTATCGTTGTTCTTCTGGCCATTCAGCCGCTAGACCCCTGCTGGGACCCAACGTTGTCCACACTATGTCTCGTGGAGGCAGACCAGGTACACCAGTATTTAAATAAGTACTCTGGCAGGTCATGCCACCTAATTTCCTGAGATTTCAGTGGCTAGGACCTAATATATATAAGATAAAAATTCTTGCTCGGTGGGGTTTAAGAAAATTAAGTAGAAAGGCCAAATTACTTTATTGTGCACGCAATTAAATTTATCATTACATTTTAAGTTATGTGGGGTATACGCCAGCGTATTATGCAGAGTGGGGGGAGAAGCAGAACACTGGGGGAAAATATAAATATGGGGACGATAGAGAAGAAGACACCAGATAATCAGTGGGGCAGGCCCAGGCCCCACCAGGCGAAAAAAGTTGTGGCAAGGAGGTGAGGGAACGGAAAAGACCGTCCCGTTCACCCTGCCGTTACTAGTACATGTGCCCAGTGCGAAACACAAGAAAGCTGGACCAGCGACATATGGAAATCTGTCCTGGTATGTAGCACATTTGGTACAATCGCCATCCTCCCCACACCAGGTGGAAAAGACCAAATTTAGAAACCTGTCGATATTGGGAGGTAATTTTATGGGCTTTTTCACAATGTGACTGAGTTAGTAGTCTCAGGGGATGGAATGATTTTTCTCCAGGAAACAGGATTTTTCGACCAGCAAACAGGAAAATCAACCATTGAACCCACGCAATTTATAGATATAATGTATACGGGGCAATATTGCCCGAGTCGTTGAAGCGCCTAAAATCTTATTACAAACAAAGGTGTAGAAATGCGTTGCTGGCCTGATGAATTCCGTTTGCAACTCTATCGTGCGTATCTGTATTTGAAGAAAGCAACGAGGCTGTGGCACCTGCATGCACGGTTAATTTTTGGCAAACTCGAGGCGATGGTGTTATGGTTTGGGGACTGTATTCTTGGGAGTACACCACTTCATGATTACAATATATTCCGGCAACACAGCGTCAATTAACGAAACAACGCGCCATGCCCGGAAAGTTGCTAACTGGTTTCAGGAACATGACAATTAATTCTCCGCCCTCCCATGGTCGTCCAACCCCACTGATCACATTTGGGACCTAGAAAAGGCTATTCGACGGTATGACCATTCACCTGACAGTGTGCGGGCATTAACAGACATATTGTGCAACGCATGGGTAGCACTACCACAGAAAATCCTGTAACACTTCGTGTAGTCCATGTCGAGACGCAAAAGGCAAAAGTTGCCCCACGAGGTAAGTATTAGGTAGGTGTTGCTAATGCAAAGCCGACTCAGTATACAGATGGCAAATAGACAGCTGGTCATCATACATTATTACTCTTCATTCGAAGACAATTTGTTTCTTTCATAAATGGCGACTATTTCGTTCTGCTTTTTTAAGCAGTATTCGCATTTTTTGTTCGTTCGCTTTGATTGCACCTTACACAAACTGAACTTCCAGGGTGAAAATGATATGCATTATCTAAGTTTATGAATTCAACCATTCTAAACGTTTTGCTTTTCAAATCGATCTGTATAAGTACCGTTTTGTTTCTTACCCTCTTCCTTTAAAGAGCAGTACATAATCCTTCTCTTCTTTATGTTCCACAAATCTAATACATGTTTTTGTCTCGTACTCCTTCATTGCTCCAAGAATCAGATCTTTCTGCTCCTCTGTAACAAAAACGAATTGAATTTTAATAACGAACTGAACTAGTTCAACTGTTTTCTCACTTTACAGTTTCCTATACTAAACACATCGCTCTTGAGAAGGTTAAAGAAATAATTTTGTTCTCTGTCTTACCTAAGGGAGCCTCCATTTCATAGGGTATAATTCCTTCGGGCCAAACTTCATTGTTAGTTGCGACTGCACTTCTCTCCTGTAAAAAAAGAACTGCTTTAAGAATGAGATTACAGAAATGCAAATGATCACTTCAGACTCACTCAAAGCCATATACTTACTTGGTCGGGGTAAATGCCAAAAATATCGCCTTCAAAGAGATCTGGATTTTCCATGGGACGGTCTTCGAGGTTTACTGGGGGAAAAAAAATAAGAGGAAATTAGTACGCATTTTATCACAATTTTAAAAAATTGTCTGTTAAGAGTAAATTGATTTACATTGGTTCATTAGCTGCAGAAAACAGTTCCCATTCATTTTAAAAATAAAAAAAATTAGAATTTTTTTTAAGAGAGCCATAGAGCGACCCATCTATGGTGCTAAATTGCTGGGGGGAGGGGTATGACATATCCATGTGGAATATTCCATATTTCAGATGTCGAAGCATTCGCAAAATGAATATCTTCAGTGGGGTTCAAACAGACGTCTTTGAATCTTTCTCTACAGGATTCTTATGGAATTGATATTTGAGCACGTTGCTTCTAATGGGCGAGAGAATCTTTCATCATTCCCTCTTACAAGGCTCGGATAAATCACTCAATTTCCCAATGCTTGATAAAATTATTGGTTTACCAATTTGTTTCTTACCCTCTTTTAGCAAGTAATGATTTTTTTTCTTTTTTCTGTGCGAGTATACCATTCATAACCATTATGAACACGATGATTTCTTAAAATCATCATGTATTTTCAGAAACAGGGGAACCAGAAATAAACCTATTATTACTAAAAACAATCTGAAAAATAATCGTCGGTATACAGTGTTTGTAAGTTAATTGTATTCTATTATTTATGCTGTATAAGCTTGCTTGTTAGAATCATTCACAGTACTAATAATACGGTAGGTTTGCTGGATGAAAAACACTAGATAGGCTGTGGAGGAAATAACCCACTATTTGCCGAATTAGCCTGACTGAATCGGGCTGTTTTTAAAAAAAAAAAATTTTCGTGATTCTAACCAACCATTCCTCCTCAATTTAAATTTTCTCCTCTCACGTGTGCAATCTGAGCAAGATGAAGGATGCCACCAACATTTAACTTACTCAATCCATTAAGAGCTTCAAACACCTCAATCACATATCCTCATATGCGTCTACTCTTCAGGCAGTGCGGTTAGGAAAATGGAAGCCTTTCTTGCAAAGCGCACCCACTGTTTCTCTCATTACTGTTATCTGTACCCGTTCCAATAGATCCACATCCATCCTCCAGCAATGTATACGTAGTACTCAAGAGGTGGTCTAACCACCGCCAAAATTCCTGTATATCATTTATAAAACCCCGTGAGATGTCGTAGCAGCCTGTTTGCACTAAAAAAATTCATATGTGACTGCACAATTAGCCTCAGCTCTTTTTCGTTCTCTATTCCCTTAAGTGTGGTACCACACAGATGATACGTCAATCTGGGATTGCTGCTACTCATACAAAGAATCTCGCATTTGTCAATGTTAAATTTCAATTGCCATTTCTCAGACCATGTACCTAATTTTTCTAGATCTCGTTGCATAGCACACCTTGATTACTGTCATTGACATTCCTTCCAACCTTTTATATCATCTGAAAATTTATACATTAAGAGCCTGATGTGCCCTCGTCAATATCATTAAATAACAGTGACCTTTGATAACCACTATGTCTTCTCCCACTCAATCATCCCTTTATCCATTAAAAAAAAAAAAAAAAGACTCATTATGGTCACCCAAGAGCCACGTGCAATATATGCATAAATTTATGTGTTCTGTGAGCGGCTTGCTCGATTTGCTTGCTTGCGAGTATCTGGGAGGTGGGAGACTTTGCTATCAACGTTTGCTACCGATTAATCCAACCGCAGAATGACAAAAGCCCATAAAAATTCCTTGCATAACTGACGGGATTCGAACCTGGGCCTTAAACAACTGGTGTGAGGAGGTCGGCGATTATAACCACCGTGCTATTCGTAGACTCCCTTTATCCACAGTAGCAGAAACTTTCCCGCAATGCTACCATTTAATTCATTCATTCATTTAACGAAAATTCTCCACATATGAAATTTTTTCCTGTAAAAAATAGCCATAAAGTGTGTCTTCGGGTCTACGTTATTTGAATCAAATGAGCACAGTGGACTGTATTAATATGTTTATACTATAAATTGTCTGTATTCCGTTTCGAATATCTGAGGCTTAGTAACAAATGCTAACAAAACTTGGTTCCAATTTAGGTGAATCGAAAACATTACCTATTTTGTTAAAGGAATCAAGTCCACATTCGTCATTCTTTCTGAATCATTTCACTTACACATAGAAGGGTTAACTGTAGTGTTGCTGCTCAGCTAATCATATCTTTAATTCATATATAATCAGCAACTTTTTCATCTTAATATAAAGTTAACTGCAGTACTTAATTTTCGAATGCAGTAATCAATATTTAAGAAGCTACCCAAAGATCTCGGCTCTGTGGCGCAAACTAGGTGGAAAGTGGACGAACTTATTTTATACTAAGATGCTAATTAAACGCGAGTATTTTGTTAAAATACTGAAGCCATTCCAGACCCCTCTTTAAATCCACAGAATCTCTCATCTTATGTGGAAAGGGCTAGAGTATACAATCTTGCGTTAAATTCTGGTACCAAAAATTCAATATGAATTGGAATAGACAGTTGTTCCAGTTCCTAGGATATATATCATGCTTCTATACACGAAATTAATCAGCCAAATCTTTTTAAATCAATTTGGAATAGAGTAACTTTGAGTATTAAGCCTACATAGGTAGAAGTAACAAATAAAATGAGCAGTGTGATGGTTACATAATTAGCAGCAGGGCTGGTAAATTACGTTAGCCCCCAACTCACCATTTCTTGCAGCAGTTGTTGAAATTGCTACGGACACAAACACTAGCACCACTACTTTCATCATGGTGTTGCCCTGGAAGTTCTTGTATAAGGCTGAAATGTTTCTTGAAGCTGAAATTTTTATATTTCTTTCAAAAGCTCACCTTATCTTCTTCATAAGCAAACCACCTGTATTCTCCCATCAGCTTAAGACAATTGTTATATGAGGGAAGTTGATAAAACAAACTGATATTATAAAAAAAAATAATCTGGAATTCAGTCCTTGATCTCACTAAACACCAAGTAAGAAGATAAAGTTCTTTATCAATGTTAAAACGCTGACTCCTACTGCAGACAATCTAAGAATCTTACAAAATAGAAGGTTCAAAATAATAAAATAGCTATATAATTTAATTAAACTGATGGAAACATACAGGATCTTTGTAGTTCTGACTGCTAAAGTTCACCATGGTTAAGGAATTTTTTCATAGTCAATATGAGACTATCGTTGTCGTAAAAAACAACCATTTTACGGTGTTTCAGAGAGCCATAGGTTTGAGTCAATCCGAATGATATTTGAAATATGGCATTTGGCAACTCTGTTGAAATTATTTTTTATGCATTCAAAATCAAACCACATATGGTCCAACCCCTTTACAACCACGGGGTCTACGTTCCAAAAGATATACAGTATAATAGTTTGCACATTAATTAAGCAATTCAGGTGGATTTCGGAATACAAAACAAACTGTCACTAAGTCACTCTATTGATTCAGAGGGCAATGCCTGGTTGAAAAGCCTAGGTCCTTTTCGATAGATAGACATTCAGTAAAGTCCTCAGGTTGAAATGGAAGGACTCGAACAGAAGAACGAAACTAGGCGAGTCTTCAGAATGTTTCTCTTAATTAGTCAAATGCAACAACTTTTGTCATCTCATTGACTATCCTCATCAAATTCATATTGTTAATCGATTTCATTCTTACATGCCGGTATTAAAACCGTCGCTTCCATTTAAAAAAAATTCAGATACGTTTAGCTGATCGGCGTTAATTTTGTTTATATTGATTTCAGAAAGTTTTAAGAAAAAATAATTAACAGAAAATGGTTTCATAATTTTACTTTCGGAAAGTTTGATTACATTTACTTGCAAAGAAAGATATAACTTAAAATAAAAAACACTCGCTCAACTTCTATAATTTTACCATATCAGATTTCATGAATGAAAACATCCGAATTATTTGCATACAATTCGGACCAATTACAAAAGCCTAACAGATTCTAAGGCAATTGTAAACCATCCTAACCAGATGCTACCTCATCAATCCCAAAAGTTCAACAGAATTTATCACTAATTACTAGCATTTATATGGAAGGGTTGATTTTCCTTAAGGGAGATAAGCCTTAAACATCATCCGAATCCAACTCAGCGAGTTTCAGAAAGTAACTACTTTTTATACATCACTTTAAGCAATAAACGTTGATTTAAATGGTGTGTGGCCTTCGATCTTTTTCTCAGATCGAGCGACCCTGTTCGAAATTGATGTACGTATCGTGTTTTGTGATCAGGTTACTTTGAGGGCGAAATAGTTTAAGGCAGATTTATGGAAAGGATTTAAGACTTTTGCATATATGAAATAAATTATTAAAAATAGAGGTATGAAGTGCTATCCGACAACATATGATTTTATTTTGGATCAGAAAAGGTGATCACAAAAGGCAGATCAGTTTGAAACAAGTTTTTAAATTCCCAGAAGGATGTGGTTTTTAAGGGGAGCAGACTGACAAGTTCATAATAATTAATCTCAGATCAGTGAAAAAAAACTGCGCAGTTGTAGCTCGTATAATCGCATCACACTCGTCTATTATAATGGAAGCATTCTTAAACTCGGGTAAGTTCCAGAAGATAGTATATGTCAATTTTTACCCCCATACCAAGAAGAGATTTAGGAAGATTAAAGGCAATTATGCACTTTTTAAATCTAACTTCTGGGCCAAAAAAAAATTATGGCAGCTATACTTCGGAATGATGCAAGGTGTGGGTCACCTATATAGATCTCCTAGAATACCCAAGAGTCAGGATGTTGTCTTGTGACCAATGATTGTTTTAATTATTTTGCAAAGGACTTTGGAGATGAATGGAATTAACGGCAAAGGGCGCTCTGCTGTGTAATTTTTAAGTGCACTTACTTTAATAATTTAAACTGAATTAATTCATTTTTATTCAGTATACCGTAATACGGTTAATGTGCAATTTAACGGTCGAGATCAGTTAACTCAACAATGCTCAATTTTGGTACTTTTTTTTTTCTAACTAAAAGTGCGGTTTCAACTAGAAACGGTAATCATAACATATCTCAGATTGTTGAGATATAACGAGAGAATTGTCAGTAGCAATTCAATGCCTTTTTACTTGTACTCAATGTTGCATATATGCAAAATTTTCTCAGCTAAGGAAGATAGATTTCTATACCTCGAGCTAGTTGTCAACAAGAATCCAAACCGCATCAAGAACTTCACACAATAGAGGGACCAAAAGTGGGCTGTGACTGAACGTCCCAAAGTGGTTAGTGTCCAAAGAGATCTGGGATCAAAGGAAAGTAACTGCAGTCGAATGGGGTATTTCTTGGGCTTTTAACTGGAAAGACGCTATTGGAAAGGAATCCATTATGTAAGGTGTTCAAAAGATTTCTCGGAAGACACAAATGCGTTTATGTCAGGAAAGTGAAGAGGGTCCACAAAAGGTTGGTTGGTTGTTGGGTTTTATTGGCGCAATAGCAACTAAGGCTATAACGCGCCAAAACCAGGTGATATATAAAATTTCAATTTCACTGACCTAATTACTTAGGTCACCATGTCAAGATATAAAATAACAACGGTATAAAATGTAAAAAAGATAAATCAATAAAGAAATAACATTAACATGCAAATTTTAAATACAAGTAAAAACCTTTGATTTAAAATAGCTAAAAACAGCAGACATTGTCATTGTCGGATAAAATCTGACTAGTGTATAAGGCTCAGTCAGATGATTAAAATCAATAAAATGGATATTGCTAAAATCGAGACAGTCAACTAAAATGGCACAGAGCCGTCCCAGGGTGACCCAAGGTTTCTTGGGAAATAAACTGATTTAATAAATAAATAAATAAATAATAAAATGTGTAAAATTGTGCCACAAGACTCACACATAGGAGGGTCATCAGCCCTCTGCAAAAACGAATGAGTCAAATGACTATGTCCTATGCGGATCCGGGCAAAAACAACTTCTTCCTTACGATTCCTGCGCAGACTAGACTGCCACGGTTCAATTACAGGCTTTATACGATATAATTTATTCGTAGTCTGTCTATTCCACGAACCCTGCCATTGGGATTGTATCTTCTGGTGTATTATTAGTCTGTATAGGTGACTAACAGGCAGCGATTATTATTAGGAAATGCTGATTTGGCTGCGGTGTCAGCCAAATCATTTCCCCTAATCCCAATATGGCTGGGAATCCAGCAGAAGCGGATATCATATTCACATTCATGGAGAAAATGAATCTTCTGCTGAATGCAAAACAAAACTGAATGAGGATGATATCTCACAGTTATTAAAGCCTGTAACACGCTGAGAGAGTCAGAATATAAAATGAACCGTTGGTATTGGCATTTACTAATGTGATCCAAGGCTAACTCTATAGCGTGCAGCTCTGCAGTAAATATGCTGCATTTCAGAGGGAATCTGCTCCTATGTAGAGCTGTCTGTAAAGACAGCAGCAGCTCCCACATATGATTCCGACTTCGAACCGTCTGTGTAATCTGGCGCGGAAGTCAGAATGTTCAGCTCGTTGTGCTGAATAAAGCTGCAGGTAGACAGATGATGGAGTGTCCGACTTTCCCAAATTCCGAAGGGACAAATCACATTTCGGGACATGAGCATGCCAGGGTGGAAGGGGTTGCTTAGTTGTTTGGGCAACCTTGTCTACCTTGATATTCAGTTCTATGAATAGATCTTGGAGACAAATACCAAAAGGACGATTGGCAGTCTTACGGGTATTGTACAAATTTTCCCATCGTGGCTCAAAAACGGATAGCCACGTAGGATGGTCTGGCAGGGATTTCAGTTTTAAAGCGTACTTTAGAGACAACTGCTTAAGTCGAAGCGATAGCGGCGGTTCGTTTGCTTCGACGTATAAGCTCCGGACAAGAGATGTTCGATATGCTCCAATGGCGATACGGAGAGCCTGATGATGGACGGGATCCAGCCATCGAAGTACACTGTTTCTGTCCGAATTGTATATTAGGGACCCGTAATCTAGTCTGGATCGTACAAGTGCACGGTAGATGCGTAGTAGGTTCAATCGATCCGCACCACAAGATGTAGAGGATAGAGAGCGCAGAATATTCAGTCCTCTTGTGCAATTTGTGCGGAGTTGACGGATGTGATCCAGAAAGGTCAGCTTTTTATCAAATACGAGTCCCAAGAATTTTGTGTCCGGAGCTACTGGAATAGCATTTTGTCAGAGCCTTAATTCAGGTTCACGATGAAGATTACGCTTACGACAAAAACGTACGCAGACGGTCTTCTCCGGCGAGAACCTGAAGCCATTAGCAAGTGCCCAGGAATTAAGGCGATCAATGTCTTTTTGTAGTAGTCTTTCTATAACCCTCATATTGCATGACTGACAAAATATGCTAAAGTCATCAACATAGAGGGCACTGTTTACAGTTGGAGGAAGTTGTTCTGAAATGGAATTGACTTTGATGGTGAAAAGCGTGACACTTAAAACTGACCCTTGTGGTACTCCCTCCTCTTGGCTGAAGGAACGAGAGAGTGAGGATCCCACAAGAACTTGGAAAGATTGATTGGCTAAAAAGTATTTAATAAAAATGGGGAGATGCCCTCTAAGACCAAGGCTATGCAAAACTTTTAAGATGCCAAATCTCCAAGTTGTGTCATAAGATTTCTCCATGTCAAAGAATACAGACACCAAATGTTCACGTTTTAGGAAAGCATCCCGGATGGATGTTTCCAGTCTAATAAGATGGTCCAAAGTGGACCGGTTCCTTGGGAAACCGCACTGGATGTTGGAGAGAAGGTCATTTGATTCTAAATACCAGATTAAACGAAAATTAACCATTCTCTCCAAGATTTTGCACAGCCAGCTAGTCAGAGCAATAGGACGATAATTAGTATTGACATTTGGATCCTTTCCTGGCTTAGCAAAAGCAAGAACGATTGCCTTTCGCCACGAATCCGGAAACTGCCCTTCAAAAAAGATTCTGTTATATAGAAGGAGCAGATAATCCATAGATTTTGGTGAAAGATGCTTAATCATTTCATAATGGATGTCATCTGGTCCAACAGCACTTGCTTTGGAAAGAGTGAGGGCTCTATTCAGTTCCTGAATAGTGAATGCCCCGTTGTAGGAATAAAGGCTCTTAGACTTAAAATTAAGTTCCTGTTTTTTGATTTTATGTTTCAGGACCAGGAACTCTGGGGAATACGAAGATGTTGCAGAGATGTTAGAGAATGTTTCCCAAAGAGAATTGGCTATTGCAGTTGGATCTGCAATAGTGCATCCATTATAATCTAGGATTGAAGAAGGGTCGGATGTATATTTTCCCTTCATTTTCCGGATTTTATCACAGACCAACTTAGTACTAGTGGAATGAGTAATTGGTGAAGTAGAACGGATCCACGATTCCTTTTGACTCTGACGGCGGATGTAGCGTCCTTTGGCTCGTGCGCGTTTAAAGGCTATAAGGTTGGTCGTGGTAGAATATCGGCGGAATATCCCTCACGCTTTATTTTGAGCCTTTTTTGCTGCTGTGCATTTTGAATTCCATCAAGGTTTGGGAAATGGTGGAAACCGGGCAGATGTTTTTGGAACAGCATTCGCAGCTGCTTGGACGATAATTTCTGTGATGTAAGTTATTGCATCATTGATAGGCTCCTGACTGACGGTACTGAGGTCAAAATTTACCTGATATTGAAAGGCAGTCCAGTCAGCCTGATCAATCTTCCACTGTGGTAACCTGAAAGGAAGACATGGTCTTCCACTGTGTAACGAGGTTATCACAGGGAAGTGATCACTTCCGTATGGGTTCTCCTCCACTTCCCAAGTGAGTGAACGGGGTAGAGAAGGGGAGCAGATAGAGAGATCAATGGCAGAAAAAGTACAGGTAGGCATGTGGAAGAAAGTGTTTGTTCCAGTATTTAGAAGGGAAAGGTCATCGTCATTTAGCATACCCTCTATGACTCGTCCCCTTCCATTGATGTTAGCACTAACCATTAAAATCCCCGAGAAGTAAGAAAGAGGGAGCCAACTGCCTTACAAGATCAAGGTCTTCCTGGGAGATGTCAGTCCCAGGTGACAAATAAATAGAGCACACGGTTAATAAAAATCCCACTGAAAGGGATTGCAACAGCCTCTATGCTGGTTGTAACTAGCAAGGGCTGAACTGGGGTCTGGTTGTTCACAACGATAGCCACTCTTCCATGAGCAGTACCATCCGCAATTCTATCCTTACGAAAAATTGTGATGTTATGCATGGTGGGATCATCATTTGCTTTTAGATAAGTCTCCTGCAAGCAAAAGCAAACTGGCTCGTGCTTCTGCAGGAGGGCCATTTCATCAGTATTTCGCCGGGAATCCACGACAATTCCATTATAGGAATTTAGCCATTATTTTGGCTTGGTGGGTCCATGAGGCGGCTTCCGAGGTACTGAGGGCTTACTTTTGTCAGTCTTCGATTTATCTTTTTCGGGGGAAAATGGATGCTTTCCTGAGTCCATTTCTTCCTCCGCAAAGAGTTCAAGACTGATTCATCCGGTAACTCATTGTTCTCTACATCCATTGTTTCTGTTATTACTGGAGGCTCTTTACCACTTGGTTTTGGTAGCGGTGGAGCACTAGGAGGTACGGATATGGGAATGTCAACTGATTGTGTTTTTTTGGTGGGCTTTTGTGAACTCAATAAATATCATGCAATCGGAGTGAATGAATCTTGGTGGTATAGTCATATCAGTTTGTGTACCGATAGTGCGCTTAGCAGAAACCTTCTGGGCATTTGAAGGTTTCCCCGCTATTTATTGGTTGGATACATTTTCTGGCCTCTGTGTAGGAGATATTCAGCTCAGTTTTTGAATTTCTTTTTCATTCTTCCACCGCTGGCATGCTCTAGAGTAGGCGGGGTGTTCTCCTTAGCAATTGATACAGATCGGTTTTGGAGCTGAACATTCCTTGCTCTCGTGGTCTTTAACTCCATATCGAGCACAGGCAGGGTTACCACGACAAGATGTTTGTGAGTGGCTGTATTTTTGGCATCTAAAACACCGCACTGGGTTTGGGATATAAATCCTCACTGGGCAGTTTAGATAACCTGCCTTGATGGAACTTGGAGGCCGTGGGGTGTTAAAGGTGAGGATAAGAACTCGGGTAGGGACGAGATTCCCATCTTTCCGTATCCATATACTCTTGACAGCTGTCACACCTTGGTGTTTTAATTCAGAGCAGATCTCTTCTTCAGAAACATGAAGGTCCCACTCTGATTTAATACCTTGGGAAGAATTCAGAGTTTTGTGGGAAGTTACGGTGATAGGTATTCCCCCATATGGATGTAGAATTCAAGATTTTTACAGCTTATTTTCTGCTGGAAGCTTCAACCAAAAGGTCGCCAGAACGCAGTCGTTTAACGGATTTTGGTGAACCTGTCAGCCCCTCAAATCCTTTCTGGATAAAGAAGGGTGACATCTTTCCAATTGACTGCTCTCCGGTGGAATGGAGAATGAGGAAAGGCGATGTCACTGATGGTGGTGGTGTATCCTCAGTCCTGGCTCTTTTTACAGACGTGTTTTCTACGTCATCGTCTCGATTAGGTAGGGACTTGCTGGGGCTCCCCAGAAGAATTTGAATTTATTATACTCATAGGAGTAAAATAATAATTTCCGATGCCCTAAGTACCTCACCCACCACGGAGCCCTACGAGGGGACGACCACTCGTGAACTAGCAGGTATTGCGTACACGAATGGGACGCCAAGTTAGCTTAGAGGCACCATACCCACGTTTCCAATAAGCCTTGATCCGGTCCCAGGACCAAAGGGAGGGAGGGAGGGAGGCTTATTGGAACGCAGTTGACCGTAGCAGTAAAAACCACCCACCGATTGATCACAGTCGAGCCTGTCCGGGACCACCCGTCTTGTCGAAGCAGGGGCCAAAGTGGTGTTTAAGGCTGGGCCCCTCAACCACCAGGATCCCCCTTTTCGAATTCCACGGGTCGCGGCGCATGGCTGCACACGCCGGATTCCAATGATGTAACCCTGGAACCAAGGTATGGGCGTTAGATTCCAATGATACTAATCTGGAAAACCAGCAGCATCACTGGGTGGTCCCCTCACCACGTACAGGTGCCCACATCGAGGGGTCCACGAAAGATGCCAAAATGAATAATAAAAGGTTTAATTGAGCAAATGAAAAGAGCGATAGGCAGTTACAGGATGCGGTATCCAAAGATACCGCTTTATAAACGTGTGTGTGTGTATATATATATACATATATATCACCAATAACATAAGACACGCAATGCTAAATACCAGAAATCAAAGAGCTAAGAATGGAAGCGAAGGGTTCAATTCATGACAGACACTCTTAAAGGTAGAAAAAAAATAAAATCGATCTCTGCCTAGCCAGTTCATTAGGTTCGTGGATATTTAGAATCCATGCTACAAAACAGAAATCTAAGCGGTCACACATTGCATGCAATAAAGTGAAGTGACCGAATTAGTACCAAAATCGATTAAACAGCAACGAAAAACAGACCACGGGCATTCCCAAGATGAACGATTGTTACAAGTCTTCAAGGAAAACATCCAGAAACCTCTTACACTTTATTCTTAAACTTCGTCCCAAGAACTGAAAGCAGCGTCGTTACATTAATAGTAAAAATATTTGTCGCTTTTCAACTGGTAATAGTTGAATCCAAGCAACATCGTGTCGGAACAATGATTCCGGCGAATGGTACTCCAATAGTATTAGTTCATGGCCTAATAATTGTGGATTTCGCTAATAAATTTCTCTTAGAATGGGAGATTAATTTCCCAGATACAGACTAAAATTGTTAATTGGTCATTCGTACACTAGCAAGACTTTTGCGGATTTATTGGATGATTGTTTTCTGCAGCAGCATGTTCGAGAGGCAAACAGAGGGCGTAATACTCTTGATCTGATTTCAGTACTGATTATTCATGCATGAAGAATCTGCAGATAAAGGAACCACTAGGTGGCAGTGACCACAGTATTATTGATGTGGGATTTACTCAGACAACTATTAACAGGAGTAAAGGGAGGGGTTTTTGCTTTCATAAATATGAAAGCAAAAATTTCATCAACCTATTTCATAAAGGTGACTACAGTTGTCTCAGACAGCTTTGAAATTCTATACAGTGGGACCAACTGGTTATGTTACCAACAGGAAATTCGAAATGGTATGCATTCAAGGAATTAATCTTCGAAGCTACTAGACTTCACACCAACTAAGAAATACTGTTCAAGGTTTAGGCCTAAATGGATGTTAGATGAACTAATGAGGCTCGTGGCGAAGAAGAAAAATGCATGTTGTTGTTTGTTGGATTTATTGGTGCAAGGACTACTAAGGCCATAATGCACCTATTACAATCTTATTTGGTACACAATTGTTATATTAAATAAAAGGTTTTGGGGAAGGTAAAAACATCATTAATATCTTGTCGTTCTCCGAGAATCTGCTGTAACGTAAAGTTTATTAGCGGAATACAGATGTGAAGAGAAAGCCGTTTGTCTTTCTCTCAGATATAATGGGCATTCAATGATCAAGTGGTTTTCTGTGAGTTGAGTTTGGCAGTTACTGCATAGTGGAGGGTCATCCTGAGTGAGTAAGTAACTGAGTTACGTGGGTATGTCCTATTCACATTGTGGCAAGTACTACTTCTTCCTTTGTATTGTGCTTCTTAAGCTTGATAGCCACTGCTTGTGATCGTTTTTAATCTGAAAGAGCTCATTGCTTTTTTTCTTCCTGCGAAATGGATAGCCATTTTTTTTTCTAACAGTGCTATGCATGATGCGTTTTAAATCTGTGTAAGGTTTCTGCATGTCTGATGTTATGTGACTGGCGTTCTTGGCAGCAAGATCCGCTTATTCGTTTCCTATGATTCCAGAGTGCCCAGGTATCCAACAGAAAATTAATTTTTGCCTGTTTGCAAGAAGCTGCACTAACTTGATTTGAATTTGTTGTAGTAACGGATGACTGGAAGGAAATTTCCACTGAAGAGCAGATACAGCGCTTAAGGAATCTGTGTAGATAATAGTTTGAGGATATAATGACTGTTTTACATTGTCTAAAGCCATCAGGATAGCATACAGTCCTGCGGTGTAAATACTGTACTCCAAAGGGAGCTGCTGGGATATTGTAATGTTTGGTAGAACTGCAGCTGCTCCAACTTTACTATCTGCCTTGGAACCATCAGTGTAAAGGAATCGTCAACTTACTGAAAAGAGTAAGTTACATGGATCTGCTGAATACTGAAATTTGGAAGTGCATTTTTTCCCCATTGTTGGAAATGTTGGGGAACATTCGCCAAGGGTATTTGCCAAGTTGCGTAGCCGTGCTAATATCTAGAATTATGTTATTCATATTTAATTACCAGCACATAGTTATGCTTTGTAATCTAATGCCACATGGTTTATTCTGCAAAGGTTTATTTTGGTACAAATTATGCCATTTTGGGGTAAATAGATACTGCTTTATAGGATGATGTGGGTAACTTCTGATTTTAGCTGCATAACTTAATAACAGAGCTTGCCGACGAAGAAATAGGGGTGGTTCGTGTGCTTCCATATAGAGACTCTGAACTGGCGATGTACGAAAAGCTCCCAGTGCAATTTGGAGAGCATTGTGATGTGCTGGGTCGAACCGTTTTAATACACTTTCTCTAGCTGAGGCATATGCAGGAGACCCATAGTCTAATTTGGATCTTATGAGCGACCGGTATAACAACTGCAGCAGCATGTACCGATCTGCACCCCATGACATAGCAGGAACTGCTCTGAGGAGATTCAGCTTCTTTAGACAAGTTGTTGCTTAATATGCTCTAAGAAACTTTTTTATCCAGAATTAGTCCAAGAAAGCTAATACTCTGTTGAAAAGTAATTGGATGAGAGTGAAGATGTAAATCGGGATTTGGATGTAAATTCCGTTTACGGCAAAAATAAATTGCTGTTGTTTTTGTTTTGAAAGTCTATATCCATTATATTTTGCCCACTGAACAAGTTTGTTAATTGTGCCTTGAAGCTGCCTTTCAATGAAAGGCATGTTTTGTGAGTGGCATGAGATTGCCAGATCGTCAGCATACAGATGTTTCAACTGTGTCGGGAATACATTCGGTAATCGAATTAATCCTGAGGGAGAAGAGCGTGGCACTAAGCACAGAACCTTGAGGGACCCCCCACTTGCATAAATGTTTGCGAGAAGAGTAGAGTGAAATCGTACCTGAAAGGACTTATTGCTCAAAAAGTTCTGAATAAATTTTGGAAGATGACCACGAAGACCAGATTCATACAGATCGTGAAGAATTCCATATGGCTAGGTTGTATCGAAAGCTTTTTCGCTATCAAGACATATATCATCACTAGGTGTTCGTTCCTGAGAAACGCATTTCGAATGTTTCCTTCAGCTTTGACAATAAGGTCAAGTGTTGATCTAGTTCTTCGAAATCCATATTGATTTTGACTTTGAATGCATTCAGCCTCTAGGAACCATGTCAATCTGGCATTATTTTTTCTAATTTTCCTATACAACTAGTTAAAGTTATTGGTCTGTAATTTGCTGGATCTGAACGGTCCTTTCCTGATTTTGGGAAAGCTAATACAATAGAACGATGCCAACTGGTAGGGTAGTAGTCTTTTGGTCTGTAATGTATTGGTCTGTAATTTGCTGGATCTGAACGGTCCTTTCCTGGTTTTGGGAAAGCTAATACAATAGAACGATGCCAACTGGTAGGGTAGTAGTCTTCATTAAAGATTCTATTATACAGTTTTAGCAGAGCAGAAAGGGATCCTTCACTCAAATGATATACCATGGCATAGTACACTCCATCACAGCCAGCAGCACCATTTTTGGATCTTGCAAGTGCACTACGTAACTCTGCCATGGTAAGTGGTACATTACCATGGCAGAGTTACTGCTGTCGTGAAGTACTGAATTTGAGATAATGTTTTTCTGCTTGTACTTTATGTGCCTGGAAACATATCTCAAAAGCGGTTACAGCTGAGACAGTTTCAAAAGGTTTCACCTAATGTATTAGAAATATCAAGAGGATTGCAGATTTCTTTGCCTTTTAAAAGTATTATCGGAGTGGTTATAGGAGGATATTTTCCATTAATTCTTCGAACTTAGTCAAAACGGTTCTGATATTTGTGGTTCTGTTTATAGAGGACATATTTGGACCATGTCTCTTTTTTGCTTATTCGTTGTATATGACGAGATTTAGCTTTAGCTTTCTTGAACTGTATGAGATTAGCTGTGGTTGGGTATTTATGAAATAAGTTCCACTATCTATTCTTCTCTTTTTTAGCATTGCTACAGGCTTCATTCCACCATATTTTTGGGTGGGAGCGGATTTTCATGGATGATCTGGGTATACTGGTTTCTGCAGCTGCTATCATTTGTTGGGTTAAGTAAGTTATGGCAGAGTCAATGGTGAGAGTCTCAATGGTCTGAATATCTAGATGTGCCAGTTCTTGATATTTCTTCAAGTTAGCTTTGTCGAATTTCCAAAAAGTTCTTATTTCAATTTGAAGAGGAGGAGAGTTAGTCGACAGTGTGCATATTACTGGAAAGTGGTCACTATTACGAAGGTTATCAGTGACCGTCCAATTAATAAGCGGGAAAAGGTTTAGCAAGCATATTGAAAGATCAATTGCAGAAGCTGACCTTGAGGAAGAATGCACGTATGTGCGAGTCCGATTATTCAATAATGTTAAGTTGTGCCTTTCAAGAAATTTTTCAATTAACTAGGTTCTTATCAAGGTGCGAGGGAACCCATAAGGGGTTCCTCGCGCCTTGATAAGAGAGGTCCTTCTTATCAAGAAGGACCTCTCTTATCAAGAGAGGTGCCCATTCCAGTCACCCAAGGTACAGAAATTGTATGAATAGTTTGGCGAAAGGTATATGGAAACAACTGTTACCGCTATCTCAAATATAACTCTAGCAGCGATTGTTTCTAAAGTTGTTCGCAGTGCGACAGGTCTGAAAGGAGTTCTGGACTTTACTAACAATGCTACACCTCCATGTGCTGTATTAGTCATTCCTATCCTTTCTAAGCATTATATGATGTTTCATGCTCAGATATTTTAGGGGCCAGGTTTGTTTCCTGTAGACAAAGAACAGCAGGCTTATATTCGGTAATTAAGTCATAAACAGTCTAAGTTAGCTCGGTGTCCGCGACAATTCTATTGAATGATTCTATGCATTATTGGGTGTGGCTGCTTGCTTAAGGGATGTGGTGTTCGCGCCCGTCTAGTCTTTTTTTCTCTTTTTGGGAAATTTGGGCTAGTGACGTCCATGTCCTCCTCTTCTGCATGAAGTTCAAGAAGTGGTTCATCTCTGTGTGAATTTCGATCTATGTCCATGGTATCAGTACTGGATTTTTGATTATTTCTTTCAGAGCTTGTTAGATTAACTGGCTGTTGTACAGAATTTTTATCTAGCGGTATTGTCAATGGTGTATTTATCAAATGAGTTGATTGCTGTTGGGTAGGCTGTTCTTTTAGTGTAGAGAGGACTGATCTTGCCCAATCAGAAATTGAGATGCTTGGCTAAACTGAACAATCTGTTTGTACTGTTATGGATAGTTGCTTTTTTTATAATTGAAAAATAAGACGGCAATTAATTTGAAATTGAACAATTGTCTTTTTTCTTCTTGGTATGGCACCATGTGTTCCACTTTGTACATTCTTTTCAGTCTGCCACTGGATGCACTCCTTTGAAAATGCTGAATGATTTCCCTTACAGTTTGGGCAGCTTTGTATTTTAGTTGGGTAGTCTGTGTAAACATGCTCTTTTGAACCACAGGAGGCATATGTGGTTACACTCCTGCAGACTGCTTGTGAGTGTCCAAATTTTTGGCATTTAAAATACCCGAGTGGGTTTGGAATATAAGGTCGAATTTTGCACCTTAAAAATCCAGCTGTAACAGTTGTTGGTAAAATGGTTTTAAATGTAAGAATGACCGTTCGAGTAGGAATAAGAACCCCATCTTTCTTAATGACTATCCTTTTGGCATTTATTACATTTTGATCGCCTAATTCCTGAACGATCTCCTCCTCAGATACATAGGAGATCCCACTCCTTGGAAAG
Organism: Mastigoproctus giganteus; assembly: GCF_048544385.1. Taxonomy (NCBI): domain Eukaryota; kingdom Metazoa; phylum Arthropoda; class Arachnida; order Uropygi; family Thelyphonidae; genus Mastigoproctus; species Mastigoproctus giganteus. The sequence goes on from NC_143583.1 coordinate 211,187,875, forward strand.
ATGGATGGAGAGCGAATTGGCAATTCAACTGCAGAAGTAGATCCTGTAGGTAGTTGAATGTAAGTAGGAGATCCAGTGTTTAGTAAATTAAGATCACTATTATTCATAAATTCTTCAATTAATTTGCCTCTTCTGTCCATTGTAGCGGACCCCACAACGGATGGTGTCCATTAAAGTCACCGAAAAGAAATTGGAGTTGGGAGTTGTGGAGTGAGACTGTCAAGTTCTGAATGGTGGAATATAAACGGTAACAAGAATAACTGATGTACTAACTGCAATACGAGTAGCCACAGTTTCTAGATTTGTTATTAAAGGGATCGGCTTGGATGGCCCGTTAGAATTAACCAGAATGGCTACTCCTCCACGTGCAGGCGACTGAGTTTCTATCTCGTCTATACGTCATATAATGAGAGAATTTTAGCGAAACTTGGGATGACAGGAATGTTTCCTGTAGGCATACAGCTATGAGGAATTGAGCTATTAAATCCCTTAGGTCATCAGAATGGCTGCTTAGTCCTCTGCAATTCCACTGTATGATGTTATGCATTATTTAGGTTTATTTGAGGATGATTCATCTGGCTGTTTTTTTGGATGCGGGGCATTTTTTCCGGTCTTTTTTTGGGAATGTGGGGCGACCAGTATCCATAGTGTCACTGGCATGCAATTCTAGGATGGGTTCTTCATAATCCGGGTGTACATCCACTTCCATAATGTTTGTTTGAGGTTCGGCTTTCTTACAATCTTTAGTAGTTTTCATTCTTTCAGTGTCCTGTAAAACTTTTGGAGTATCAACTGGGATATTAATTGGGGTGTTTGTGGCTTCACTGCTTTTAGGTTTAGGAGTATCTTTTCTGGAGGCTGATAAGGTTTCTTTGACCCAATTTGCCAAAGAGGTGTTCGGTGGTATTGACACGCCCGTTTGAGTTGCTGTTGAAAGATAGCTTCGGATGCGAGACGCATAAGATTGACTCGGCATGGTGGACATAATTTGTCTGCGTGCTTCGGGATATGTTACTTTATGTTCTATTTTGTATCTCTGAATTTTTTTCCCCCCAGTTTTCCACATATCGCATAATTTAGAAAACGCAGGACGACTTTTTTTTTTTTTTTTTTTTTTTAATGTAAACCCCAAACACGAGAGGTATTACAACCTATAGTACTTAGTACCGTGCTTGGGTTTGAGATTGAGAAGATGAAAGAAGATATTTGTTGACATTGGACTTGAACTTCTGTAGACTGTAATTTTCAGGAAATACGTATGAAGGAAGGTTGTTCCAGAAAACGGCAGTTGAATGAATAAAAAAGGAAGATGAAAAGTTGGTTCTGTGAGTTTGAAGTTGGGCAGTAAATGGATGTTAGCCGCACGTGTTCGGACTGTTTTGAAAGAGAGAGCGGGAATTATAGAAGCCAATTCAGAAGAACAGTGCCCATGGAAGTATCTGCAGGTGAGGCATGCAGCAGAAACAGTACATCTATGAGACAGTGAGTGGAGAGAGACTGTTAGAGATGAATCATTAATTAACCTAACTGCCCTCTTATGAATGGAATGAAGAAGTCTAAGAGAGGTTTTGAGGGCACCATCCCAGATGTGGGAACAATATTCCATGGCAGGGCGGATTTGCGATTTATACAGAGTGAGCAGCTGTTTGGAAGAAAAGTAAAGCCGAGAGCGAAAGAGAAAACCAAGTTTTTTAGATGCAGAGGAATCAATATTTGTAATGTGCTTGTGCCATGAGAGCTTAGAAGTCGGGGTAATCCCCAAAAGAGATTATCATTTTGCCTAGAAATCGGAGTGTCACCAAAGATAAGCATAGGACCAGAAGAATCCTTTTTGCGAGATATAAGACAAGACTGAGTTTTAGAAGGGTTGAAATCAACTAAGTTTTCTTTGCCCCACGGACAATTACCCGAAGATCGGCATTTAAGGAATTGGTAGCAGATTTTCGAGAAGTTGAAGCTGATTGAGCAGGACAAGGTTTCTCAAAATGGAAAGTGGAATGCAATGTGCTATCATCGGCAAAATTATGGATAGGATTTCCAGTCAATGGAAGAAGGTCATTAAGATACAACAGGAAAACAGTGGGAGAAAGAACTGAACCTTGGGGGACACCGGCATTAGTGGAGAAGTTAGAGCTATCTACCATCAACCCTCAGTGAGCAATCAGAGAGAAAACTGGATAACCAATTACTAAACACAGTTGGCAAACCATAAGATGGAAGCTTGTTTAGAAGACCTTTATGCCAAACACGCTCGAAAGCCTTTGAGACATCAAGAGCAACTACTTGTGTTTCACCGAACCTTTCCCTTAAATTAGTCCATAAATGGGTAACATAAGCCAGAATTATCACCAGTGGATCGACACTGACGGAATCCATACTGGCGATCGTTGATCAGACAGAATGTTTCTAGGTAGTTTAAGAGTTCCCGGTTAATTGCTTTCTCCATTACTTTAGAAAGAGTAGAAGTAATTGCAATGGGACGATAATTGGATGGGAGGGATTTGTCACCCTTTTTAGGAACTGGCTGGATATGAGCAAATTTCCGAACAGAAGGAAAAACACCTTTGGAATAAGAAAGTGAAAAAAAGGCGGCAAAGAATAGGAGTAACTTCAGGAGCACAGGTTTTGAGAACAACTGGAGAAATACCATCGGGACCTGGAGCTTTCTTGGCATCAAGATTCGTCAAAATCCTTCCGACATCTTTTTGACGGAAGACCACAGGAGGCATTGAATGGAGCGTGTTGGGAATGGTGGGAGGTGTTTTACCAAGGTCATTAATACAGGAGTTTGAAGAAAAATGGGATGCTAGCAGGTCAGCTGGCTTTATCCTTGGCTAAAGTGACAACAGAACCATCTGGGGTTTGGACAGAGGTGGGAGCAGAGATGGGCAAAAGTTGCGGCCAATAGCTTTGGCAAGAGACCAGAATGGTCGGCTACCACTAGGGCGAGAAGCAAGTTTTCTACTCTTAGCCTGTTCAAACTCTAGTTTTGACTGATTAATAACTGCTTTACAATTGTTGCGAGCTTTGGTGTAGGCAGAAAATGAAACTGTAGAATTAGAAACAAGCCAATTGCGATATGCAACATTCTTCTCTTGAACAGCCTTAGCACATTTATTGGAAAACCAAGGTTTATTTAAAGGACGAGATTTTAAATTGGAGTGTGGGATAAAGGATTCCATTCCTGCAAGAATAATTTCACTGACACGATCTGAGAAAACGTTGACCTCAGAAGTTTTGAAACAGTAATCCGACCAAGGAAAAGAAGAAATTAAGTCTCGCAGGTCATCCCATTTTGCATTCTTGTAATACCAAACACGAGGTTGGGAATAGCCATGAGATAAAGGTTCCATTGGAGAAGAGAATCACCAAGTTGTGACCTGAAGTGCCTAAAGGACCTCTCACATCGACCGTGTACTTAGAAGGGTTGTTTGTGAGAAAAAGATCAAGCGTATTGGCTGTATGATTAAGATTGTCCGGTATTCTTGTAGGTAAATGAACAATCTGTGCAAGGTCATTAGTAATTGTAAAAGCCTCAGCATCTCGACCAACTGGGTCGGTGTGACTAGAAGACGGAAGCCAGCTGAAGTTGTGAACATTAAAATCACCAAGGAAAATTACCTCAATGTTAGGAAAGTTGGACTGGAGAAAGTCAAGATGCAAAGAGAGGAAGTCAAAGAGCTCCAAGTGATTAGTGGAGTTGGGAGAACGGTAGAGACAGACGAATTTGACACAATGAGGTAGAGAGATTTGGTTGGTTTGGGTTTTATTGGCGCATCAGCAACTGAGGCTATAATGCGCCAAATACCGGTCATATTATAAAAAGTTAAAATATTCAGTGACCTAAGTAGTGGCCACCATGTCCAGATATATAATAACAGGTATATAAAAAATAAACCAATAAAGAGATAACAATAACATAAATTTTAAATACAATTAAAAACTTTTATTGATTTAAAATAGTTAAAAACAGCAGACACGTTGTCATTGTCAGATAAAATCTGACTGAGTGTATATGGCTCAGTCAGATGATTAAAAGCGGTAAAACGGGTGCTGCTAAAATCTGGACAGTCAATTAAAAGGTGTCTAATCGTTAAAATTGTGCCACAGGACACACACATAGGAGGGTCATCAGCCCTCAACAGAAAAGAACGAGTTAAATGACTGTGTCCTATGCGGGTCCGGGCAAGAACAACTTCCTCCTTACGATTCCTGCGCAGACTAGACTGCCACGGTTCAATTACAGGCTTTATATGATATAATTTATTCGCAGTCTGTCTATTCCACGAATCCTGCCATTGGCAGTGTATCTTCTCGTGTATTATTTGCCTGTAGTCTGTATAGGGGACTGACAGGCAGCGATTATTATTGGGAATTGCTGATTTGGCTGCGGCGTCAGCCAAATCATTTCCCCTAATCCCAATGTGGCTGGGAATCCAGCAGAAGCGGATATCATATTCACGTTCATGGAGAAAGTGAATCTTCTGCTGGATACTAGACAGAACTGGATGAGGATTATATCTCACAGATATTAAAGCCTGTAACATGCTAAGAGAGTCGGAATATAAAATGAACCATTGGTATTGGCATTCACTAATGTGATCCAAGGCTAACTCAATTGCGTGCAGCTCTGCAGTAAATATGCTACATTCAGAGGGAATCTGCTCCGATGTAGTGCTGTCTGTAAAGACAGCAGCAGATCCCACATATGATTCTGACTTCGAACCGTCTGTGTAAACTGGCGCGAAGTCAGAATGTTCAGCTCGTGCTGAATAAAGCTGCAGGTAGACAGATGATGGAGTGTCCGACTTTCCCCAATTCCGAAGGGACAAATCACATTTCGGGACATGAGCATGCCAGGGTGGAAGGGGTTGCTTAGTTGTTTGGGCAACCTTGTCTACCTTGATATTCAGTTCTATGAGTAGATCTTGGAGACAAATACCAAAAGGACGATTGGCAGTCTTACGGGTATTGTACAAATTTTCCCATCGTGGCTCAAAAACGGATAGCCACGTAGGGTGGTCTGGCAGGGATTTCAGTTTTAAAGCGTACTTGAGGTAGAGAGATTTTAAGCCAGAAAAGATCAGAGGAGATTCCAAATTGCCAAGTCTCTGACAGGGAATATCAGAACGGACATATGCACAAGTACTACCTTTGAGGCGAAAGGAATCATACAGCGAATAATTTGGGCATCTGAGATGAGCAGTAGTTGAATCAACCGATAACTGAGATTCTCTCAGAAAAAGTACATGGGGTTTGGCAGACTGCAAGTGGAAATGGACATCGTTGAGATTAGAATTGAGACCACGTATATTTGTGAAATGAATTAGGAAGTGCTTGGGAGGTTTAGTTCTTTTCGCAGATAAGTTTGTTCTGTTAGTTTGACAATTCATGGTGTATTTAATAGTAAGAAAAAGTGGGAGGGACATGCTGTATGAAGTAATTAAAGTTTTGGATATGGCGTACACACGGTAAGAATATACCCAGATCCTTGACATAACGTGTCCTCGACAATGCTCCCCGCATACACACTACTCAGACTCCCTCCAGCCACCATCTGGCAGAGTAGAGGTAGCAAGATTATACACTAGCTGATCCGGAAAACTCCTAAAGAGTTACCAATAGGTTCGGTCCGGTGTACTAACTAGCGGCCGGCCTGCGAACACCGTTTTAGAGCTGTACCCTCGAAATGTAAGGAATATTGGATCTCGCCACGATGTTCATCATACCCTCAAAAATCATCAATCTGCATGATGGAAGAGATAGGGAAGGGTTGACTGGAACTTAGCTCTAGAGACCAAACATGGGTTTCACCACTTCAAGCCTCCAATAAGCAAAGTGGTGGTATTGCACCGGTTGATGAGTCATCTACCACCTAGTACTGTCTATTAACAGAGGGGCGGCATTCCACCATGTGGTGTGGGCGCCGCATCTCGACCCCTGCTTACGTTGGTTCACACCTGGGTGGTCACCCACCATGTATTTGTGCATGAGGGTTATACCCAGGATTACTAACAGTCCCACCTTCGTGAAGGTGCAAGCAGAGGATTTGGATGTCATAGACCGTCCGGACTTCGACGAAATTGAGTCCACTTGACTTGAGTGTCCCCGAAATATCAGTTCCTTCAGCATTTTAGACTCCCAGGTAGCAAGTACAGCTTGTCTGGCATATCTGAGAGAATGTCTGTGACAACCTCAAGGACCAATCAGTTCCTTTGCAGTTGGAACAAATGGGGGGTTCAGGCTGAGAAATCTACTTGTGTATGGTCCTTAGAGCCACATATAGGACAGATGGCATCATCTCTGCATGCCTGCTGAGAATGGCCATATTTCTGGCATTTAAAACAGCGGAGAGGATTCGGGATGTACGGCCGAAGCCGGCAGTGTAAATAGCCAGCTTTAATAGTGGATGGCAAATCAGGGGTGCTGAAGGTTAAAATGATGGATCGAGTTGGCACGAGATTTCCATCTTTTTTAATCATTATGCGCTTCGCACTGATTACTAAGTTCGTGTATTAATTCCTCCTCAGACACTAAAAGCAGATCCCACTCTGTGATGACGCCTTTCGATAAATTTAAAGTATTGTGGGGAGTAACAGATACTGGCAACCCACCAAATGTTTTTGTATTTAATAGCCACTCAATGTTTGGTTGTGGCTGTTTCAACCAGGAGGTCTCCTGATTGTAGTCTCTTCACCAGTTGGTGATCCTGCAATCGATTCCAAATATTTTTGGATCATAAATGGTGATAGCTTGCCCACAGGCTGAGTAGACAGAGTGTATCACCAGAAAGTTAGGGAGGTTTTGACACTACTTCTAAGTCTTTTAGGTTGGTTTGAGTCACTATCAATAGACATTTCTGACCTTGATGGCTCTAAAGGAGGGAAATTATTTAAGTCCATCTTTGTTCTTTTTAGCACCGGAAGAGTAACTTTCTTCTCCCAGGTTACCGGCCCCGCCACGTGGAGGCAGGAGCTGTGCCACCATTGACCAAGCGGTTGAGGACGTTAGTTGGGGTAGCACGGATTAAATAAATATATAAGTATAAGGAAAAAAAAAGTGAATTTCCTTTCTGGATTCCTACTTGAAAGCTCTTAAGTAAAGAATCACGTGAGTAAAACAGGAAGTAGACACTCTAAAATAAATATAACTTATTCGCTGAGTAACAGTACTCTATATATGGCACAAAAAATCGCAAGGTCACTATCGCTTGGCACTCGGGGACGCTCATTTATGATATTACAGAGGAAACGACCAATTAAGATACTGGATGACCTTGTTTTTACAAGAACCTCAATCTATGACTTTCTCCTGAAGAAGTTAAACAAGAAACATTTTCATTTTTTAATACAGCTTCAAAAGCAAAGACAATTGTAAACTGGGTAGATGGCTTCCCTCCGAGAATTCTTAGGTGTTTGAAGAGTAATTTAGAATATAAATATACTAGGGCATAATGCTCACAGATACCGGAAGTTCAATATAACTAAATGCCTTCAAATGCTTAAGGATACGGATATTCTGATCATCACTGCTTCTATAACTCAACATCTTACAGTCACTGTGCCACTTGTGAACACTTGTCAGACTGCCCTCAAAGCTGAACACTACCGAAATGCATTAACTGCTAAAAGGAAAAAAGATTACACCCATTCGGTCACCGAAACTCAGTGCCCCGAATACTTATGTGCTCTTGAGAGAGCTCATATGAAAACAAATGACGATTACGACCATTTTCCAATAAGAATCTCATAGATATGAACAGCAATACAGTTATCTACCCTATAGAAATTTTGCAAATAAATGCACACAGATTTCCAAGTGTTACAGATGAGTTAATTATCAGTGAATAACACTATCTAAACTTAACATGCATACTTCTTATGGTGAATATTTAAGGAGGCCACGGAAAGTCATGGGAATTTCTTTGGCCTCTCATGTCCCTGCTTCAGTTGCTGATCCTATATCGGCCACTGTGGTATTAAACAACCAACTAGATATTCCAGTCATCACGTCTGTGTGATCAACATTCTATTTGTATTCTTGTATCCGTAACATTATATCCCTATACTGTCCTCCTGCAGACTTCAACTCTTCATAACTGTACCTCAAAAAAAAGTCTTAAACACTGGGAACTGCCAATTTATTAATAACAATAGACTCAAATTCCAAATCACAATTATGGCACAGCGGCATATTAGACAATCGAGAATGATTATTTAAAGAGTTCGTCTTAGCACACAATCAGATTTTGGGCTAAAGTGAAGTGCCACATCAGCAATATACTTTCTCCAGTAGTTTGGGAAAATCTAATATAGAAGTCACCTTAGCTACAAATGGAATCTTTCCAAAAATTGCAGACTGATAAGTAAAAACTAACGTTACAAACAGTGATTCGCGGGGCCTTTAACATCTCTTATCTTTAGCCGGCATAAACTGGTCTCCCCCCACTGGATATACTCAGATACACAATCAAAAACGTCAAGCGGAATATTTTCTGCTAGTTTATTCAACACATTACTTCTCAGATATCTTCCTTCGTCTCGTCTGCTACTGAATATGTCACTTAAGTGCAAAACGCTCTAATTAAGACTACAACCGTTCCACTAAGAAGGTTGTTCTATCAAAAACTGTTCCTTGGCAGGCTGGAGAACTTTGTTTTGCGTAAGCAAGTGCATAAAGCATGCAGTTTAAGAGCTATTGGCGCAAGAACAGCTTAGGCTATAATGCGCCTAGCCTAGGTAGGAGAGTTTCGTATATCAGCATCTTTCACTTTTGTGGTTTAGGATAAAGCCAAGATTCTGCTTTATAATCATGTCGCTTCTCTATAAATGGTATACTATTTATTTCATGTTTTGGAAGTATCCAGTTAACTTAAGCAAGAAGAAAACGTCAGTAATATTTGGCCGGTTATCTAAAATTGTTTTAAGCATTAAGTTGTTTTGTGTACTGATTGAAAGGATTTTAGTCGTTCTCTATGAAATTTTGGACAGTTCACCATGAAGTGATGTACGGTGAGCGGAATTTGACAGTTTTGAAATTGAGGGGGGAGGGTCTTCACCTCTGAGTAGTAAGAGTGAGTCATATGTATGCCCGATTCGCAATCGAGCAAGGGTCACTTCTTACTGTCTATTCGATTGGAAGCTAGTAGGCCACGATCGAAGTGTTTCTTTAATTAGACAAAGTTTGTTGTTAGTCTGATCTAGCCAGTGTTGTTGCCATTGTTTTTTACTGCTTTGGTCGATTAAGGACTTGTAATCTGTAATCATGTAATGGTATTGCGTAAAAGAAAAAAAAAAAAAAAAGGCATAATCAGAGTATAATCATAATCAATATTGCAGTTTCTTTGTAATAGCTTTGATATGAAAATTGAACATGTTGTAGGATTGGGTGTCTTTTGGTATTGGCATTCTGCAAGGCAGTCAACAAAGCTAAGGATTCCATGAAAATTATGCTGTTTGCTATCTGTTTATGTTTGACTTGGTTTACGGCCATCGAGATGGCTTGTAATTCGATACTGCATTCTTTTGGGAGTTGTTGGATGAAGGTACGATCCTCAAAATGAATTGCAGCTCCTACACAACTCTGATTTAGACCCATCTGTATATATGAAGGTGTGATGTGGATATTGTTCTTTGTATACTGCAAATAACTGCTGGTAGTTTGTTCTTGATAGTGTTTTTCCCCCAGGTTTGAAAATACATGTCATATATGGGTTAAAGTTTGAACCATGGTGGAATGGTCTGTGCAATTGCAGTAGCTACGTTGTCATAATCAAGCTCTCGGCTTAGTAGTAAGTCTTTCAGACGGATGTTAGAAGGTCGATTCATCCGTGGATGAGCTTGGTATATGTTTTACCAGTTATATGAAAACAGAAAATCTATTTGGATGATCACTGATAGATTATCTTGACGGCATAGTGTAATAACAAGTTCTTTCGTCTAAGCTGTAATGGTTCATGGGCTTCTGCATAAAGGCTTTTTATAGGTGAAGTTCGGAAAGCTCCGAGTGCTATACGGAGTGCACTGTGGTGTATGGGGTCTAACCATCTCAATGCACTTGGTTTAGCCGAGTCGTAAACAGCTTCTCCATAATCTAGTTTGGAACGAACTATAGATCGATAAAGTTTGATAAGTGTATATCGATCTGCTCCCCAAGTTGTTGCGGAAAGAACTCTGAGAATGTTTAATTTCTTTAAGCAAGAAAGTCTGAGTTGTTTAATGTGATCAAGAAATGTTAATTTCTTATCCAAGAGAAGTCCTAAGAATCTTATGCTTGGTACCTACTGGGATAATATGTCCGTCAAGTTTCAATTCAGGATCAGGGTGTAGGTTTCGTTTTTCTACAGAAGTGTATACATGCAGTTTTTTGTGTGGAAATCCGAAAGCCATTTGTTTGAACACATTTGCTTATTGTTCCTTGTAGCTGCCGTTCTATACTTCGCATATTCTGAGAGTGATAGGAAATGCTGAAATCATCAAAGTATAAAGCTGCGTAAACGATTCTTGGAATGTGCTCGGTTATTGCATTTAGCAAAAGGTTAGTGCTAAGCACAGACCCCTGAAGCACACCTTGGATGAAAACCTTGGAAAGGGTTGTCTGCAGCCCAACTTCGAATGTACTGTGTTGCAAGAAATTTTGAATATATTTAGGAAGATGTACCACGTAAACCACGGAGGTATAGGTTTTGGAGAATTCCATAACGCCCTACCGTATCGTAAGCTTTTTCTATATTAAACAGGTCATGATGTGATGTTCCTTTCGGATGAAGGCATTCCGTATACTGTTTTCTAATTTGATAATTAAATCTAGCGTTGAACGATTTTTTCTGAAACCATGCTGTGCTGGATCGAGAAGGTTATTTCTGTTTAAAAACCATGTTAAACGAGCATTGATAATTTTGTGCTTAACTTTTCCTAGGCAACTTGTTAAAGCAATTGGACAGTAGTTGCGTGGGTTAGAGCGATCCTTTCCTCGTTTTGGGAAAATTATTGCACGATGCCAACTATCTGGAAACTGGTTTGTTTGGAAGATTTCGTTATACAGTTCAAGTAATGCCATTTGGGATTGCTGGTCAAGTTCCTTTATCATCATGTAGTGAATTTGGTCTGGTCCTACAGCGCTGTTTTTAATTCATGGAAAGTTAACGGAAGGTTGTACTGTTCATCATTTCTTGGGGAAAAATTCAGTTTGTGTTTTTCTATTCTTGCCTGTATATTTGAAAATTAGGAGTATATGATGTGGTTGCTGATGTTTTGGCAAAGGTTTCAGCCAGTGCATTGGCTATTTCTGAAGACTGTGCGGTGATTTGTCCATTCCAGTTTAGGATTGCAAGTAGATTATTCTGGTATCTGCCATTCATTTTGCTGATTTTATTCCTGACAGTTTGAGATGGTGTGCAACTTGTTAAATTGGATGCGAATTTTATCCAGGATGCTTTCCTACTGGCTCTTCTAATATATCTGGCTTGCGCTCGTGCCTTTTTGAATAATAGGAGGTTCTCTGTAGTGGGACATCTTCCGAAATTATTCCTAGTTTTATTTCTTTCTCTTTTAGCGTGTAAACATTCTTCATTCCACCATGATTTTGGATGTGTTGGAAGGTGTGATGATGTTTTTGGAATAGTCTGCTCAGCAGCTTGGTTTAGTTTATTTGTTACATATTGTACTGCTGCATCTAACAGTTTTTGCTTGATAATATCTGCGTCTAATTTTGCAATAGATTTATACTTTTCCCAATCCGCTTCATGTACTTTCCATGTGACTGACATGTGGTTCCTAATATCATGATAATGATTATCGGATAGTGATCGCCACTGAGAGAATTTCTGTGTACAGACCAATCAGGTATTGGAAATAATGTTGGAGAGCATATTGATAGGTCGACAGGCTGTGCTCTTTCCCGATTGAAGATGCGTTTATGTATGTGTGCCGTCGTTCAACAGGTTTAAGTCATTCTGTTATATCCATTTTTCAATCTGTTTTCCTCTCCGGTCTACGGCTGTGTTACCCCACAAAGGGCTGTGTCCATTGAGGTCTTCCAGTATACAGAAGGGTGGAGGTAACTCAGTTAGTATATCTTCTAAGTCTCGTGCTCAGTCTGAAAGACTGAGCTCGTGCCCAGTCTGAAATAGACTTCTTTGGAGGAATCGTGAAATCTGTTTGGGTCTCTATGGTACGCCGATTCTTTATGACCTGTGCATAGGAATGTCTGTGTAAAATAGTCGGGAGTACAGTTCTCTTAGCTTCTTGGTATGTGACGGAGTGTTTTATCGTTTAATCTGCTTTTCTCTTTTCAAATATTCACAGTTCTTAGAATAGGCGGAATGGTCCCCCTTACAGTTTAGACACTTCGGTTGCTAAACTGGACAGTTCTGATTGGTGTGATCTTGAGATCCACAGTTGGAACAGATAGCAACTCCACAGTATGTCATTTGTGAATGACCATACTTTTGGCATTTAAAGCAGCGGAGAGGATTCGGAATGTATGGTCTGATGTTACAATTTAGATATCCAGCCTTCACCCATGTAGGGTTTGGGAGTGTTAAAGGTCAGTATCAGATTTATGGTTGAAGTAAATATACCATCTAGTAACTTTAATCCTTCTCACAGCTATGACACCTTGATCTTCTAGCTCATTTTTAATTTCTTCTTCTGAGACACTAATAAGATCCCATTCAGAAATTACTCCTTTTGATGTATTCAGGCTATTATGGAGAGAGACCGTTACTGGGATCCCACCAAAAGTTCATCTGAAGCGGTCTTTCTGCATGTTTTGCATTGGCTGTCTCGACTAAAATGTCGTCTGATTTTAGTCGCTTGACATTTTTTGGTGTTTCAGCCACACTTTCTAGACATTTTTGGATGGCAAATGGCGACAGTTTTTCCAACGGCTGTTCTGATGTTGAATGGAGGACTAGAAAACTGGGTACATGAAGCGATGTTATGTCTTTTTTTTTTTTTTTTTTTGTCTTTTGGTTACATTCGCGTGATTATCCTCATTTTTCCGACTCAAAGGAGTCAGATCTTTGGGATCTGTGATTGTGATATTTGGATCATTCATTTTGCTCCATTTAGCCCTGGGAGTGAGAGCTTTTTCCCCCAAGGTTTCCGGCTCCGCCACGGGTAGGCAGGAGCGGTGCCACCTAGTGACCAAGCGGAAGTTGATTAGTAGTTAGTAGAAACTAGAAAATAAATAAAAGAAAGGCGTTTTTCCTTTCTTAGGATCCTTTGTATATATACAGCAACTGTATATATACAATAGAGAATGTGCTTTAAACTCTATAAATGTGTATCACTTTCACTTTATAAATCGCTTTATAATCGCAGAGAAATCGCCTGATCACTAGATATGCTTGGCACTCGGGAGCCTCTGAGAATGCTGATGCTCAGCTGTTTCAACAAGTAGATCTCCAGATCTGAGTCTTTTCACCATTTTCGGTACCAGCCACACTCTCTAAACATTTCTGAATTATAAATGGTGAAAGGGCACTCACAGGTTGATTGAGAGAGAATGTAGTAAAAGGAATGTTAGAATTCCTGCTGATTCTCATTTTTAAGTAGTCTCTTAGACTGTGATACGTCATGTTCGGTTTCATTCAAGTCATGAGATTAGCGTCTAAGCTCAAGAGCTGGATAATTTTTAATATCCATGGTTGCTCCTTTTAACCCTAGAGAAAAACTTTTCTCCAGGTTACAGTCCCCGCCACGCAGAGGACGAAGCGGTGCCACCAGTAACCAAGCGATAAGAAGTTAGTGGTAAATGTGTTATATAGGTTAGTTCTATATACAAGGGGAAGAAAGGTACCTTTCTTCTTTAATCAGAAGATGAGAAATTAAATAATTTTGCAAATAAAGACTTAAATTCTGTGTGCTGATTCTAGAGAAGACTCTTTGAAATTCGCTTGGCACTCACGCCTTCAACTCGTACAAATGTCTTTGCTTCCGATAAAACAGAATCTACATTGAAATTCTTGATATAACCTGAAATTTAGATGCAGAAGTTAAAGAGAAACTTGGGATATGGGAAAATTTGATAAACATCTGGAAAACCAGATGGGATGCCAGTCACACTGGACACAGAACATAATCTTTGCCACCGGAAGACATGGTAAGAGATGGTTCAGTCCTAGTCGTTACTTTTCATTCTTAATCACTGGTCATGGATCCCTAAATTAAAAATAATTTCAATTCTGCCTGCTTAACTCATATCTTTGTTCTTGCGGGTACGAGGAAACTTGGGCTCACGTGATTTATCATTGCTTCAACTACAAATTACCAAAGATTAACAATAAAATATTATCATAATAATTTTGCTTAAGGAAATGAAACTTCTCTTGGAAAATGAATCCTTTCAAAAATAAAGATTTGCACTAGAAGTATTTATGAAAAAAACAAAAGAGATGTTGCCTGGTTCACCACCGGCTTATCCAGTTGTCGGACCAAAGGAAAACATATTCACGCCTACAACAGCCACCAATCAAACCACCCGCCAATATTTTTGTGTACGTTAACTGTTCCACAGACTTCTTACAAATGTAGAAACATATCTGTGTATGTTTCTACATTTGTAACGCAGAATTCGCACTGATATGGAAATGTATCCTTAAATTTCAAGCCATGAAAGAAAACTCTCATACGGATACCCGATTTAGGCTCTTCAATTCTACTGAATCTGTTACTAACGGATTCTACACACCTATTACTGTTATTAAAATTATAAAATTGATCTGACAGGACGTACCTGGATAGAATACTTGTTAGATTTTTTTCTCCAGAAGAACTGTTATCAACGTTGCCTTACTAGGACTGATTTACGATATGACCCACCTATGAACTCCAATAGTGCATAGTTGGGTCCTATCGTAAGTCAAGAGGTTACGTTACGGCGTGTGTAACTGTTTCTAATAGCATGGTTTAAAAATTTCGGTGGCTGTGCCAGTAATCACGAACGCTGACGCCTACCTTTACATTTTGGACCGTTCCATGCTTCATATGATGTTGCAGTTTTCTTGTACAGATCCAAGTTTGTTTGTATGGGATTATGCCCATACCGCTAATGGTTCATTGGCATGAATATACAAAACTTATTCCAAAAAAAGTTTGAATAATTTTTCTATAACTTTTGTTGGAGCACCTCTCGGATGAACCAGAACGTCAAATGTGGAACGTGTTAGTTTGATCCACATCAGTAGCTCAACTAGTCACTGTCCCGCAGTGACTAGCTCAACTAGTCACTGTCCCGCAGGAGAAGTAGAATTACACCCGCTGTAGTATGCTGGTAGAACGCCTAGAATACCTCTTGGTTTTAATTTGCCATAGCGGCAGAAAGGGAACCGAATCGTTAGCAAAATATACCGACGTCCTATTTATCAATAATACTGATGTTGGATCAAGCGTTTGTTACCTGACATCAGAAGCGCAGGGTTATACACAAAGAGAACCATGGAACATTGCTGCAACACTACTTGTTATGTAATTAAATTATATAAAAAAAAAACTAGGTTTGCTTGTAGAGCAAGGATCTTTACAGTGATTCTAAGTTAAATCAGAAACTTGGATGATGCTGTTAAGAATCAGAGCTTTAACATTAAGGACTGTAACTGTAAAACAACCCGATATGAAATTCTCTGAGCAGTACATAGGGCTATGATACTAAATAGGGTGCTCAGAACAAATGTCCAGTTATCGTGCCACTGGAGATTAACAGATAATCACTTCGCGATACAAATCAATGGTCAAATCACATCTTTGATATTGTATACATATTGAAATTTCACATCAGGAAATACTGACTTGCTTGAAAAATCCCTAAGGAGGACAACACCAGAAAGAAACAGCTGTACATGACGAAGTTTGGAAACTAGACATTTGCACATTCGATTGAGTTGTTAAAAGGGTATGAGCAGAGACGCATATTTTCCCTTTCTCGGATGTCGCAAATGAGAGAACAGACCCAAACTGATGAAAGATTGGATGTAAAGAAATTCGCCTTCAGTGAAATAGTAATGAACTATTGGAACAAGTTATACCTAACTTTTTTTGGAGCAGACAGATTATGTAAATTTGAAGAAGAGGAATTAAACTAATATTTTTAAGCAGCTAAGATATAAATCGGGGAAAGATTTATTTCGCCTCGTTTTTATTTTATTGTTATCATTTCTGATGACACTGCTACATAAGATTTGCTTCCTTGCATCGTCTACCATTGTAAGTATTCTCGTAGCAGTACCAACAAAAAAAAAAAAAAAAAATGAAAAGCAGATACAACCCACCAACTGCCCTCACCAAAAGGAGCATGTTTATACAAGTGCTTATGCTTTTGATATTAACTCTCACACAAACACACATTCCCTGAAGGATCCAGTCTGAGAAACTCCACCTGAGGGGGCTGCCTAGAGTTGGCCTTCGCTGCTCAGATTCAAGATATCTCCAGTCGCTCTCACACAAGAAAACACACTTTAAATAGTGAGCTTTCCTTCCATCTCAGCAGAATCGTAAATAAAAATCAATAAAAAACAAAAGTACAAAAATCAGCAGTAAATACAAAACTACAAAAATTTCTCTATTGTCAAAAAGATTTTAAAAACAACATTTTGGAATTCAAAAGTACATCACCAAGGGTGTCAAGACTAATACTCAAGATTTCTAAGAGGTACACAAGCTAAAGATTAAAATGATTTATGCACCAACATCGAACCATGATGAAGAGGTTGAAGAAATTTACACCGAAATTGAGTCTTCTAGATGAGCAGAAAATCCACTACACTATTATTATGGGGAAAACGGCAAAACAGCGCAGAAAGAGGAACTATAGGAAAATTTTGGAATTGGTAAAAGAAATAAAAGAGGTGAAAGACTTGTGGAATTTGCAGAATCTCAAGGACTGTCAGTAATGAACACTTTTTTCAAGAAAAGGATGAACAGAAAGTGGACATGAAAGAGTCCAAATGGATTAACAACTAATGAAATCGACTTCATCCTCACTAACAGAAGGGTAAGATGTACACTTGATATAGATGTGGAAAAGGAAAGGAAAAAACTGACTCGAGTAAATAATACAAAAGGTCTTTGAGATAACAGAGGAGGAGAAAAAGCAGTATGTACTGGAACTTAAGAACAAGTTTGAGCTTCTGCAGACTGCTCAGGACCAAAATATCGACGAGGAATACTACAACTTTCTGAAAGTGATAAAGCCCAAGAACCGTATAGGGAAAAAGAAATCTAAAGAAGAAAAAATTAGTCAAGAAACACTTGTCATGATGAACCAAAGACGACAAATGAAGAGCAAGAAAAACACTGACAGGGAGAAAATTGAGTATACTGAGTTATGCAAAGCCATTAGAAAGACTCAGAGAGGACATAAGAAGATTTAACACAAGAAAAAAAATAGAACAAGCATTAACGGAAAACAAAGGATTTAAATCAGCAGCCATGAGCAGTAATACAGAAAGACAAATGATACTGAAACTGAAGAATAGCGATGGTGTACTTAAAAACAGCAGAGAAGGCATAATTCAAATAGCAGAAGACTACTATAGAGAATTATACAAGGAGCAGGGGAATGATACCAGCAGTGGGGAAGATGGATTGCAAAGTAGCAACACATACGACATACCCGATATTCTTCCTGATGAGGTAGAACATGCATTGGAGAAAATGAAGAATCAGAAAGCAACGGGGGAAGATGAAGTTATGTAGAGTTGTTAAAATTGGGAGGAAGAGACAACACAAAAACTGGCAAGGCTCTTCACAAAGTGCATTAGAAAAGGTGTGATGGATGCCTAAGCAGTGGAATAATGCAATCATAGTTTTGCTGCATAAGAAAGGAGATAGATCAGAAATTGGAAATTATAGACCAATTAGCTTGTTATCCCACATTTACAAGTTGTTCACAAGGGTCATTACTAACAGATTAGAAAGAATACTTGATGAGAATCAACCGAAAGAGCAAGCTGGCTTTAGGACAGGATTCTCAACTATGGATCACCTTCACGTAATATCACAGCTAATGGAGAAAGCAAATGAATATAAAACATCATTATGCCTGGAATTTGTGGATTATGAAAAGGCATTTGACTCCATACAGCATAAGGCAATGTTTCGGGCACTGGAAAGACAAGGCATAGATACCCCATATATTATGATTTTGAAGAAAATATATGAGAGTGCTACCTCCTTTATTAGACTAGACAAAGACAGTAGGAAATTTAAAATCGAGAAAGGAGTTCGACAAGGAAATACAATATCTCCGAAGATGTTTACTGCTGCCCTTGAGGAAGCTTTCAGAAGATTAGACTGGTCGCAGAAAGGAGTCAATGTAAACGGAGTACCTAAACCATTTACGATTTGCAGATGACATTGTGGTCATAAGTCACGATTCCAAAGAATTAGAGGAAAATCTTAATCAGTTATGCACAGTTAGTAAGGATTTTGGACTAAAGATGAATATGGCTAAAACAAAAGTAATGATGAACAAGTATGCCACGGAAAGGGAAACATTGATTGAAGGAGCAGTAATTGAAAAGGTGGAGTCATATACTTATCTGGGACAAGTTATTAGCTGTAATAATGATAAATGGCTGGAAGTCAAGAGAAGAATAAATTTTGGATGGATGGCATTCAGGAAATATAGTCACATGCTGAAGAGCAATATCCCAGTTTGTCTAAAACGGTAAAATAATGAACCAATGTATACTCCCCACCATGACTTATGCAAGTGAAACTTGGGCACTCACCAAAAGAATGGAAGAGAAGCTGAGAACTGCACAGCGAAGAATGGAACGAATTATATTGGGAATCAGACTGTTTGATAAGAAGAGAAACATATGGATTAGTCAGCAAACTCAAGTAAAGGACATTCTTATGAAAACTAAAGTGGTCTTGGGCAGGACACATAGCTCGAAGACATGATGGCAGATGGACTAAGAAAATAACAGAATGGTAGAATTGTACCCAAGAGGAGCTAGAAGAAAACCTGGAAGACAAAGGCGGAGATGGATAGATGAAATTCATGAGTTTCTGGGTAGTAAATGGATGGCCAGCGCTCAAAACAGAAGGAACTGGAAAGTTGCTGGAGAGGCCTTCATCCTGCAGTGGATTGAAAATGGCTGATGATGATTGTCAATAAAATATGCCGAATTGACAATTAACGTTTTTTTTTAATTGTAAAAAAAATATTAGGTTGATAGATAAACACTGAAACTTACAAATAATATCAGCAAGTAATAAATTGTATTTATATTTACGTGCACCGCGATCGATAAAAATATGCTTTGAGACCGACCGGGTCGATTGCAATATACAGTACCATTTACCGGCCCCTGCTGTACACTCAGCTCAGTTCCAGAAAGATCTTACGTTACCATGAATGGTTAGACCTTGGGTAGTACCCCCAATCAAGCACAATGACTACTTAAAACAGCGAGTTTACCTGCCACTCTGAAAATACAATTGTGAGTTTGTCCTGATCATAGGACACCATATTCTTTGTAATCAACCAACAATCAATATAAAATTATTAGCATGTTAAACAAGTTTTGAACTTCAAAAGTACATTGTGCACACCTCTACCCATAACAAAATATTGAGTTACTATCAAAAAAAGGACTCTGGCCACTAAACGAACTTAGTCGTCAAATGGGAGTTTATTGAACAAACTACAGATTCAAACCTAAAGTTATCGTCAGCCGCTTTATTCAAATTATTTCGACAAGTTCCATTTAATGTGCCAGTGGAAAAGTAAATTCAATAGGCAAGAGTGAATTTCCAGAAGCGTGTAGAACAATGTCCCCATCCCTCGCACCATTCAAGGAACCTTTCATTTGAAATTATTTCTCACCTGTACGCAGATTTTTCCTAGAATATTTCCGAAACTATCCCTCACAAACTTCTCTCTTAAAGTACAACCACGATTACCTTGAACGTGGGGAATTTCCTTAACTCTATTGAGACTTCAGAAAGTTCAAATTGGACAACGCCTTTTGACCTTAGTGTTCGCTTTGCAGCCAGAGCCCTCAACTGTTAGAAATACGCACTTTATCATTTAAATAATGACCTCCAACAAGAAAAAATAAATATAAATAGTTTGAGTCCAGTTTAGAAGGAGAGACCAAGAAATCGTTCCAACTCCAAATCAGCAAAAATAATCATGAAGTAATCATACCTTTATACCGCGAGTACCTTTAAACTCAGTTTGTAATCCAATTTAAACTTGCCTTGATAAGTCCGAAGTTGTTAGCCTTAAACTTTGAAATTTCTTGAATGCATCATTATTATTAAGGTCTATAATTTTCTTACGCCTGGTTTCGAACTATGCGTTCTTTCTTACGCCTAGTTTCGAAAAATTAAGTTTACGTAGTTCTCGCTACACCAAACAGATGGCGCCACGGAGTTGAGGTTTCATCTGCGAGCTAGAATATGTTTACCTTTCACTCATTCGCCAATACAGTACTGTACAACACATATCAAGACAGCCAAGATGTTTTACTGGTTTCCAATTAAATTCATAAAATACATTTTCCAGTTGCCGTTTGTAATGAACTCCATTTTACTCTTCAAGTAAACTATTGAAAAAAAAAAAAAAAATGGCTGTCGGTAACGTCTAAAATGCATAACAAGTATCGCACGACTGCAAACTGATTACATAAGCATGACCCCCCCCCCTTTAATCCACCGAGAGCGGATTACGGAGCACGCTTTGATCTTCTATAATTTGACGTGGCTTGCCCAACTGGGATGACGTGCTAGTGCGGCATTAGGAAAACAGATAGGAAGCTTACTGCTAATCCGACGTGGCACTATAAGGGGAAAAAGATACGTTTACTTTCATGGTGCAGCAAAGGAGAGGACGGAGATGAATCACAATGTTGAATCTCCTACAATACCGCGTACGTATCCGGATTCCGTGTTTACAAAAAGCTTTTTTCGCTGTTTCATAGAGATTAAAATCCAATAAATGTAGAACGATTTCAAGTTATTTTGATGGAGTTTTAGAAGTCGTTGCTTCTAAGAGCCGTCTGGTCCAGAACTCGTCGTAAATCTTTCAATACTCAGGGGTTCAAAAACAAACAGATCTAAGCAAGTTATTCTCGTAATCTTCGCAGAAGTTGCTCTACTGAGGTAGCCTCCCAGTTTTATATTCCCATCCATCCCTATTCAAATTTAGGATAACTGCAAAATCAACTTCCGTGCTTTTATTCCTTGTTAATCCCCCTCTTCTACGGTTAATAAGATCATTACATAATGATCTTATAAATTAAAGGGAAAGCCACTGAAAAATCTTTGTACGATTCCGATCTCTCAAATATATTATTAACCATTCAAAACAAAGTGAAGTACTGTAGTTACACATGTAATGAACATTTGTCCTTATTCTGTCCACCCATAACGCAGTTTTATACTCAATTTTTGGCCAGTTTGGAACTTTAGTTTCTTTCTAATCTAAGCAACAGGTGCCAAATAAATAAATAAATAAATTTTCTGTTTATACTCCGGGACGACCAAACGGTCAGAGGAGTTCACAAGATAGACAGAATACAAGAAACAGCACCGTATTCAGTAGTCACGGGCTTGAACCCCGGTCACTCAAGGCACGTGTACTTATGCAGGCTCATTTCTGATTTCGGCCATAGCTGTCAAAATTCTTGGTTTCCATGCCCTTCCAACTTGGAAATTGGTTTATCAATTACAGGTAGAATTACTGACGCCAATTTAGCATCAGCAATTCTGAATGTCATCACGAGAATCATCATCAAGACTATAAATAAATTATTTATAGCGTTTTTATACATTTATCGGTATTTTTCTCTGTAGTATTTAAAACCTTTGGATTGCTGTTTTTCAAATTTTTAAACATTGACTCGTTGCAAATTCACGTGGCCTTGATGAGACGCCATTACTTCTAAAGTTAAGTTCCAGGTTAGTTTTCGGAAGTGATCGATTCATTTTTATGTTCTCTAGTAAGTTATTTCACATTTCAAACACTAACATTTTCAAAGAAAGGCCAGTGTCGTAAAAGAACTTCTAGACGTTACATTTTTTGATGGAGAGATTACATTATGAAAGAGGTTTTTTTTTTTTTATAAAAACTCCAAAAAGGGGGTATTAGAACCTATAGCACTTAGCATTGTGCATAGACTGAAAATTAAGATGAAAGAAGATATTTGTTGACATTAGACTTGAATTTCTGTAGATTGTAATTTTCAGTAAAATACGTATGAAAGAAGGCTGTTCCAGAAAACGGAAGTTGAAGGAATAAATCAGGAAGAAGAAAATTGCCTCCGAGTCTGAAGGTGGACAGTAAAAGGATGTTGATCGGTTGCGGCACGTGTTCGACTTCTTTGATAGAGGGCGGGAATTATAGAAGGCAATTCAGAGGAACGGTGCCCATGGAAGTATCTATAGAAAAGACATGCAGCAAAAAACGAACGTCTATGAGAAAGTGGACAGACTGCTAGAGATGAGTCATTAATTAACCTAACTGCATTCTTTTGAATGGAATATAGAAGTAGAAGCCTGGGAGAGGTTTTTTGGAGGGAGAGCCCACATGTGGGAACAATATGCAATGCCTACCATGGAATATTTTTCCCACAGTACTGGCGATTTGTACAGAGTGAACAGCTGTTTAGAAGTAACGCTGAGAGCGAAAGAGAAAATCTAGTTTTTAGATGCAGAGTAAGGGATATTTGTAATGTGCTTATGCACAAGAGGTCAGAAGTCAAGGTAATCCTCAATAGAGATATGATCTTACCTAGAAATCAGATTGTAATCGAAGATAAGCATAGCAGCAGACGAATCCTCTTGCGAGATATAAAGAAAGGACTGGGTTTTAGAAGGATTGAAATCAACTACGTTATCTTTGTCCCCTGGGGACCTGGAGATCAGCATTTAAGTAATTGATAATGGATATTCGTGAAGTTGAAGCTGTTTGTGCAGGGCAAGTTTTCTCAACCTTGAAGGTGGAATGCAACGTGCTATCATCAGCAAAACTATGGATAGGAAATCCGGTCAATGGGAAAAGTTCATTATTATACAAGAGAAAAAAAAAAATGTGGGAGAAAGAACTGAACCTGGTGGAACACCAGCATTAGTGGAGAAGTTAGAAGTCAGAGAACTATCTACCATCAATTCGCAGCGAGCGGCCAGAGAGAAAACTGCATACCCAATTACAAAAAAAAAAAAAAAAAAACTGTTGACAAACCATAAGATGGAAGGTTATTTAGAAGGCCTTTATGCTAAAACAATCAAAAGCCTTTGAAAATGTCAATAGATAGGTAACATAAGCCCGAATATCACCAGTGGATCAACACTGACGGAATCCATACTGGCGATCGTTGATCAGATGGAAAGTTTCCAGATAGTTTTAAGAGTTGGCGATTAATTGATTTCTTCATTTCTTTAGAAAGTAATGGAGAAGTTTAAATTTTTTAACACAAATTTGTAGATGTTCCAAATCCTGCTCTTGCATCTCTTCCCACTCCGACCTTCATAAAAAGTTTTATGCACACCTCACACGGATTCTGCAGTCCATAGAAAGGGAAGTATTAATTTTGTATAAAAACGTCAAGCCAAAAGCCCACCCACACACTACTGAAGACTAAGGCCCTGGGCCGCGTCTTGCCTTGCCCTGCAGAGAACTATAAACTTGATTTATTATGAATGAAACAATAAAAGTGGTATGTATTGATAAATTTCCACGAAATAAGGATAAAAATTTCCATCGACAATTCTTATTCGGTCAGGAACTACTTTCTACGCAGCGATTCTCAAATGTCAGTGCAAGGACCACTTTTTCATTTAATTTATTTCCCCGCGTACCCCTGCCTGTAATATTTCTTATTTGGAAAAAGAGACAAATGTCCATACAGATTATTTTTTTAATTATTCAGTTACATTTGAATTCAAAAATATACGCATTAAATGTGTATTTTTTGATTATTTAATTCTTATTTTGTGAAGAACGTTTTTCTTTGAAGAAATGTATCGCCCTTACCATAATATTGTTCTCCTACATTGTGTTAGGTAAAAACAACTATTTTAGTTGTAGTGTGCTTAAATTCAGATATTTTAATTTAAATTCACGTGAAATTAATTTAACATCCGTCAACAGGGTTGACGGATGTCACCATTCCCCTAGGGGTCCAAGGACCTCACTTTAAGAAACTCTGTTCTATGGAATAAATATAAAAACGTCCCCTCCCAATTACCTATTTCAACGAAATGGGTGTTTTTTCTCTGTAATTTCTCTTAGTTTTGTGGCCGAATGCGTGGGGTCTAAATAGTTTCGCACACATATGGAGAGAAAGATTTAGACAATTTATTTGGTAGAGAAACGGTAACTGAATATTTCAATTACCGTTTCTCTACATTCTCCATCTTTTAGATGCAGCTATAAGAACATCTTTTTTCTTCTGCTAATATGTATTCGAAGACCCATTGTAAGTGAAACCTCCTAGCGAGAGTGGGGCCGCACTACCGCCTCATGCGCCTAGTTAAGTACGGCTGTTCACTCCAAAAGAGTAACAAAGTGGAGAATCCATTATACTGGGGTTAAAGATTATCACCAAAGAATGCTAAGAAATTCTTGAAGATGCTCATGGATTAGCAGCTAGGACTGGTTTCGGTCCATGGACAACTGGTGGGGAACACTGCTTTAGTTTCTAAATAAAATCTTTTTAAAGATTTAATATTTTCCTTTACTGCACATTACTGATTTCGCTTCTCAGACTTCAACCACCTGCAGAACTTCGTTTACTGCAATCGTGCCAGAAAGAAATAAAAATAAAGCAGCGGATGCCAACAAAGTCTTTGGAACTGAATGCCTTAGTTGTCTGGGTCACAATTACTAGATATACATCTCTCCTTTCCTTAGAATTCCCAAGTCTCAGTAGTGCAAAAGATCACTTTAATCCCACGAAGTGGGAATATCCAAAGCAATTTCAACTTTTCCTTTTCCGGATAAAAATTTACAATGGAACGTCCATTATCCGAACTAATTGAAAATTGTTCAGTTTTTATCAGAATGGCCTAAGTTGTTAATTTTCATATCCCAAATTAGATCTTAGAACATTTTCAATTGATAATAGCTATAAATGACAGATCGCAACAAAATGTTTACATAATTCTAATTTGAGGTCGATATATGTCCAATTTTCGTCCAGCATTATTAAGACTAGATTAATAAAGTCAGTAGATTATGTGATAAACCTGTGCTGATGCCTCCTACAGGTTTATCATGATCTAGTAAGTTGCTGATGTATTTACCTTTGTTTCTTAATTTTGAGTCCTTGTATATCGTATCTGAGCGTATAACGCAAACAGAATTCCAAACATCAAAACTTTCCTCACGAAACGAAGCCCCTGCGTCTATTTCTATGCTTGCAAGGTTCGCAAGTTCGAATGACTCGTGAAATTGACCCTCAAGAACACAACGGACCCCATTCAGATCACAACACTTCAGTCAACATACTTAAATTTATAGCAGACTTTTTCCTCAAACTGACAAATATTTTTCCTCCGTCTGAGGAAGAAAGTTGATGAATGTCTTTGAAACGTCAATTTCGTTGCTACTAATGTACCGTTCGCCTTCCTCTTAACTAGCCTACGCCAGGGTCGTTCAGAAAATTTTTTTTTTTTTTTTTGTTTCTTTTATTTTAAAGATCACACGCAACACCTCTGTGGCTTCCCGTGTTTTATGCCAATTCGATTAACGTTTTTTTTAGGTCATTTTTCCTTTTCTTGCTCTCCTAATGCAACTGAGAAAAATCCTGCTTTAAAGTTTCTTCCGAAACCACTTTTTGCAGTAACCATTTAGTGGTCACGTCGCCACAGAAACGGGTCATACTAATTGACAGAACATTTGGGGAGAATGACAACCCCTGAATTCTTGGCCGTTTCGCACAAGTCGCCATTTTGAACCTCAGACATGCGAAACGTGATCAGCGACGGTTTTCGCCAATATGGGAGGACGGTGGCCACACTAATGTCTCTTTCGCTCATTGCACGGGGGTTGGCTTGCGTTTGAAGAGTGACCTTGTTTTCGAAGTGGCCGTCAAAACAATCTGACCCTCTCTTTCGGCTTTGATAGAATAATGGTGACGGTGGGTGGGTCCGGGAGGCCATTTGTAGCCTTTAGTCGGTGATCAAAGAGAGGCAACCGAGGTCATCCGTCATGTGAAAACTTGAAGAGTTCTCGCTGCTGAAGAAAGTTTTACGCAGTCTGAGAGGCACCGAACATTTCTCGCCGGTGTGCTTTTCAACTCGGAATAAACGAAGACGATTTTGCTTCACACTCGTGTTTAACGCGATACAAAAAACGGCAATTTCGCAGTGGGGAAAAACCGTAAGAAGTTTTTCTTGGATAATTTTCTTTTTTCAATAGAAGGGAAAACTGCGCAGAAATTTTTTTTTTTTATTTATTCCCTGAAAAGATCATCCCACCGATAATTAGATGCACAGCTTCTTATCATACCTCATGGAGTAAGTTGACTTAATAGTTACCCAACCGCCCAGATTCCCTTCTTGCTAATTAGTATAAAATATTTTAAAAAAATAATTAAACGAACTCTTCTACCTGTACCTCAACACCCCACATTTCTTAAAATTAAGCCAAATAAGTGCAACTACACTAGGTTCCAAAAATTGTGGATAAATAGAACAAAACATCTTAAGTTTTTTTGTAAATTAAAATCAGCTGGAGACAACTTTGACAAATGTCGACTGAAAATCCCTAAGTGAATCCACTGCACATTTTCCTTCCCACAATTTCCATACAAAACGGGAAATTTATCTGCTTCCAGAAGGTGATCTCTGACCATGATGGTCAGAGATCACCTTCTTAAACCAGTCAGTGATTTTCACTAAATGAATGAAGCCGAGTAGTCATGCTAGAGGGTGCGTAAGTACACGTGCTTTGAGTGACTGGAATTCAAGCCTATGATCTGCTCAATACGATGCTGTTTCTTGTATTCTCTCTATCTTGTGACAATGTGGTCGTTCCGGAGTACAAATAAGAAATAGTAATGCCCTGACATTTCCACCAACCCTCTGATATCTCATTTTTCTCCATAAGAAAAATTATCAATGCTCGTGGAAAAGATGTTACCTGGACTCTTCTTTCTTTATAATCTGAATATTCGATCCTGAAACCGATCGTTCGTGTAGTCGTAGATCTTCCAAAGTGACAGCTCACTAGTACCATCGAGATGATCCTTGAGCGCACTTGATGGAGAAAGAAATCAGTACCTATCGGTCGATCAGTAATAGAATTTCTGAGGATGGACACACCCAAAATCCCATACTGAAAAATCTGACCCGTCAGATAATGTTTAGCTTGTAGAAATTGCATAAAGGTAACAAAATATGGTGAACATGAAGCGTATCCTTTGGTAATCTTTAAACTGTGTGTTTATGTCGGTGCACTGTTACGTCCTCTGCCCATCCCAATATGAATGTCATGGGATCCTTCGTTTTACCTGTGTTAGGTCCCGTTAAGGGGGTTAGGAAAAGCTGTGTTCTTATGGTTATCCTAAACGGTAGGGGTACTGTACTGCGATGTCCTGTGGCTCACCTCATACACGAAAAGATATCTTTTAACTCTACGGAGCCAGGTCAAGAGGTCAACACCTAAAGACGAAAAGGAACACCTACTAGGCATTAGTGTTGAAACGATGCCCTGCGCTCATACCGAAAGGATGCTGCTAGGAAAGTCCCCCACTGTGTACTGTAGGGGGCGCTAGAGTTATGTGTCTAGACTGCTTTTCGTCTAGGCGGTAATTAGGTGACTAGGGATCGTGATAGATGCTTTCACAGCTGGCGCCTCGGTCTTCTGCTGTTTAAAAGCAAGGAAACGGACGGTGCTGCCACCTGTACGAATTCGGCATGGTGGCACAGATTCGCTTTCTTTTATTATTATTAATTCAACTTTTGTTTTTTAGGTAGTACTCTGATCTCTCCGCGCTTGTGGACTAGTTATTGTACGCGTGCAGTTATCAGATGCTGCACAGAGCGCTACCTGTCGAAATACCGTGAAAATATTTCTACTTGGTCGAAAAGAAATGGTTCTATCATTGTGTTTTAATAAGTTAAAATCGCTAAATTGTAGTCAGGGCAGCGCCTTCCGAGAGCGAGCTGTCGTAACTCTTCTCCCTCCCTCCCCTCCCCCACCCCCGACTTCCGTATACCCGAATAATCTTGTTTTGTTCAACAATTTTAAAATAATTTGAGGTTTCAAAATGGAAGGACAATTTATTATATTTAGTACTTTCCCATCGATAGATGGCGCTTGAGCATATACTTTGAGGTAATGTGTTAGAAACATTCAAACGGACACATTCATCCCTCCTGTTTTCACCACCCCTTGATTTTCTTCCGCCATTATAAAATCGCATTAGGTAGTAATCAATAAAAAGCCTAGCAATCTATCAAGGCACCAGGCGCATTTTCTACGACCCCCCACTGGCTGGAGGCAGCGCATGCATGGTGAGTCACCCTTCTGGTTCTATTGATCAGCGATATCGAGGGAGGTGCCGAGAGAAACAAGCAGACGCGGATCTGGATTTCATTAGGCAACATGACATCCGTGACAGCTAGGCCTAGCTGCACATAATCTACGCATGAGTCAGGAGCTCGTGTGTTCTAATACAACCTCCCGTGTAAGGTGCATTAGAATGACAATGGGGGGACATCCCGGAGAACTCCTGGCGTTATTCTCTCCCCCCAAGCGGACCTCAATAATGCGCACTTCTGTTATGAAATGGTTAAAATGAAAAACGTGGCAAGAAGACTAATAAGGACAGGAGAGGAGAGATGGAACTCGGGGTTCTCAAAATACACGAAATCGTTTGGTTGTCCATTCTACTAATAAAATCCTTTTACTTTAAGGGCTGCAACAGCATGACCAAGCGTAGTATAAAAAATGGAATGTTTTTTTAATACCGAGGGTGAAATACTTTCATTTGAGTCTGGAATGCCACTGGAATTAACCCCCCACCCATCCACCCACTTCGAGATGCCACTCGGAATAGAAAGCACATCAGAAATAAATAAATGCGCCCACATCACAGTTTGACATGCGGGAGGCGCCCTGTCATTTAAAGACGAGCCAAGAAAAATTAGACAATGAATGAAGAGCTAATAGAAATGAATCTTAAAGATTCCCATGGCCTTGAGAGAAAACGAATCAATGAAGGAAGTCTCCCTCTGCAACACGTGCTTCTCTATGTGTGGTTATTGGTCTCCGCGCCATCGCCGTAACCATGGTTACCCACCACCTAAGTGGCGTTCATTACCTTCGTAGTAGCTGCCTCGCAGACACGAGCTGGGCGACGCACCGTGCTTTCTCTTCGACTAACAGACCGCTCTAGGCACGTCTGCTATGTACAGACGGTGTGGGTCGCATCCTCAATGATGGCGCTGCTTATCCCGGCGAACAGCTGCGGGTTTCAGATTACGTGGGGTTTTAGTAGGGGTGTTCCTGGCGTGCGGGTCGTGGGAAACGGAAGAAGGTCCTACCCCCGTGCTTTCCCCCTCCCCGTGTATCTCTTCGTGTTGTACACTCTTGATGCAGCTGAAATCAATGGACAGTATTCATCCAGAAGGTGGCGCTGCTTGGCCGATCTGAGAGCTTAGCAAGATTTTAAAGGTCTTTTTTCTAATTCCAATTTATGTTAGCATGTGACCACCCCTTCCCTCTGTTTGCTCTCACTTTCTTCGCCCGTATTTAGCCAGCCACACACATTTTTTTTTTTTGTGTGGCAAGAAGGATCGATAACGGAGGAAAATCTTTCGCAGTACCTAAGGAACCCGGTAGTCCAAGATGCAATAGGCTCATTCACTGCTCCAGATATCAACACGCCAAGAAATTACGTATTCAATCCTTCCCCTAAAATATATCACGAGTCATGGTGAACTAACAATATATTGGGTCAGTTTAAACAAATAATTATTTAACTCATAATAACCTAATATTAACTTATAAATGTGGACATGGACATGTGTTGTGTCTTACGCAAGGCGGCCCCTAAACGTTAGTTTATCTCCTCCATGGTTCTCTGTGAGGATATACAAGACTATACAAATCAAGACTAACTTATAAATAACAAAGGAATGAATTTTTTAATTTTAGTTTATTTAACGATATAATACAGATCTTTCTGGAATCGTGCTATTTCTTTTCCTCGCACGCTTCAATTTTTTCGTACCAAAAACCTCATTACTCTGTAGACGAAGGTTTAGTTAGCAAAACAGTTCTATTCAAGTTGTCCTGGAGTAGTTAGTTAGCAAAACAGTTCTATTCAAGTAGTCCGTGAACCAAATTTGACAACAGGGTGGTTTCAAGCCACTACCCGGAGCTGTATAGCGAAAGACTATGGTGGTTTCCAATGTCACCTAATTTAAACCCATGCGATTGATCTCTGGAGTTCTCAAAGAGAGAATGCTTCGAAGAATTTAGAAGCCACTCCTAAGCTGGAGAAAGATGAAATTGCGATTGACGATTAAATTTTTTCTGTCATAGAAAGTGTTGCAGCGTGTTGTTCACTACTTCGCATTCAGATTGCGATAGATTACTGATAAACATAGAGGACACATTCAACATGTTGTATTGAGAATTTCCCAATACTGCTGAATACAGTTTAAATGTTAATTGCTATTTTTAACCTCAAGTCATAATAATTCAGGCATATATAAAATAATATGAACTAGAGACTCGACATGTCCACAACGGCATAAGTCACTTTCCACGAAATTAAAAGTATTTCAACTTTTCCTTTAAGTCCTTGAACAATTTTAAAATCACAATACTAGACTCCGATACACACCACAGCCTCTTCTTAAGATCGACACTATCAACCTTAGGAATGAATGAACTTATTTCTTCCCTGGTCTGCTTGACCCCAGCGATATTTTGCATTGCCTTCAGCATAGTCCAGATTTTTTTTTAGCTACTAACAAATCTGCTGGAATCTTTCTAGATAACACATGCAGTGCATCATTCCATAAAGTGGATACCTTGGGTACCAATGTGTTACCCAATGTATCCATCCACCTTGGGTACTTAATAGGACACCTATTCGTGCAGCTGCCTTCTTATTGCAACTTTATCAGCTGTGTCCCCGAACTCCTGCATCATAAGTTACAATGGCAACAAATATATTTTTCAACTTTTTTAAAATCTTAACTTCCTGCATGTCTGTTTCTATTCAGTATCAATGGGACCTTTGAATTTTAAAACTGATTATTAGAGCAAGCCATGAAGGCCAGTTTTGGTGTCTATGGTTCTATATTATTGAATGTAGAATCACAGCTGAATGATGAATTCGGCCCGGTAGACTACACAAGGGTGATCTATGCACTCCACTCCTTGCCCACCCTGGTCTAGAAATATGACGACCGCATATAAATCTTAACGATGCAATTCATAAGGAAAATGTACGCTCAAGCACGATTCGCACTGAACGGAGGTAGTGAAAACCGCGAAGAAAACCGAAAGGCCCTCTACCCTGCTCCACATCTCGAATGATTCAAGCAACCAATAGGAATTCTGTGTATGTAGCAAGATTTGCTTGCTGAGAAAGCCGTCTTCTCCTGTTTGTGTATGTTTTCTTGTAGGGAAGGAGGGCCAGATTTGCTAAAGATGTTTTCCTTTCATATGAATACATTGGAGCAGCTATGCATCGGAGTAATCAAAGTATTTGCATACTACTCGCGACAGTCCTTCCTCCCTTATTCCGCAGGGTATCTCGAAAATGATTGCGTATTAATACGCCTGACTGAGTCGAGTTCTTCGTAATTTTCTAGTTATTAGCCAATCTAGATCTCCACCGTCCCCTCCTCTCCATTTTCTTGGGCACGAGCGTGTGTCGTCTGAAACGAATAGAAATTCCAAAACCTCTTTCACAGTTGAAAGATTCCTATCCTTCGCCTCATCTAGAACTAAAATGAAAGTCGTCAAGAACCTTTTCATTACGGATACCTCTCAATACACCACCCCCATTTGAACACCGCTTACAAATATACGAAACCTTACGCTCGGCTTTATCCCTTCACTCACCACAGCACCGGGGGTGAGTGTGCAGAAGTGATGGCTTACGTTGTGTGTAATCTCTGCGTCGGTAAGGGTTTCAAAGTTCCTCACGGCTAGCGAGTTTAATCTTAGAAGGTTCGCGCACAGTGTTGAGCAGGTCAGCTGGCAGTTTTTTACTGCTTTTTCGTTTCTTAAAAGATATCGAGGACCCTATCTTCCATAAAAATGAAAACGTATACGAATCTGTGCAGATTAGAACAGAGTTTATACGTAAAAACAGGCGGATCAGAATGTAAATTAGGATATCGTGTCCAGGAGTGACACGATATCCTAATTTGGTTATCATGTGATAACCAATATGACTACACACACTGGTTTGTTTTTATTATTAAGATACGATAAACAGAAGCTCATATTTTAGGATTCGGCATTATCTTCCTCAGACCCCTCCCCCCGTCTGTCTCGCACCAAAGAGGGAAAGGGTGCAATTCTGATTATTATTCATGGCTTCGTAACACAAAACTTCTCAAAGTATTTTGTCTTTTTCATCTGGCCGTCCCGATTTCCTGAACGTTCCACCCCCTCCCCTTGTTCAAATCCGCGTAATAAGAACCTTTAGGAAGCGTGATGTCACTGCCATCGTGTTATATCGACTGTCGTCAGATGTCACCAACCGTTATCGTCCACCGACATCATTTACGGACCATTCTTAACCCACCCCCCTCTCAACCTCCATCTCCCTCCCATCCCCCCTCTTCGGGCGGCACGTGCGACAGCTGGCGGCTACTCGAGCCTCTTTTTTTCCGAATAGCGCGCGCAGCCAACGCTTTGGTAAAGCAGAATGGACGCTGCACGTGACTAGGACCTCGCTGAGCTCGTTGTGATGACAGTAACCGTCCTAATTTCCTGTGGCACTGCCGTTGGCGATTCGTTACGAACCAGCCACACAAACGCACACTCTCAGATCCCCTGGTAAAAAAAAAAAATACTTGGAACTGACAACGGTTATCGAACGTTATAGAAACGGTCAGGTGACATAGAAACATGAAACTCTGGCCTGCACACCATGTTGTCGATCGATACGTAGGTCTGTGTAATGCCTAACGATCTGTTTCCATTAGATTTAAGCACCCCCCCCTCACAGACACTCTACCCCAATCAGGATGGTGTCGGCAAAGGTCGGACAAATGTAAAAATGGATCTAAAGAGTAAACCCCAAGGGATTCCAATCCGGAAGTGAGAATCTACTAATAACAAATAGAATGTGACGTCATTTATTAAGGGCCTGCAACAGCTCCCTCTAACCAAAAAGAAAGTCACGATTTCATCTTTGTGTAGAGTAAAAGTTATTCAAGATGAAGAAAAATTAACTTCAAAAGACTGAAGATTTGCGCAGATGTTGAAATGAGCTCTGAAGAGTTGGGATTACATCCCCCAGTGAAAAATTGGACTACGTATATCCTTCAAACTCAATGAAAAAGAATGATAGGAAAGTAAATTACGTTATTTTATAACAGATTTCTACCAAAGCATCACATTCAGTTGAATCAATGAATTGAATTCATTATTCAACTGAATTCATATTACGTATCAAATAAATGAAAAATATATACCAAAGAATCAAAGTTAATAAGAACACTAACGATTAGTTTGCTTTTACTACGAGACAACCTCAAGTATTCAGAGTTCCCGATATGAAATGAACATAAGAACATCGTCGTATTTAGCAGTAACTCAACACACTCACGCGTTTGACCACTACTGCGGCCTAAGGGCTAACATGTCTTTCGTCGTGGTAATTATTATAATTATTAAAAAATTATTACCAATTTCATTACCCAAAAAATATATAATAACTGCGAATCAAAGAGCTTGGAACTGAACGTACACATGCAAGCGGGAATATTTTTTTTTTTTTTTTTTAATTACAAACAGATGCCATCCTGGATAAACTGAAAAATTAAGTGTCGGCAAACTTACCCAAATTACTTCAAACTGATGCAACTTTTTGTCGTTACGAGCGTGCAGTTACCTCTGAGAAATATTTCAGCGATGACGTGGTGGATAAACTAGTCGTATTGTGTAACGACAGCATATTCAACCTTCGCTTTCGTGCATTTTGAAGGTGATATTGCTTCTAAAATTAATACAGAGACGCTGCAAATGTTCAAACCGGACATGGTAATCTATACATAAAAAAAAAAAAAATTGAGATAAGTGGTAACAGACTATCAGTTCGGAACGCTTGTGAATTCACGCTTGAAAGGAAAATACCTAATGTCAAAAGAAAAAACATCTTTTATAAAAGATAAAGTTTTTCATCAATAGATTTCATCACGTTCAAAAATTTCAATGTGAAGCTGGTCCTAGTTGTGCTATTTCTTGATTGAGTTTCAATCTCCAGAAGGGCCAAACAAGAGCCCAGGGTAAGTTAAACTAATATGAGACCATATTTTATGGCGACCTTTGATGATATAGGCGGGCTGAAGATCGGGACGATGCAAGTTCCATCTTCAACCATAGAATGCAAGATGCAAACTTGCAGATACCAGACTGGAATTTCCGTTGGATGTAATTTTCCGTAAATACACGAGGGCTTCACATTCCATCCAACCGTCATCCTGAAAAGAGTCCTAAAAACCCAACAAGGGGTAGGGACGCAATTTAAAATGCGATTTCTCAATGTAAAAAGTTATTTGGAATTATTTAATGAGAAGTCAGCACTCCTGAATCAAAGTATTTGAAAGAATACAACCAAGACAACGTTTTCAAAAAGAGGATAGGAGTTGAAAGGAACCTTTAGGATAAATCTCTGTACGACATCAAACCGCTCTTGAATATGTTTGATCACGATATTTTAATCTATAAAGATAAATCATATCTTTGCAGAGACGGCTCCATGAATTTGGCTGCCCTCTACAAAAAGAAAAACAGGCAGTCCTGCAGGGGGAAAAATCTACTTGCAAACTTATTTTATTTACTTTTTATCAGTAAAAGTCGTATTAGATAAGGAATAATCCACCGATTTGACTCTTTCCCCTCAAGTGCGCAATTATCCAGCCGACTTTTCACTTTTCCCAAGTTGTCCGGCTCAACAACCCACGGAGGAAATTTATTCCAATAATTAACAACTGGCAGGCTGTAAGAAAACTTACTGGAGTTGAGTCTAAACCTCTTTCACCGCAATTTGAATCCATGGCCACTTTACCTGGAATCATAACAGTGAAAATTTAACCCTCCTTAATTTCGCCTACCAAAACTTTGTACGTCTCAATCAAATCTAAAGTGCATCTTCCAAGCTCTGCAGCCGCAAGTCATTCCTCATATGGGCGTCCCTTTTCCCGATCTCACCTAGCGCTTTCCCCATATTTGGCCCCTTTCAAGAAGCTTGACGTTTTGTTTTTTTTTTCGATGCGCTCTTTATTGTCCCCAGTTTATAAATCTTTCGATTTCTGCCATATTTATTCTGTGTCCGAATATGTTGGGCTATAGAGGGTACATGCTCCCAGCGAGAAAACACCACCTCATTTAAAGCTATTTTTTGAATACAGTTTTGATACAGTTCAGTTGAACAAGAATTTTGTGCTACTGATCTCCAGAATCTTTTGATCTCAACAGACCACTAGATGTATACAGTTAGGGGAAAGGAACTGTTTAAGCTACCACCTTCACTTTGAAGCTTATTTAAATGATTTGGTGCATTATGAAGAATTATTTTTGACATTTCTTTTTGGAGTCCTCTTACATTTAGAAAAAAAAATTCAAAGTAAAGCCATTTGGCGATCAATTCTCTAACCCAACCATGTCAAATACCATATATTCATTTAAAGACGAATTCAATCTCTTACACAGCAAAAATTCGATTCTTCTTCCACGCCTCTCGCATAACATGGCTGAAACTGAATTCTGTCTTACGAGATCAAATCTGACACGCAAAAGTTATGCGGTTTAAAAAGACAAAACGAACAAAAGATACAGCTGCACTCTGGCATAAATGGAAAGTGGCAGAACTAAAAGGAAATGTCCATAATATGAGTCAAAGCTTAGCGAGTTTCCAATCTCCTATTGGGCAACCGTGTTAACTCTACAGTTTCATCTCCATTACGGTTAACCCATGATTATATGCTGTCAGTAATTCGGCTCATGCAATAAAAAGAAAAAGTTAATGTCCTCTACCACTCACACTATTGGGAGTAATGCGTCTGTGTATTACCATGACAAAATATTAGCAGCGTCTAATATTAAATCTGGAAAAGGGGAGTCAGCAGTATGGACTTAACAAATGATGGATAGACATCGCTGTTCAACAGGGATGTTGTAAAAGGACTATCATATCAGAGTAACGTCGGCAAATGGATTGAGGAAGCACTCATCACTCACCTCCGTGGCCAGAAGTGTCTTCACATAATTGGTATTTATGGGTGTGTGTCTGAAGACACCATTTGTTTTTCTACGAGACTTCTTTGGCCAGAATACGTGGGAAAATATTGGCATGACAATGGATACGTGCCACCCCTACTGAAGTAGATCCTCATCTGCACTACACTTCGGCATCAACTAGGAGAGATGCTTGGGGTGATCATTTGAAAGGGGGAGGGCTTCTGTTTGAACGTATAATAAAAGATGAAGGGAATATGCCACTTCACTAGCCCGTTGTCAGGGTGAGTCACGAGAATGGCAGCATCCTGACTCAGTATAGCCCTTACACCCCACCCCCTTCAATCTCCCATTGGGGTTAATTTTAAATTGAGGCACAAATTCGAATGGTGGTCATCGAACCAGAAAAAAAGGAGGATGCGACGTGAGATTAGGTCGCGAACATACCTTGCCTCCTTCGCTCACCTCCCTTCCGCTGCCGGCACGTGCTTGACGATTGAGTCACCGTACAGGCGACACTTGCGCGTGCATGTCGCCTCACGAAGAATCTCCCTTTCTTGGAGTTTAAGGCTGCTCCCACCTGCAGACGAAAATTGCATGCAATCGGCTAGGAAAAATCACCCGATTGTGTTGCCAGTTAGTGTTATATGTAACCAAGGAACAAAAAAATATTTCTAAAGGTGCCTTTGTTTTCTGTGTATAGTGGGTGCCAGTGGGTATTATTTAATCTTATTCAATAAGAGTTGCTCTTGCCCTTCATGGGAAAGAGCTGAAAAGCAGAGAGAGAGAGAGAAGTAGGGGAGAAACGCTGCACGTGAGCTTGCAATGGCTGTGGAGAGAGAAAAGCCGACTGTCCCAATTAATAGAGGGTCAGATACGCTGTTATTATTCTAAAGACACGCGTGCGAATAGGCTCGAAGGTTATAAAAAAGTTGCTTTAAACCTCCATCGTTCCTCCTTCGTCCTTGATGAGAGGGCAATGAGTTCAGCAGATGGTGAAGAGACCTTAATAACGCAAATAGCTTATAAATTTCTCAGGGTAGAAAGCAAGTTTTTGATTGGCTTTTTTTTTTTTTTTTAATCTGTCATGTTACCGCTTGCTTTGAAAATGGTTTCAGCTTGTAACATCTGTCAGGAAGAATTTGAGAATGAATCCGTGGCCAGATAGGCCAAGATGATCGAATCTTCCGCAAATTAAAATGGAATTTGGGATGAAATATTACAAACGGCAACTGCCTTCTATCGATTGCTCTTTACGGTGAACCACCTGAAATGCCAGCCGTGTTGGGACTGAAACATTGACCCCCGTTACCAAAGTAATCACTGCCATCACATTGCAATATCTCTGCTCCTTTGAGTAGAAAATCAGCCTCCGAAACAATGGGACAATCGTAAATGGAGTATGGGCAGTTAAAGACAGCCAACCTATAAAATTGGTTGTTAGACAACCAAAGTCAAAATGGCGTGCTGTTGAATGTCAGGCGTCAAGTAATCTCACCAATCATCGCCTTTTTAAAGGAATCTGCAGTTCTGTTGTTCGTATGAAGATGCATGCACTGATTGCAAGATCGGTAATCATTATTACCATTTCACAATAACTTTAGTTTACGACTTGGCCATCAGATGTCGCCATGGAACTTTCCAATACGATAAGAAGCGCTTGTTATGAATATATAATTGACAACGGCCTTGGCTAGACGAGTACTTAAGATAGCAGGAT
Organism: Mastigoproctus giganteus; assembly: GCF_048544385.1. Taxonomy (NCBI): domain Eukaryota; kingdom Metazoa; phylum Arthropoda; class Arachnida; order Uropygi; family Thelyphonidae; genus Mastigoproctus; species Mastigoproctus giganteus. The sequence continues at coordinate 211,225,991 of NC_143583.1, forward strand.
GTCGATAAACTTCACTTAAAACAGAATATATTAAGCCGACATTTCCCAGACAGTAGCAGGTGAAAGTTCTCTGGAGGACAAATAAAAAGGAAAGACGGTCTCGAGACTGTATCAACCATTTTTAACGATCGCTTTACTCTTCTAAAAGGCACAGATTGGCTCCTTTTCTAGTGCAGCCGACTGAAAAATGAACCTAACCCTTTTATTTCTAACTCCGTTTCTGATTGGTGCTCTGTTTGGGCCTGTTCACAAATCACCCCCCATTTTTAATTTTTGAAACCTCTCCTCCCCGTAAGAATAACGTCGACCCCCAACTCTCAGGTAATACTCCTTTTTAGGAGTAAAGTCATTACACAGCAATCGTGTCAACCCCCTTGCACAACATTTCATTCGATGTTCCCACCCTCCGTTGCAATTAGTGAACGGCTCCACTGACGCTATTTAAAAATTTCCAGAGGTAAAATTTTACAATAAAGAGCATATTTACTGACCCAGTGATCCCCTTGTGATTTTCAAATACATCAGAACTCTTCATAACTGTACTGGAAAAATCTTCCCATAAGAATGTTTACCGGAAGTTTTTTTGTTGTTGTTTACCGGAAGCTTTCATCATTTGTTTCAACATCACACACACAAGCACCGGACATCCTGTTCTTCAGAGCACAGGTAACAACACCGGAAATTACTTTTTTTTTACTTTTCCCGAAGGCAAATGCAGACAATTTCTTCCACTACACACATACTACCCTCCGTGCTTGCCTACATGAGCCAGCGAGTATAGCAGGAATAAAAAAAAAAAAAAGTTAAGAAATATCGCAGTGGAAGACAATCTTCAATTTTACATTTATTTCTGTAAGTGATTGAAAAAAGCTGAAATTAATCACCACAGCATAAACTGAATATTATCTTTCGTGCACTGACGTTCCAAGAATTGTATATTCTCATCGTCAGGGAACCATGATCAATGAAGAGAAAGTTTTCTAGGGGAAGAATCCTGAAGTGCCTGGAGAGGCGTGAGATCGGGACTACGATTGGGCAGAGGGTAGTCAACACGAAAAATAAAAATCTTACTTTTCCAGGGAATTATATGCTACCGTGACTTGAGTTCAGACACTGATAGCACTAGACACACCACATGCTCCAAAAAGAAATTCTCTGCTGAATTTGGGGTTAGATATGAACTTCCAAGGGTGAGGAAGCTCTCAGATCACGTTCTCTCAAACATCGCATGACCAACTGACACCGTGGTTTACTCTACTGACGTAAATGTCAAGCTTAGGTAATAATATCAAACCGGCGCTCAGAACAGACTTGAAACCAACCTATATTATTGTAAAAATGTGGAAAACTTCTGCAATAAAAACTCAAGGATAAATTTACCAGACTGCTTCAGGTGTTTACAAGCTTGTTTCCCAAAATTATAAAACTTACTACATTGGATGATTTTTCTTTGTTTCGGAATAGGAATAAAAATATTTATTAATTTCCTCAGAGGTGGGGGGGTGGGGGTGTCCTGACTATACCTAAAAATGTCCCGTTAATTAAAAAAAAGTCCTCAAGCACAGATGAGCTTGGCCTCAGCAACTGCGAGCTATTCGTGGTAAACGCCATTTCTTTTTTAAACCGTGACGCAACAGATATTTCTACATCTACTATATATAATGCGTGTATTTCTGCACTCGCCACGTATGCATGACAAAAGAAAGACAAAAACAGAGGTGTTTGCAGTGAGAGCGAACATGCTTTATCGCTGCACCTTTCCTCGAAGAGCGAAAAGGACAAAAAGGGCAACCGGCGCAAGTTTTTATTCGTGCGGGGGTCATTCGGTTTCATCGCGGCAAAGTCAAAAGGATAAAGTCCCAGCATATATCATGGCTGAATGAAATTCTCGCTGAAAGGCATTAAACTATTCAAACAAAGTCTGTGCGGCCAACAAATTCATTACCCACACCGCGCACGTGACAGCGCAGAGAGAGAGAGGAAAAAAATTCTCTCTCTCCTTGCTAACTATTGTTAACAGTCAGGCGATTAACTCAGGAGAGGGGCGAAAGGAGCTAGAGGACAGATGGAAGGGGGAATGCAAAGGAACACTGAGTTCAAGGCTTCGAGGAGCTCCTGGCCTCGATACCGGTTGGTCTGGGTCTAACTGCTGCGGATCATCGTACGGAAGGGTGAATAGCGATTGGTTTGTGTGACGGTGGAGCAAAGCCTGCTTCCATTTGATGCGGACAGAATGCGACAGTTTTTCTCATCGCCGCCGATTGCTCAACAAATATACAACGACCCTAAAGAAGTATCGGATCCACTGCAGTAAACAAGTGCGGAATGAATGTACTCGCTGCTTTCCCAACATTTAATAGCATTTAATTGTCTCGCGATAAGATTTCCGAGTTTCTTCATCCCTCTTCTCCCCCTTTTCCCCCATATTGCCTTCGCCACCTTTCCGTTCCCACGTTACTGCATCCTTCCTCGACTGGCGGTCGATGTCAAGGTCAGGGTCGTAACACTGGACGCTAGCCGTTACACAACCCCGAAGGTCACGGGAAATTGAAAGCATCAACATGCCCGTCCCTGCGGATGGTCCTCCGATAACGTCAACACCCGTGTGGTTTCGGTTTCTGTTGGTGACAGTGGAATGGGCGGAAAAGAAACCTCGTTTTTAGTTCGGGTTTCGCATTTATACCAACAAACATTTCGTTAATCTCACTCGCCATCTATTTGTGAAGGTCCCGGGTTCGAATCCATCGAATAATGGAAACAATTTCAAGCAGAAATATAGTAAATATCTGCATTATGTCTGTCTGAGACTGAACAGCTCATTCAATGTGTTTCAACATCAAACCAGCCTTAGAACTGACTGACCCGAAATCCTATTCTTCGCAATAGTAGACAATGAATACTAAAACAGGAGAGACAGAACAGAGTTGTTATCCAACAGCTGTGTTCATTGCAGAGCTTACTCTCCTTGACCCGTGAGAAGGGGATCAATTTTTATTAAACCCGGTCATTAAGTCTAATCAATCACATTAACAGAATATGTGGGGCACACAGACAACAGCTATTAGTCCTAGCAACGATGATGGATTGTAATTGCTTTCAGTAACGCTGTTTATTAGCATTTTTATTTAAACAGTCATAAGGAGCAGCTAGTTTTATTTCTTTTTAATCTGATAACTATGCGTTTTGATTTAATAATTACTACGCGGTAATTTAAATAATTTAATTTATCCCAAAAACATGGAAAAATTAGTTTAGTGATTGTGGAATTCTGTTGTTAGTAAATGCATCACAAGATCCTATCACACTGGTACAACTGTAATTGGAAAGCACAATCCTTCACTGCCGCTCACCAAAGTGAAATTCAGTTCAACTATACTCAGACAACATTATATGAATTCTAAGACAGTTCCAATACCAATATTAATTATATACATAAATATACAGGATCTTAATATAATCTTAAGACTATTTTTACTCGAAACTTGGTTTAGCACCTCCTAAAATCCCCTCCCCCAAAGGAGGATATAAAAATGCGCACTACAACAGTACCATTCGTTTCTGACCTAATTCAGTACAGGACTAATTTAGGCATGATTTGCAAACTTCAGACAAAATATTTAGCAAAAGGTCTATATTGGCACCCCTTTGGCCCTTTACATTTCTTTGGGAACAGGCAGTTGCCTAGTGAACTCTGATCGGATTAAAGTTTCTCTTTATGTAAAATGCAACAGATGTTTGAAGATTTGGAGCTGTGGATGAATTTTGACAGAATGATGGCAGGACAGTCATGAGTTGGGCCTCCTATTTGCCAATTTCATTTTTAAGAATATGAAAGCATCAGTAAGCTGAAAAAGTATCTTTAACTTTAGTTGCCTCTTGAACTAAAGATCTCGTAGGCAAGTTCAAGATACTTCTCAAATGTTCTGAATGATAGAAAGAATATATCATTCAAAACCTTGAATAACAGATCATAGATTTTGTTCTCCACCAAATTGAAACCACCTCATTTCACGCAAACAACACCACCTCTGGTGCCAAAACCAACGAGTTTATGGTATCTTTAAAAATGAGTCAAGTTTAGTGTTCAAATTGACTTCTTTTTTCCAGAATTTTCTGATTTGGGGTAAACTTGGAAACGGTCCACTCTTGTGGCAGCGGTTTAATGATCTGATATTCAACATTACGAACGGGCTGATAGTGTCCTTAAGGGATCATGACCTTAACTGTTCAAGTCGAGGATTTACTGAGCTGCCTAAAATATCCTGAATCCATTTTTAATGGACGATAGTTTTCCAGTAAGATCAATTGGTCCATGAATTACTTCGGTGTGAGAAAAAAATATTCTACGGGCAGAACAAGCAAGTTCTCTGGAAACAAACGAACACGTCCGAAATGAGGCATAATGTTAGGGTATTTTTAAGGAAAATTAAGGCACATCGGATCGCCCTCAGAGAACTCCTCTTGTACAGTGGAATTTATTAGCCTAAAGTAATGCCATCGGTTTTATAGACAGCATGAGGGCTCATTGTAAAAATTTGCTACCCAGACTATCAGAGGTGAGGGAGATGTTCGTATTTCCTATTAAACACCAGAACACTGCCCAAATGACTTCAATTTGGGATGATCAATCTCAATATTATATAATTCGTGAAAATGTTTCCATACTTCTTTACAACCTCGATGTAATTGAGGTTGTAAAGAAGGTTGCAAAGTTCCCAGAACAGAAATAAAATGCATTAATGCATTACATAATATATTATTGTGATGATTAAATCGCTTATAAAATTAAATGGAGAAAAAAATGCAAGGCAGTATCTTCATACAGTTTCTAAAATTGTTTTTTTTTTTTTTTTTCCTGCTTGTAGGCAGAAGAATAACTAGCAAATTCAGTAATCAAATTTTGACCAAAGAGGGAAGGAACGTTGTTGTAGAAGGGTTTTAGGAGCATCAGCAACCAAGGCCACGTTGCTCCGTGTACACTGTCTGTAAATTTCGTGTTCTGAGATCCATTTTCTGTTTGCTGGACGAAAAACCATGCTACTCTCGCCTGAGACAGACTAACACAGCCACGTTGTGAAAAAGGCCCATAAAAATTCCTCGCGTCACCGATCGGACTCTAACTCAAGTGTTTTAACACCCGGTGCGGGGCGGATAGCGATTCTGCCAACTGTGCTACCCACGAGGGGAAGAAATATTAATATCCACGAAAGAATGACCAGAGGGTTAGAGGAAGTATCGTCCAGTTAAGCTACTGTTAAAAGACGGTGAGCAGATTTCAAAAGATGATGGAACTCGGTTGAGGATGATCCAAGGTCTAGTGCGCCATTTGAAGCAATTGACGTAGCAAAAAAAAAAAAAAAAGTTAAAGTTTGAGCACTTAACCTTTCCCATTACATGAGCATTTGGGAATGTTCAGAGTCAACAAAAGAGAATTTAAAATCAATCCTTGCAAATACGGACAGATTTTTATCCCGTCTGACTGCTGGTGATGAACCTGGCTACAGTTTTACGATTCTGAATCTAAATTATAAACCACGTCACAAGAGATTTCACAAGAGAATATTCCTCGTAGAAATTTGTGGCCAACGCTTTTCCAGCTGACAGGTGGTTTGAAAATCTCTTGTGACGTGGTTTATAATTTAGATTCAGAATCGTAAAACTGTAGCCAGGTTCATCACCAGCAGTCAGCCGGGAAAAAATCTGTCCGTATTTGCAAGGATTGATTTTAAATTCTCCAAGTGAATATTCCTCGTTGAGAAACCCTAAGTCTCATCATCATGGAAAAGTAAATAAAAAAAAATAATTGTACTAATTGTCTTCTTCACCCCGTTCTCAGAACTTTGAGTGCCCCTCGTACAACAACCTCTCCAACAAACGATATGATAAAAAATTCCTCTCATTACACATTCTTCGCTATCTCGGGTTTATGTCTATAACTTATTGACCACCGGTGTATGTAGGGAAAACAGCAGACAGCCTGTGACAGATTTCAGCAGCCGGTTTGCTGAAGAAAAGGAAACAAAATAATGCCATATTGTTTCGAAACCAGCACCAGTTGCGGGGTGTTATAAAACAGAAGCGTTGCTACATTTAAGGTTGAAAAAAATCCTCATAATAATATAATTAATGCTTTCCAAACCCTCCCTTTGTTTAATTACTTTAATTACAACACGCAGCCTATCATTAACGGCAATGTTTCAGTGTGGCAGGTAGACCTGCTCTTCATTCCTCACATCATACGTCATCTACGCGTTCGAACAATAATTCAGTCGAGGCCTCACTCAACTTTGACACTGTAGTTACACTAACGAAGCCACTGAGGCGGGGAGTAAATCATGATCTTGCCTGCTATCCAAGAATGGCTTCGAAGCAACACCCCCTAAATAATGCGGGTGGGAAGGTGTTGGTTGTCACCATTCAGTTCAGGCTGTGGAAAAGCAAATTAAATCAGCTGATCTGTATTATAATCTATAACAACAGAATTGTTATTGTTAAAAACAAAAACTGGCATTGAAGGAAAAAATAGCTCCATTAAGTCATATTTTGGCTATAATGGCTACATTAAAGGCATTAATGGCTACATTAAGCCATATTTTTCCATCTTATTGACAGTGTCGCACTAAGATAAGCGTCGATTTATATTTAATAGTTCAAAATGTTCGTTTGTCTGCAAATTTCCAGGCAATGTCCTGTACGAGTGTTACGTCACTTCCGGTGATCAAGTGCACTGAAATATAAGAAACATTTATTGTACTTCTGTCCGGTTTTTAGTGTCCGCCATCTCGGAACGTGGGAGGGGGGCCAACATCGAGTCGTTCATTCACTGTCTGTCTTTGCATGTGTGGGTAGAAACGATCTGTACATGGAAACAGTAGAACGGAAGTGGAAAAGAACGCCCTGTATAATTTTCAATTCGTAGGATTTCTTAACCAGTTTGTGTTAAATATGTTTTAGAATTTCATAGTCGTGCATCCTGGGGACGTTAGGAAGTTCCAGTGCAGCGTCCAATGGGAGGGAGGGAAGATAGAAGACGAATTACACTTTTAAATTCGCATTTAATGACTCGCCTTTCATCCTCTTTTTCGCATTGGCCGAATACGGGATGGAAGAAAAGATGAAAACATTTTAATAAATTATCATCTGCAAGCACGGTTTCCACAATCTGCCCATGAGGCTCTCTCGAGTTTAGACTTGTAAAGTTAATATCCATTTTAAGCAGTAAACAATAGCACCTCGGCAGCACGAATGCGGATAACACGCGCTAATTTTATACACTGTGGTGGCAGATGTGTTGGACAGTGCGCAGTAATTATCCTAGCATTGATTGCGCACACACACTGGGAACGCTGGTTCCTCTAAAACGCCCTTGCATTGAGGAAAACGGAAGTTACCTTAAGATGAGGTCTGACCTAAGGAGGCGATTATCTTGTACCAAGTTGTGAAATGTGACTAAAGAAGAAAAAGAATCTTTCTTACATCTTATCATGGACTCGTTTTTCATTGGAATTAACTTTTTTGGCGCCCTCTAGCAGCGGAAATAATAAATTAAAATATAATCACACCCTTTTCAAATAGTTGTGCCGCTTTATTTTTCCCCACTCCTGGGGAGGGAGAAAACAGCTTTACAAGGAGAGAGGGGGGCTATATTGTGGCAGATTCAGGACGTGACAGGTTACCCTGCTGATGAATTTGCTTTCTTGTAAGCTCCCCTTCTCACCTGTTTCAAAACCACCTTCATGACGTCACCTGCTCCCTCCACCTCCAAGCCCTTCCCACGATGCATCACGCTTTTTTTTGCTCTCCTCGCTCGTGTTATTTGGAGGGATGAGGTGGAAGGGCGAACAATAATACCAGTCGACAAGTTTCACTCGCCATCTGCCTCACCGACAGGTGTGTCTCCGAAAGTGCGCTCATTCAGCTCAGCCCCTACTCGAACGAGCACGTGTAGTCAAACACCGTCCGGAAGTGTGATCCCACCAACTCAGGGAGGACTGAAGAGGGGTCTTTTTTTCTTCTTCTTCTTGTTGCCGTGCTATGGTCGACCTCGCCCCGAAACTCTAAGGCGATGTCAACCGTTGACCCGAAATTCTGTTACACCCGAATATGCGAGGAGGGAATGGCACAAAGGAGGGAAGATAAGCACGTGCTGACCTTCTACGTTACTTCAAGGATGTTTTTTGAATACCTCCGAGTCTGACATTAGGACTTCTCGGAGGGCCTCATCAGGGTAGTAGCGTTCGGGCACAACGCGGCATTTCGGGAAGTGTATTACGGTGCAAACTTTTTTTTTTTTTTTCGCTCTACTCCCCCTCCCCGTCCCCCACAATCGGCACTTTAACGACGAATAAATTAAGGACAGAGGAGCTTTTCCATTTTGCCACCAGTTGCCCAACGCAGTTCGGTGTTCCCCTTTGCCTCTTCCATTTGCCGGTCTAGTTGTCATGGTGATGACGACGAGGGTTGTTTGTGGCGCGAGTTAATGTTTTCATTACGCGAGACGTGCTCGCCAGCATTGCTACGTCTCCTGTAGCAATGGATGCGCTTATGATTGCGCTTTGTTTTGTTTTGCGAGGAATATCTGACACTGCCATCGCAAATTTATTCCAGCATGCAGGTCCGGGGCGGAGTGTGGAGTCCAATGTGCCGTGATCGATTATTTGTCTTCCATCCAACTAGAAAGTACAGTGATTTCTGTTTCTGATACGGGAAGACTGAGGCGGAGCATCTCACGTTCCAGCGATTATCAAATGCTAAACGGGGTTGGCGGTACGAAAGGGCTGCGGGGTGGCAGAAGGGATCGAAGGGAGGGATTCTAAAAGCAGCCATTGTCGAAATTGCAGGTTAGAGATGCGCACTGCGGATGCAAGTGTGCATCCCCTTCCACGGAAAATTTCGCGCGTACAGAAATGAAAATCTTCGTTTATTTTTGGGTGGTCCATCCTAAAGCTCGGTTATTTCTCTTTGAAATATCGCTCTTCTAGCAGTCTAAGCCTTTCCGGATGACCTCTGTCCTTTCTTTTTACTAGCGGTCTTTGTCCCGCTGCACACGATTGTCAAACGCCAACTTATTTCTAAACGAATGCTGCACGTGTCCCGAGACATTGGCAACCGCATCGCGTCCGCAGTATCAAACAAAAGGTAGTGAAAGAAATCCTTTGTTTCTTCTCGTTCCTCCCTCGAGGATCAAAGCTATTCATCACACCCACGGTAATGAACGCCACAGACCAGCAAGGAGATGTGCATCCTTAAGAAAGGAACCGAAATCTTCCCTTTAAGAGGACAGATTTCGGTTACTTTTACACAAGATTCTCCAAAAAGACAGCGTTTGCACTTCGATTTTTCTGGCGTTTCTATGGTAACTCCAAAGACCTTACGTAGCTTATCTTTCAACTTGAAGTTCTATCTGAATATTGCCAACAAGAAATACTGGGCTTTGGTTTTCCAATCCTGTTATGGACAATCTCAACAAAAAAAAAAGCAACTGGAACCTCTCTCAAATTCATTTTAAGGCCACCCAAAAGTGAAAGTTTGAATTTTACATGAATTCCGCCTACCTACCCAAACAGTAATAACTGAAAATTAAATTCGAGCCAGTTTTATTTCTTTTTTAGCCGAGTCGGTGCTAAACAACGCCTTTCAGACGTGGGGTCCTGCACGCGCAGGAGAACTCAGCACGCAGTCACCTACTTGCAGCTTTTAGGCGCTTACATTTGTTATACGTAGAGCTAATATTTACTGGGGAGAGTCGACTGTGTTGTCATTTATTACTTTCTGGGACCAACTCGCTTCTATTTCCAATCCAAACAACCTTGTGCACGACAAGATTTATATCGCAGAATACGGCTTTGTTGGAGGTTCTGTCATCTCGCGTAAAATGTTGGCGAAAAAAATCCATCTCTTTCCTCTTGTCTTATATATTTAGGTTTAAGGCTGAAAGAGGGGGCCGGGGGGAGGCGAAGTGTGGGACACAGAGCACTAGATGGCGCCCCTGAGTGCACTAGGACGCAGGACTGCTGTTTGGAACATTATAAAATTGCATTTAAAAGTCATGGTTCGTAATGGGGAGATATCGAAGTTGTTTTAACCAATAATAAGGGGAAGAGTGTTCAAAATGTTGAAAAACTGAGTTGCATTATTTGTTAATGGTCCCTAACAGGGGTTTTGCAACTTTAAGATGAATACAATAATAAAAACAAATAACGAACTTCAGTTATATCTGTGATATTGTCAGCTTGATATCAACCCAAATTGAGCCTTTTCAAAGAAGTCGAAACCATTTCATGTTTCAATGACAGCAAAATGATGAAAGGTGCCTTCTGGACCTCACACCCCCTTCAAATAGCACCAAGCAATACCTTTTTGTAATTAAGATCTTAAAAGAACACAAGTTCATTAATTTCGTCAGCTGCACCATACAGTACAGGAATCTGGGGATCGGCAGCAGCTACAAATATTAAACAGGTGATCTACGAATACTGGCTGATGCAATATATACAATAAAAATACAGATGCCCAAAGAACATATTTCACAACTTTTAAAAGAAAACATTTCTCATAATGGAAGAAACACCTAGATCTTCAAGCCCAGAGATCTAATATCCTAGTTTCAGACTTGAAGTTAAACCAAGTCCTATTGGTTTAACTCCAACAGAAGTTAAACCAAAACCATAACAGAAGTCTATAAAGAACAAGAAGATTATTCCCACTTCAGATGCTGCAATAAACTATAAGGTGGTGTCATCTGCTGGCAAACCAAAGAAATGTCAAAGAAAAAACTACAAATAAAGTAATGGTGTTGGTAATAGTTAAATCGGAACAACTATTTAAAAATTGTAAGCAACGTTCCATTCCAAAATAATTTCGAATGGCTATTGGGCAAGATCGGGCTTTCACAAACCAGGACTCGTTGCCAGGAAGAATAGGGCCGATAAGACACGAATCAAATATGCTTGAATATTTTGAAATTTGAAGAGCGAAGCTTGCTGAATAAAGCAGCGAAGCTCACGCTTCTCTGCAACATTCCCTCGTGTGTTTTATGAAAGGGAGGCAGGGGGTGGCCGGCGAAAATGTATGGTACCTTTGTCTTCCAGTGCCAAGCACTGCTCGTTACTAACTCTTCAGTCCTCTGTTCCAAGTATTTTTTTCCCAGTTTTCCTAGTTTTCCTCGTCGTTTCTCCGCCTTGCTTACTCCTGTCCTTGAACCACCCGAAACAGGGGCTGTTTGTACACTCTTTTGTTTTTAGTGGTCGCTCTGTTTTATGAGCGCCGATCCGACTACCCCACAAGAATATTTCTTACAATTGATGGAAAGCGAAGTGCCAGCAAACGTTGTCATCTCGCGAGTTTCTCGCTGAATTCATACAAGGTCATTACGGTGTTGCGACCTTTAAAGTCAAGGCTAACAATTGTTCGGACTCGCAGGTTTGCACACGTCTGATCACGCCCCGGAACCCCAACTATTTCGCTTGAAAAAGAAAAGCGAAGGGGCAAGCATTGCTCGAATGTTCACGCATAGTATGAGCATTACGTTCTGTTAAATACAGAAGCAATTGCAGAGAAAGTGAGAAAGATTGGGCAATAAAATCTTGTAAGAAAAGGGGAAGGAAACTAAATTCAGTATACTTATTTTTTATTTGAATACGCCTGGAAGGAAAAGGATCTTCATCAAGCATTAAGAATGTCTTCTTAATTCCGTGCAAAATAATTTTGCTGCATCACTATGGTGGCGGTAAAGTCCTCTCCCCCCAACTTCCCAGTTTCAGAAAGACATCCCCGTGTGCGCTCAAATGCTAAAGTCCTCTCCCCCCAACTTCCCAGTTTCAGAAAGACATCCCCGTGTGCGCTCAAATGCTAAAGTCCTCTCCCCCCAACTTCCCAGTTTCAGAAAGACATCCGTGTGCGCTCAAATGCAAATCCGAGGAACTTTTCAGGGTGGCGAATGGAGTATTTTAGAGATGGCAGTAATCCAACTCAGAAGGGCAGTTCAGAGCCCAAAGATGAATATTTGCTGAGCCATAAACGCGCCGCGTTTTTGTTTCAGCGCTCTGAGGCCTACTCAATTTTCCGGCTGGCTACTCTGCAAGGAAAATCGCCCGTGAGGGCCGCATCTTTAAATGCTATAAACGTGTTTTACGTTTTTTCGCCAACAGTCGTAATTTCGCAGGGAAAATAACGTCTCCTGGGAAAGAGCATTGGGAATAAGCCATTAAACGTTTTACACACGAAATTATGTGCAAGAGAAGGGAAATGGTGGGGAAATTAACGTGAAATATAATCGTAAGAATTCCCGGAGTTGAATGACCCAAGAGCGAACGAGTTTATATCTTCCTCGTCTACAACTGTCCAGAGCTGCAGATGTTGGACTGAAGTATTAATTAGTTAATAATTACCTCTTGAACAGTTGAAGTAATGAACTATTGGGATACGATCCCCCCCCCCCCCCCCACAGATAGATGATATTCTCATACTTCCACAAAGTCGTGCGCATGTTCTTTCATTCTAAACGTTCCATTTCCACGTTTTTATCCTTCCATCCATCACTGTCTTACAGTTAGATCTCGTTCGTGGGTTTCTCTTAACACGATATCTTCACTATGCAGCAACGATCCCTTTTAACGATTATCCCCTTCTAAAGAATTTCTGCGCACCGTGTTTATAGGTTGGTTGTTTTGTTTGTTTGGGTCACTAAGCTAAAGTTAGCGGTTCCCTTTGCACCACCACCATTCCAAATGAAAAAAAAATAATACCCACAGATGTATCATTATATATAAGTGAAAATATTCGTGAAAAGTGTTAATATAAGCCGAAAATTTAAACAAATTTACAGTATAAACGAATTCTAAAATTTGCATACTTGGTTGGACAAATTTTAGAATGCTGGACATCTTCCTGGACAATTTCCATTGATGTAAAGTAGACGAAAATACTAGACTCTCCGGTGGTTACTAAAGATCACGTGAACGTCGTTCGACAATCTGAAGGGGACCGTCAATTTATTTTTGCCAATTGTCACTTCAGCAAAGATCAACTGGAATGGCAAAAGAACTTCATGAGTATGGCCATTAATTCTGTCGATTTCGTTATGTGAGGAGCATAAACGGCTGTGAAGTGTACCGTTCCTCAATCAGGGTTGGAACTTGTACTGGTCGGATCGCACGGCTCTACGGTCTAATATTTGAGCTTAAACGATAATTCCTGGGTTTCAGTTTTAAGGAAGGAAGAAGAGTTGAATGGCGTAGAGACAAAAATTAATAAAATAAACAAAATACATGGTCAATGAATAATGGTTTCTTCTCAACCCTAGGAAGACGGGAAGAAACAATCTGTATGTGGTAAACTCTGTCAATGTTCACAATTTGAAAATAACAGTGAGAAAGAAATATTTTAGAGTGTCACAACAACACTTGCAAATGTCTATGTTATTCGATAGCCGTATACTTTCGGCACACGATTCCAAAGAAGGTATCCACACTCAGATTAGCGACAGTTTATATCGTGCGCCTCATTTACAACAAAACAAGCTATCCTCCAGCTAATCCCGGCATTTAAACGAATTCAACTTAAAATTATTGCCGATCACACTATTTCACCGAAACTGAGAGTGGTTGGAGTCTTTCTTCTCCTCCAGCGTGTGTTTCTCCCATGTTTTCCATTCATCCTGCTCTGTGAGATGCACTCTTCGCACATAGAAAGCTCCTCCCCAATTCCATAAAGAACTGTGAACGGCCGACTGACCCTAGGGCCTACAAGGTCACCTTCAGCTGCAAGCACGGATACAGCTAAGACAGTAATGCGGTGGGAAGAATTATTGGTCGTTGTGGTGAAACGTATTACCTGGAAATATGGATAACCTGGATTGAGCATCATTTGTTCATTTTAAGACCCTTGATGTAGGAATTCCGACCTCAAGGGTTTAATGACATCATTACAGCACAAAGGTAAAACATAAACCAAAACACAACAGTTCTGATATGTTCGAAATACGAATGTTTAAACAAGTATTTTAATTAACGAACTCAATACTTTAAATATACTGAAAACACGCTCCCTAAGTTCTGGCGCCCCCAAAGCTTGTCCCGTTTATGCCATAATGCACCACTGGCTGTGGATTAATCAAATCAACCAACGTTATTGGTTTCTTACATAATGTTTCTGCAAATGTTAAATTTCATTTCCTCAGATTTCTTTCGAAAAGGATAGACGAGAAACTATAGGCGTTCGCAGCCGGTGCTAAGTTAGTCAATTTCTTTCGGGCAGAATAATTTTTCTTAACTTCTGCTTTTTTCAAAACAAAAAAACTAATTTCATCACAATTTAGAGCCAATTTCAAACTTCTTTCCCAGCAGTGCCTCAAATAAATAATCATTTATATTAGGAGAATAAGTTGCAAACTTCTACACAAATTTACTAATACACAAAGTATTCAGACACTCATCGTAATGCAGGAAAAAGTTTAAAAGTATTCAGGTAACTCGGAGATACAACATACAGGCGGAATAGATTGCAGAAGTGGTACTTAAGAGGTTAATTGTCAGATGCTATACCAAAAATTGTGACGCTCTGCGACAACTGCTGTCAACAGATGCCGAATAGTGAAAAGATTGAAAGAGGGAATAGTGTGAGCAATCAGACTGGCCGCAAAAACTGATGGATTGTCATCGCCAATCCTTGTCCACAGAAATAGAAGTGTGTGCTCATGGTCCTTAGGGTATACTTCACACCATGGGTTTATGTTCGTTTGCTTGATTCTGTCATTGTGGCATTCATAGAGCAGAGTCCCAGAATCCCCACATCACACCAAACAGCTTGCGATAGTACCCAGACCAAATTCTTGGATTATTCAGAAGGGGAAACAGGTTCTAAGGGAAGACAAGTCGTGTTACGCAGTCTGTAGATCAATTTTTGTCTGACCTCGAGTTTGCGCTGAAACATGCCCATATCATTGATCAACCTAACAAAATAAGACCACTTATTCCGGGACAATACTTAACAAAATCAAACGTCAATGCCTTGGTTGCTTGTCTCAAAA
This sequence comes from Mastigoproctus giganteus, assembly GCF_048544385.1. Taxonomy (NCBI): domain Eukaryota; kingdom Metazoa; phylum Arthropoda; class Arachnida; order Uropygi; family Thelyphonidae; genus Mastigoproctus; species Mastigoproctus giganteus. Next base: position 211,241,019 of record NC_143583.1, read on the forward strand.
GGGAGACGAGTCGTTATCTCTTCATGACAGCTAAGCGTACCATCTTAAAACTTTCTCTAAATAAAACATTCTAAAAATAAAAAATACCGCGTACAATATTCTCACAAATATTCATATACAGTACTATATGGATCTTAATTATGATCTCAATTTGGAGTGTGACGTTATCTTTTTCTCTTAAAAGCCACATTAATTTGAAGTTTTAATGACTCCAGCTTAATTCCACGTTCTGCCGTCATATACCATAAAAGAATAAAAATATGATCGGTCGTATCCTCGGTCCCCACAAGAAGAAAAATAACTGGCTCTATACTAAACGAAGCCGAACTGGATCTCAATCTGTGTCCTGTCACAATCTTTAACCCATGCAATTAAGTATAACCATACACAATTTGCTGCAACTGTCACTACATCAGAAATTTATTCCCATGTAGGTTGTCAAACTCCAGGTTAGATTGTCTTACTATCGCAATTTCTTTCTTCTTTCAGAGCAGTTTCCCATATTCAATATCCATCCTATGACACGCTGCAATACTACTAGGATCGCCACAAGAATCATTTATCCTTATAGTGCATTCTAATGCTTTCTGTGCTATCACCAAATCTATTGGAATTCTGCCTAACCTGCAGGCTCGGGTCACCGCACAGAAGAGCAAATCTTTGCGCCAGTTATGGCTACGTACAATGTTCCTGGCCAGGACCGAACAATGTCATAAGTGTGAAAACACTTGTAAAGCACATCTAATGTCTTTCCTTTCACCCCATTTCTTTTTCACAGTTCGTGAGAATTTTACAAATAAAGTTGTGCCATATATCCTTAAGATACTTAATATGGGACGGGAGCATCGACCTGACACGTCTTTGTTCAATTTTATTCAGGGTAAAAATGCAAGTACACTAATCGTTTCGTGCAGTCCTCAGACTACTGGGATTGCCTCGCTTCAGTTTTACGCAAGGGCCCCCATTTGTCTTAATCCGGCACTGGTTGAAGGCGTTGTACGTACAGGGTAAAAGCCGAACAATCTTAAGACCGTCATGAAGAAATACAAAACGTAAAATGACAGGTGTCAGAAATCTGCAGACAAGAGTGCAGAGGGTGAACTAATGAAATAGCTGCACAGACGAAAGCATTCCCAAATAGCTCTCTGGGGGAGGAATAAAGGGACCCTTGTTCCAGGCTGAGGTGCACAAACTCAAAGATTGTCCTTGTGACAGACCACGTGCAGGTAGGCTGCCGACATAAGCTGACATGTTCGTCATTCCGTTTAAGAAAATGCCAGTACAAATACACGTGGGGATCCGAGAACGGCAGCATCATAAAGCAGGCTCGTGTGGCTCCACCTGGTGATAAGTAAAGCGTCTGCTTTCAAGTTTCTCATATGCGTAGCGTCGTTTCCCATGATATTATTCTATAATTCTAAGATAACAAAAAAAAAAAAAAAGCGTATTGTTCACGTCATAGATAGCTGTGGGCTCATATTCTTGTAGTAGTTCTATGCACAAGGAAAATGGATTAATCTATCGTCAGTAAGTTTGGCAAATGTACCATTCGATTCAAATTTATCACGATGTATCTTTAGAGAAGAAACTCGGAGATGTGGAAATCAAAATTAGACCGAGAAATCTCAGGAACCAACAAAACATGGCGGAAAATGTGGTGTCAATTTGACTTCTCCCTCTCATTTAACTTAACTTCCGAAACTGCTTTCATTTACATATACAAATCTTTGAAAAGGGATAAAATGTCAATTTATCCTATATATAAAAATCGGCACAATAACGAGTTCAGGTGTTACGAATACAGAGAACCTCTGACAGATATCCGTATAAAAACAATATTATTAATCAATAAACATAATAGCTTATACGAAGTTTTAAGGAGGTAACGCTACCGTTTTCCTATTAATTTAAAAAGAATTAAAGTTTATTCTGCATCAGTAAACCGGCAATATCATGGGGATGGTTCCAATTGTTGCTCTGGTAGCGTTAGAGGAATTAAAGATGGTGGCTTTGAAAGATCGCACCGAAAACAACTAAAGTATTCGCTGCAAGGCGTTATTTCAGCGCAGAACCCGAAATCGACGCTGAAAGTGTCATTACGCGAAGGTGGATCTCGACTACGGAGACGGAAACTCCATTAATATATGTCCGCAGATGCAGTTTCCGAAATGAAGCTCTGTCGAGGAAATAAACCCGCTGAAGTGTCGCACCACAGCTTGTATTACCAGTAGGCGTTAGGCGATGAGCTACGCAGGCCCTGGGTTGGGGGAACCTAACGCACAAAAAAGTAATTTTGCTCTTCGCGCGGTGTTCCCCACCTCCTGCGTACCATGAAGGTGAGAAAGCAGACAATCCAGCCAGAGGTCATGCCATTATTTCTTATTTTCTCCTCCCTGCCAGTTGCAGAGGAGTCGCCCATCCCGATAGGAGGAGCGAGGGAAATTTTAAAAGCGCGATCCATTTCATTGATCACGGGATGGGAAAACTTCTTTCCTTAAAATTCACTCACCACCATCTTGATGTTAGTGAATCTTTGCTACGCACACTTCTTTCTTTTGATGCGATAAGTAAACCAGTTCCTTTGCTCTTTCTTTGTAGTCTGGCTCTCCTTTTACTATTCTCCTTTTTCCCATGGTCTGTTCACTTGGGCTGGGCCTATCTCAACCCTGTTACTATTCAGCCCCTTCCACTGCCCCCTTTTTTCCTTTTCTCTGTCGTTTTGGTCATTCTTCAAGGTGTCCGTTGACACTGCTTGTTATTGGCGTCAAATATCGCCCCGAAAACTGTTTCGGGACGCATTAAGGGTCATAATACATTAACGGTAATTCTTAAATGCCACTACGTAATTTGACATTGTCAATAGTAACAGACACCGAAAACAAAACGCACCGTGATTATTCGCTTTCTATTTGAACTTTGACGGAGACTGGTTCTGAATCAAATATTTGTCCGCAACGTTTTCGCGAGGATTTTTGTAACGAAACTGCATTTCTTAAAAATTAAAATATTTAATTCCTTTAACGCATTTCCACGCTCAGTGGAAATCCAATCAGCTGCGAGGTACCTGTTAAAGGGACGGATTAGACTTCAAATACGCCGCAGAAATTTAAATGGAACTGGCATTTAAACATTTTTTTTAACTCATTGACTGCGGTTGGTGGCCTTCATTCTTTCGTTTTCTTCTTCCCCCCTTTTTTAAAGGGCTAAAACTGTGATATCACGCTCACCTGCACAAGTTTATGGCTGCAGGTGGACCAACAAAGGAAAAGGCTGACATATTTACGCGCGAATTAATTGTCCATGCTCAATTATCATAATAGTGACTGTGCTCTTCCATTACTGCTGTCGTTTGTTTCAAGGTCTCCCCTTCTATTTGTGTTCGTCTCGTATAAAAAATTTAGGAATTAAAAAAACAAAAAGAATACGCAACACACCTGCATTTTCTCTTGAAGCGTGGAAATGTAGAGGATAAACTGGCTAGCGCAGTGCTGTGAACCTTCGGGGGTCCTTTAAGTTTATCAATCATCCTCCCTCAGCTCTGGCTCCATCCAGCCCTAGGATGGCCCTCGAGAAGTCCTATTTCTTCATCAGGAGCATCTGCTGTTCTCTACGTTTCGGTTCAAGATGCCGATTGTAGTTATCAGGGCAGAGCAGCATCGGTTCAGAAAGATGCATCGAGGGAACATATGATTCACATTTTGATTCCCTAAAGAAAAAGAACAGTTTTAGAGTTAAATTCATACAATTCCACTTTTAAAACAAATTAAAACTAGGATTGGGCCACAAAATTGATAAAGGCATTTACTGTTATTACAGTTCAATAATAAACATCAAATTATGTTATTCTCCTCAGTGTTTAAAAATATATCTCTTAAATGGCCGCCACCGAACACCATCCACTACTCTCGATTATCCAGGATGGTAGGGAAATAAATTTCCAGAGGTAAGGTAACCCCAGATAATGCGCAAAATAAAAGAAAAACTTGGAAATGGCGAAAATTTACTTAACTCCTATTTTTATATTTTGTCTACTTCTTACAAATATTTATCTGACCCCTCTTTAAATGAAGGATAGTAACTTGCTCTTTGAATAGAGGCAAATTTCCTTACATCGCAGTCTACTAGTTATCTTGCCTTAATTTCATGTGTTTGCTTAATCGGAAGGAACTTTTTCTCGCACATTCTCAACATTTCAAGGGCTGGACACCTCAATCAGATCCCCATGCAATATCCCTAGTTTACAAACTTTGTCACCTACAGAGTTCGCGATAGGAAGATCTCTTTACTTTCTCAACTACTCTTCTTGCCATATTCCTTCAAAGAAGTGTGTATATTTCCTGAAATAGGGCTGTGGGCTATTTCACCAGTTCAGCATTCATGTCAGACCGCTTTACAACCATGATATCCTTTTCATCTTCAACCATATTGCTTGTGTTACCCGCCAACTAATAATTTAACTTGATTATGGTGACCCAGATGCGGAACGATTTATTTGTTAGAATAAACGCTAAATTCAGCCGACGACGGCTTCTGTAGTGAAGATAAAACGTCTTCCCACTTTGATTGAAAAGCAAGTTAAGTCTGTGTAGTAAAGATGATTATTGGTCATATTCGCCAACAGCGGAGATCTCAATGTAAAGGAATTCCACCTCCAGTCATTCGACAATCTCTCCCTTCTTTTTCAATTCTTCCATCTTCTTCCTGAGATCCAGCTGTTAACATCCCTGCCCATAAAGCAGATTCTGGCATTCAATTTGTGACAATGTCATCAATACGATTAATAAAAATTAGACGCAAGAGCCTTAGCACAGGCAGAACTGAGGGGTCCCCACTCATTACACTGGTTCATTTGTTTTGCATTTGAGATAACTGCATACTTCCATTCTTTTGAAACTTCAACTTCTAAACATGCCACCACTAGAGATAAGGATCCCTCTAGATAGGGTCACTTCGTTTAGTAGACTAACTGTATAAAATACCGTGAATCTTTGCGCTTTCACTTTAAAATATGACTAGAAAAACAAAAAACCAGGACCAGGTGCTTACACCGGGATAGCTGTGTGGGGGGGGGGGGGTAATGAAAGAACCTGAGAGGCAAAATTACAACTTAAATGAATGAAATTACCCATCAAAAAACACGATAATTGAGTCATGTCAAAATAACCATTGAGCAGATATCTTAAATCTGAAAAATACATAAAATATTTCAAGATCCAGAAGATAAAAATAAAATAACCAGTTTCTCCAATAATTATTACTTGAACTGACAGGTCTTTGAAATGTATATTCTTGTGTAAATACAAGGACCTGTTAAACTCAACCATCTGCTTGGGGTCATCAGTTATGATCTCGATTTTCATCAACCATGCTATTCGTCTCCTAACACAGCAAGTTTGCCCATTAAACTTAAACGTCGATTTTCTGCCTAAAGCAGTCCCGCATACAGAAATCTATCCCAACATGAGGAACGCTAAAAATATTCGATAGTGGGTGGAGGCTACAGTGGACTGACACGTGGAAATTGACCCATCCGTCAGGGTGGGAACGATATAACTATGATGATACATGTTGACAGTAACTGAAAATTAAGCTCGAACCTGGTTTGAATTTACCTAAAATTTTTAACCATCTTTTATGTAATATACATAAAATATGCATTGCTACCACACAACTTAATCTCCTAAAACATAACTGTCCCAGTTAATTAAAGATCTAGGATAAAGGGACTGTCCTGATCGCCTCTTGCTGTATTCCAGTTTTGAAAATTTCCTGTCAGTGAATTAAAAATTGCACCCATCATGTATTGTTACAGAGTTATAAGGCCAAGATGAATACTCAAAACCACCAGTAACTTCCAAGAATGTTGATCGTCAAGGGAGCTAATTGTCTTAAGGCAGTTAGCATTTCATGCGTCATTTAAGGCAGTGGTTTTTGGGACAGGCATGTTTGATAATGAGCGCCGTCCCTCCAGGAGGCTCTAAAGAACTCTTCTGTTAAGAAATTGAGTTATTTAATTCGAAGAGGAGAGACCAATGAAAATGTTGCTTAAGGGAGATGTCATTTTGGCAATATTGTGTTATCTGAAAGATCCGGAGAGGAGGGGGTTCTTTTTGCGCAAAATTAAAGTTCACTTATACTCGTGAATCTTCAAGAAACACACTAAGCTTAGCTCTTGTTTTTCGAAAAACCGTTCACAACACAATATTATTCACTATCTAAACAGAAGATAGTCCTATTTTTTTAAGAGAGAGAGGAGTGTATACTGATCCTGAAGTTAGTGAATTGTTAGATGGTATCGAAGGGAGGCAAGCTCGTAGGAAAGAGTGACGACGGGTGCTGATGATTCACGAGCTGTCAGAAAAGAGGTTAAAGAAACCAGCGGTGAAAATGAAGTTCGGATGGAGGGAAGGTGACTTTGAAGAATGTGAAAAATCGAGAGAAGTGGATGAGACGTAAAGGTGGGAAGTCAAAGGGGAAAAGAAGCGCATTCCGGATGCTTTACCAACTTTCTCCATCACTTTAATCCTGTTGCGGTGTGGTCCGTCCTTGACCTTCCCCTTGAAGAAGACTCGAGCTATCTGGCACTGTACCGCGTCATCAACGTAAGGGCGGCTGATGAAAGAAGCATCCGTAATTGGTTGACAAGACAACAAGATTGACGAAAGGGGAAAACAACTGGCCAACGGTAATAACACCCCAACGAATAGCCAAGGTGATCCTAACGGAAATGGCAGAAATACCATCGTGACGTCATCATCAAGAAGCGCACTGCAGAGCATTTTCTTTCCAGGGAGGAGAAGAGAAAAAATAAATACCAAGGCCACTTCAGGCATGCCAAACGTTCGGATAATTTAAATTCGTATTTAAATTCGTTTGTTGTCGCCATGACAACAGAGGCTCATTAATCTGTCGGATTGGCGAGAGGCAGATCTGCATAAAGTACTCAAAAGTGTGAGAAAACAGTTTGTGAATTCATCCTCTCAAGGCAAGCTGAGTGGCGATAAGAAAACGGAAAGATGATGCGAAGAAAATGATTAGAGTTTCCAGGGATGGTAGCGGATGCGGAGAGACAGATGAACTAAAACAGATAAAACGAACAGTGGGCAGAATTTTAAAAATTCTGCTCGAAAGGATGCACTTGGAAGAGATTACAAACGCTCTCTTCAACTTCTAAGACTCGTTCATTCCCGAACTTGGAAATCTGATAAGGAATTTTTTTCTTCGCAATTTCATCCCCACTGGTGTAGATGCACAAGAAAACGAAATGCACAAAAAAAACATGAGACGTCGTAATGGCGCACGATGACATTTTAAGGATGGCGATCAAATAAACATTAATACGCGGGTTTCCCATTAAAAGGATTCATAAACCTGCCAGAAAACAAGGTGGAAAGCAGTGCTTCTCTTAATGAGATTTCTTCCCCTTTGGAGACACCCCTTGTCACTAGGAAAAAGATTAACTCTAGAATATAGTTAGGAAAGGAAGTGGTGATTTGAGTTATTATTTAAAGAGAAAAAAAAAACTCCAGACCTTCTGCCTTTTGGGACCAACACGAAACAGCACACTAATATAAAAATATACTGGCCTAGCACACCCTTCGATCCCAAAATTGTTAAAATAATTCCATGGAATTATTTTAACAATTTCTTGGAGAGAGAAATGAGTCAACAGTTCGGAAGTATCTTTAACATAAACTGTTCTTCACTATAGAATACGTTTGTATATTCGGGGTGCAAGCAAGGATGGTTAATTTTACGGAAACATTAAAAATGGAGAAAAATATAGGCCTGATGTAGGAGGGTAGTCAACACTACAGTACAAAAGCTCACGCATTTCAGTTCACGCAGTTTAATTCAATATGACTGCTAAATACGATTAATGCACTTTTGTTAGTGAAAATCGGAAGATTGAGAAATATGGTGATCATGGAAACAAGATGTATTACCACAAGTAGTTCAATGACATCAAAACTTACATGTGTTCATTTTTATTTATCTGTTTAATATCCCTCCTCACTATCCCAACTGCAGCAAGATATCTGCTAATTTAGCAGATATTCTCCTGCAGCTAACCTGGAGAGTGGTAATGAAGCGAGACTCCTGTATGGCTTCTTCGATGAATAAATAATTACAGAGAAGCTCGTCTCGGATTGCCTTATTTATTCTCTTAAATACCGGAATTTGGGGGAAGAAGAGAAGGGGTTCTTTTCTTCGTCTTACCAGACGAAGAAGAAAAGAGCATGTGTGGAAATGAGCAGGGTAATTAGGGGGTTATATAGCACGGTTGAACGACCACTAATGTTTTGTGTACACATTCTTGAAACTGATGAAAAGAAAGAACGCCACCACTTCTGTATCTTATCATCGCTAGAGTAGGATTAAAGAAATATCAGGAAGAATTCTGAGGGCTATGTCCGTGAACGGAGGGACAAAAACCTCTGGAAATATCCCAACTGTCTTCTAAGAAGTATAACGGAAGCTCTGACTTAGGACGTGTCTATATTCAGGGTCACAAGAAACTGTTGAAGCGATGGTCGTGGGAAATGCCACTGAGGAATGTCAAACCGCTTAATGAAACGTAAGGAGGAATTTTCTCCTTTGCTGAATGCACGTTCAACAGAAACCTCTAAAGAAACGAAACAATACCTGGAGCGACATGATCTTGACGAGCATCCGCATGATTCCACAAGTTATGTGCAAAATTTATCTCTCTTAAGAAACAGCGGGATTAAGTTACACATTCAGTTTTTGACAGTGAGATGCTTCTAAGAAAGTTCTTTATATTTGTAGCCTTCAACTGTATTGGAATGGTAAAAATGGCACTTTCGCTCTCAGACATCGGTTTTTCACTCCACAACTGCCTTCCACCTTTTGTCTTCCGTAATCTTATTTAATTCCTCTCTCAGCTTCTTGCATTTTCTTTTGTTTCTTTCATAAGTTCTTCTGCGTTCCTATGATCACCTTCTCAACACTATGTGCTGTTCAACCCTTCCTGAAATGTGACACATTTGGACAACATATTCGGAAAGAGACAAACAAAGAAAAAACAGATAATTGAAGGAGAAGGATGAAACGAAAGAAGGCAGCAATTGCGGGAGGGATGTACAGAAGACTAGGGGGAAATCAAAAGGGAAGAGAACGGAAACCCGAGACCATGAATCCAACCTACGTGTCCAAGTATTTCTTTGTGGCCTTTGGAACGTCCCGCGTAGTCTCCACCCAGTTTCTGGGACTATGGCAGTACCAGGTCATTAGTCCCGCGTCGAACTCCAGACAGGTCCTCTGTTTGGCTAAATTTGCTCGTGAGTCAGTGCTCGATGACAATCGTACTCACGTGCACGTTTTAGAGCACTTTCCACGCACCACATTACGGGTCGTGGAATCGCCAGATGAGTCTGTTTACGTTCCTAGAAGTCCGGGAGAAACTCAAGGCGAAATGTTATTTCGTAGACGAGTGCTCGGGTGACTGACGTTAGGGTAGACGGGGTTAACAACAGACTGTCCTTGACCAATGACCTCCCACCACCACCTGGGTGCGCTGCGTATATACCGAGAGTGTGCGTGTGTGATATGTGATCCTGGGGGAGGGACCAAGAGAATTCTTTATTGTCTACAGGTATTGTTTAGCACGTTCATGTGCTAAAATAGCACAACCCCCGATACCTCCATCTAACTCCCCCCTCTTATTGTACGATTCCCCATCATCTGTCACTCACTCTTTCATAAACAAATAAGATCAAGTAGTGGTATTTATCATATGAGAGAGATAGATGGCGTGCTGTTGCTTTCCAACTGTACCACCACCGGAAAGCTATGAAAAAACCCCAGCTACAGCAATTTCCACGAATCTTTCTGCAGGCTGATGTCGTTATTGCCTGCGGCAGTTTTCGGCAACCAATGACCCAATGGTTAAAGTGCGACCCACCACCATGTTTTGTTTGGTTAACACGCTAATTATAATCCAAGGAGTTAACTCCAAATAAAATGTCACTGCTGAAATTCTTTCTAAGCTTATGAAAATATTAAAGTTCACAAAAGTCAACCCTGGGCTCAAGTTTATAAGTCCGTGGGGTTTTCTAAATTATGCAATCGTTTTCCAGTTTAGTAAATGTTCAAAGGCATCCTCGGTGTCGAAGTCGGGTTGTGATTCAATCCGGTTTCTAAATTTTGGCCACACGTTAATGAATAAACAAAACATGTCAGTTTTTGATCGGGTGATCCATGGATAGCTTCTGTAACTGAAGAGAATATTCGCTTAATAAACTTCAGATATTTTTGATGATATAATATTGTTTCTCAACTTACATACTCTTGCAAGAGTGAACTCCGAATTTTTCTCATATACAGAGTAAAATGCAATGATTTTTCTCACAATAAAATCCGTTAATGTTGATGGATCAATAAGAATCCTGGAATACCATAATTTCTTAATGCGCGTAAATTACATGAATGGCATTAAAGCTACCCATGCCTGATACGCATTTTCGTTAATTAGAAACAATAAAAGGTAGTTGAATAATACTGGGGAGGTGGTTCTAAATAAAAAGAATAAACCATCATCCTTTTCTAAGGAAAAACTAGAAATTTACTTATGTTCACTGTAATTCTCAGCTCTGTCTAGACTCGTGGACTCGGCCAGTGCTTAACCAGCTATTTCCAGGAATGCCTCGGGGAAAGGTATATTAAAACAGTGGGCCAATTAAATCAATACGTCTGAGATGTCGGCGACATCTTAGAAAATATTAAGATTGCCTTCCTTTTTTTTCCTACTGGTTTTCTGTGGTTTGTTTCTGTATTCCTTGAACCATTTCCTAACAAAGCTTCACAAGTGATATGTGCGTCTACCCCTTAATTTAGCAATAAGACAATGTTCTTTATCCCCATTGCTGGAAGCAACACCTTCCATATTCCTGAGGAGTGCCACGGCTTGCTAATATCTGCTCGGTAGGTTTTCAACTTCTAATAGCCAGGTGTTTAAACAGAAATGATAATTGTCTCCACAACAACTGTGGTTAGCTCTTATAATTACCACTGCCTTCGCGGAAAAACTTTTTTCCTACTCTGTCTCTAATAAAAATGAAAACAATATTTCGTCAGGTCCACTCAGCAATTAGCAGTTAAATCCCATCAACCGCAACCCATTCACAAGAGCGCAAAAATAAAAAGAGTAGAGATGAGGGGGGAAGTAGCACGTGATCAGAATAAGAACAGGCGCCTCCTCCTGACTCGAGAATCTTCTACTGAATACGTTCTTTCTCAGGCCTTGGTAGGTCAAATCCCGTCCTGCTAGCAGGGTTACTTGCCAAGGTCACAGATGCTTTCGCTGTGCGCTCTCGCCTTTTAAGTCCAATCAGGGTTAGTGTCTCGATCCCAGCAGATTACAGACTGGTTCCTCCATCGCTCCAATCCCGATGATTACTGTCGGCCCGCTGCCACTTACCACAACCCTAAGACGTCACCCCTCTTTCTACCCTTCGGCTCCCAAGAGACGGTACTTTACCGTTTCGTTCTTGTATGTGCGTGATGCGGGGAAGTGCGTGATCGACGCTACCCTATTTCTGCAGCGCTACCTAGTGGCATCTGATCGACGCAGAGATAAGCAGATTCGCAGCGCGATTCTTCATTTAGAAGTTTCTTTTTAAGGTAATTGCCCCAAACTATAGAAGAATTTGTCTGAATAGGTTAACTACTATTCGAAATTTTAACCAGTAGACTAAGAAGAATATCTTTTTGCATAGTTCGCATTTTGCATCATTTTTTCCCCCATATAGGCGTAGTATGTGGGTGGGAAGAGATCAAATGAAGTTAACTGTTTCGCATTTTTCACATGTTTTAAATTTTTTTTATGTTTTTAGTGTTTATACATTCGGTTTTACAATAAAAGCCGGATAACAGAGGTAGGACAGTTTTGAATTTGGAACACCTGACGTCAGTGTATTTCTCTGAAAAGTATTTATAGTCAGTTTGACAAGAAAAGTCAGTCCTCTGCAACAAAAACCAGGCAATCCTCGCCAAAGATAGAGGCTTAACACGCTTGTTGATAATAAGATTTTAGTTTTACTGAAACACACTGGAAGATACAAAGACCTTGACCCAGTGCTCCCAATTTATTAAAACTTAAGCTACGTTTCGAGTTCTCTGTGGAATCCTGCTCAGGCCAACCGGGGAAGGGATGGCGATTCTTAGTAAAACACCCTAAAGTGTAGGTACCAACCACACCAATGTATAGCACAAGCATCTTCCAGTATGTTTCAATGAAACTTAAAATTTGGTCACCAACACTTGGATTGCTAACCTCTGTCTCTACTTAATCAAATTCCTTCGAATAATTTGGAGCTTTTTACTCTCGTATAAGTGAAACTGCTGCTTCACTAAAGCGCATGCAGACGGCTGACTGTCATATTGTGCGGGATGAAATATCTGGAATAAATCTATTGTTTCTCTGCCTGATACTCAACTACTGAACACGCCTTTACACATTAGTCTAGTCGTCGATGGGGGTAACCTAGACCTCTCCAAACTAGTACAGATGTACCATGCAGACCAATCTGCCACGGGCCCATACCCGAGATGAATTCGGTTATGGTGTTGGAGGAAATGCTTCGCGATTACTGTTTTTTGAAGAATTGACCTAGACAAAACTTGATGAATATAAATATCTGTCCCGGGCATTTTCTTAAATTCACAGAGCATCATTTTTTTTTTTTTTTCCTCTCTCTTTTTATGACTTCTGCAGTCCCTCGTGGGGATCATAAAAAAGAGAAAGTCGACTGAGTTCTACTGTATGCAAATATTTTTAAATCAACTGTAGTAATGGTTTCATTGAGTGACTTTACAGACATTAAATAAGATTTGTGTTTATTAGGCGCATTTGTGCTTTTTTTTTTTATATCCTTATGAGAGTGAGAGAGAGAGGCTGGGAAAAGGAGGCAGAAATGATCCTGAAGCTCAAAGTACAGATATATATCTACGGTGCCCGCTGGCTGATAATGATGGAGTTACCAAAGTCATCTTTTTTTGCTATCTAAATGATAAAGTGCAATCATGACTGAAAGATGCAATTATCTGAGGCACAAGGGAAACTTAATCTTGAACTTAATTACGTTTTGCCCTTAGGTAAAACAAGCGGCAATTTAATAGCCTTCAGCTCTCTATGTGCGCGCACACACACTTGAATGGGTATACTTTTTTTTTCCTTTCTTAGTGCTTTGAGTTTTCTATCTGTCGTTTTTCCTTACGTCCTCCTACTCGCACTTTTTTTTTCTTTAAGATATGCCAAAATTAGGGTAAAAACGGACTTGCATCTACTGTTGTTATGAAAATTGAATGAAATTTCACTTCGGATATGACATGCAAAATCAACACGTTTTATTCACTCAAACTGTGATGTATATTTATTCAACGCATAGCCTTGAATTTCCTATTCTTTTGGTTATCAAAATTGGTCACACAGTGAACCGCCCCTCCTTTCTTGCCCAATCAACCTTGCAAGCTATTGTTTGTACAAACACATTCATTGGTAACAAACTCTGAGCTAATTTTTGGCAGAGGCACTGAAAAGAAGTCCCGAAAGTACAACCCCGTGGGGATCATGAAGATGCACTTGAATTTTTGAAAATATGGTCCTAAAACCTCAAGGTGGAATGTCTTTTCAGTCAGGAGACTGAAACAGCATTTTTCTTTGTTCATTTTATGCATTGGAATTATGCCCAATGCATTGTGTGTGTTCTGTTAATTCTTAATTACTCAAAACTTTCATTAGTTTGTTTTATCGCATCTAAAATAGTTTAATTCTAAAATATTAATTGGAGAGTAACATTTTACAATTATTGCTAAAATTGTATTATTTATTTTATTTTTTTAACTGAATAGTATTAAAAAAAAATAAGGGATGCCGATTTAATACAAATTCATCATAAACATTAAAAACTTTCTGTAAATTTCTGGTAGGGTAGCGTGGATTCCACAGTATCTGAGAGAGTCTAGCTCCGGATTTGACCAGTCTTTCATCAAAACAGAGAACTGCGAAGTAGAACTGTCCTTACAACAGATATTCTCAATTGGATTCAGGAATTATCATTCAGGGTGGTTGCGGGATATCTTGAACTTTTTTCACTCTTCAGTCTTGGTGTTACCATTCCAGTTGAATCGTTGATATTTTACGTAAAAGTGGCTTTCGCACAGACCACGACTAACAAACGTCAGATTCTCGGAGTCGGCCGCATAATTCGATTGGAAATGCGTCTTGCGTTGCCTAAGTTGAATGTTTTAGTCCTTTTACTGCACACTGAACCTTCTATTCTGACGCACAATTCGCTTTAAATTCCTACTGTCTTGTACTTAAAGTACTGACTTTGTCACATTTCTTCCTTTCATCTTCCACTCATTGTATACCTCTGATATGGTTGTTTTTGAAACACCAGTGATTTCCTTTGTTTTCTCAATTGTCGTGTGGCTCTCCTACTAAACGTAGTCAAACACCTTTCTGAAAATCGGGAAGATCGCCTGTGCTTTCGAACAAATAGATTAATCCCAGCAAAGCGTACGGTATTTATTTGCTACCAAGAAACCAGTGATCATACCATGTGACAAATTACATTTGCATATCTTATGTTTAATTTTTTTGGCCAGTGAGTACATTAAAGTTTCTAGTTAAGTGCGGCCATTATGAGAACCGTTAATATCCATATAGTTAAATGACAAATTCACTCTGGCCATTTTAGGTGGGTTCCAGTCTTTATCTTGTAGAACTAGCATTCTTCTTCAAATATCTTCACACATATTTTGGTTTTAAGAACCAGAGACAGACCATACTTTTCTTTGCATTGTCTGGACAAGTGTGCGTTTGGGCCAATTGCGGGCTGAAAAAACTATTAACTCAAGGAAGAACTCTGTCAGCCTGAGATCCGATAACTGCAGTTCAGAAAGAGATCTTTTAAAATTCCTCCAGTCATCGACGGATTAAAGCAGGCCTCTCCAAACGAGTGATGTAAAGGGACCCAATTCTACACATGTATTTCCAGTAGCTGGAAGGGATGGAATAATCCCAACTTTTTTATAATCAAGAGATAATGAAATGAGTTTCCTCTCTGAATTAAATTAGATTTATTCAGTCACCGTTTTTCTCAGGTGGCGCTTCTATGGACTGACTGGCAGCGTTCATCTGTATGTTATCAAAAATAACTTTTCATATTTTTGCACGTGTGTTGCTAAATCTAAAACTGTGGACGTTTTTCAGCGGCTCTCGGTTACCATGATTATCGATTATCACGTGATAAGGATCTGACGTTGATCTTCTATGTAATAATAATAAAAACAACTTTCTTATCTCACTACACCAGCTGAAAACTATTAGATACCTTTCAATGTTGGAGCTACTCTAGTAAGAGAGTAGATGGAAAAAACTGAACTTTAACCTTACCGAGGGTACAACTAAAACTGGCTGCACCTGGTATCGGACAGTCACGGCTAGATGAAAAAGAAAAGTGAAAAAAAAAGTGATGGAAGAGGGAGAGTTTACACTCATTAGAATTTGTACATGAGTTAATGAGATTGTTTTGAAGGGAGACATTTTTTGTCGCTGGAGGTGAGCGAAAATTATAAGTGCACGGACTCAGCGAAAGAATGGAAACGTGCCACGGGAAGCGTGCATCTGTATACGTCAACAACTAGCTCTCGCCCAATTAATCTCCCGCTAAAGACCGTACGCTGCAACTAATCTTCTAATTTACAGGCAGAGGTCGCTGTCACAGAGATGGTGCTGCCGCTGTCTGTGTTCGGGTGCTTCTAGGAATCTGTCCTAAATACCTCTTTATTTGAAGTCGGTGACTGAAATCTTCGATTAATGGCATTGCAGACACGCCATCTATCGGAAGTACAGATAACATCGCAAATGAATAAGTTTAAAGGACATTCAAGATCACTTTTAACGCTGGAATTAAAATTACGTGCAGAAATCGAAAGGAAATGCACCTCGAAGGGGAGAAAGTTAATGAGGGCGAATGGTGAAGCAAGAAGAGGATGACAGCGGTATAAAAAAAACTTTAAATGAGGGGGGAAGAGAGATTAGGTGAATAATAAGAACGAAGTAATTTAAGAAAAAAAAAAGCTGAATGTCGAAATGTGGATCGGTCAAATCGAAATCAAGGTCTCGAAAGCAATTAATTCAAAAGCTGTTTCTAAGAAAAGCTCCGAAGGTAATTTGCATGTCCCAATCAAACTGATCTTCATTGATCTCTGATCTCCAAATTGGCCAGCGAACGTTTGTCTGTCTGAAGGGTTTCCGGTATAATGCAAAAGGCTCGGGGGCGTAAGTTTTTCGCACATTTCCTGCTCAAATCACTTTTCGCTGTTGTCTTAGAAGTGGTGCAACTTCAAGGATGTCGTTAATGTATACGTATCACAATAATTCTGCCAGCTTCCCTGTGATTATCATTTAACGATTTCTCACGGTTGGGGTTGGTGATGGAACAGTAATAACGAGGACATTTTCCTAAGGTCAAAATGGTCTGCTGACTCTTTGCATGCTTTTGGAAACCCCCTTTGTTACAAAAGCAAACTGTCGACATGCATGGAAAGCTAGTTACGACACAAGTCACCTGTCAGTTCAGGGACAGAAAACTAATTTCGTTTTGATTTCGCCTTCTCCTTTCTGGCTTGCTCACAGTCGTCTTACACCCTGCTCCACATTTTTTTTTTTTTTTTTTTATCCCTCTATCTCTCGCATGCCCTCTCCCTAAATACCGCCGTTGTTTATTCCAGTCATCATACAACTGATCTGAGATAACAAATACAAAAAGCGACCAAATTTGGTCGAAATCCTTTCTTTGAAAAACGAAATAAGTCAGGAAAACAAAACCAATGAAGTCAGAACTAGATCTACCGTGTATGGAGGTTTGAGAACCAAGGCCATATCGTTACATTCAGGAAGGATGAGCAGGAACAGTTGCCATTTTACCAAGATGCAATAACTAATCACATCAATCTAACAAAACGAATTTAGTAACAGCGCTAATTAACATTTTGATGACCTCATGGAACTTCCTAATTCTAAGTCTTCAATCCACTGAAATGAATTTAACTGTCCCAATTGGCTCTAGTTTATTCCTTATTGAATAAACTGGAGCTAATTGGGATCACAACTCCTTCGTTGTGATCAGGCTGAACAGGAGGGACACAAATGTGCATTTTTCGGAGTACACTGGAGGTAGGCCTGCAAATGGAATTGCTCAAGGATCGCTATCCTACTACCTTGTTTATAATCTCTCAGTGGCAATGATGTGGAAGAACAGAGACTGAAATTCAGTTGATGGTTTGAACGTTGGTAAAATTTTGCGTTGGAGAATAGAACTCTGAGTAACTTATGGACTGCGGAATTTAAAGATGTTTAAAGACGAAAATATAAACAGGCAGCCAGGTGGGGGACATCGTCTTATCAATGACTTTCGTAACTTCATAAACAGGTAGAATCCATTATTCCTCAACATACGAAGATGGTGGGACTGCGCTCGAAATAATGAATTAAGGTCTGGAAGCCGCATTTAAAAGAACAGATTCAAAAATGGGATACCAGATTAGTGTGGGGAGGATGGAGAGGAAACGTTATCCTCTTCCTTCCTTGTGAACCAGATCTTGATGAGGTGGTAGAGAGGAAACCTGACTGAGGTGTGCAAGGTCTTGAAATGAATAAGTTGGATGCAGATATACGAGATGTTAAAAGAAGTAGGGAAGACAAAAATAAAATATTTAAAATCAGACTGTCATGAAGCTACATGCGAAATGCTGTAAACCAGTGCTACTCAAAGTGTGGTCCGCCGACCGGTGCCGGTTCACGACGGATTGGAAATAAAAGGAACTGGTTTGTCACCACAGATAGTTTGAGAAGCACTGCTGTAAACTACTGGAATAACTATATTCCAAGGAGTCCTAGGCTTTAAGTTTAACGAACGATTGAAATGGCCAGTTATGCTAATAACTGGCCATTTCAATAGCGGTGGATAACGCGCGAATTATTTAAAGAGTTTTCTCAACTGCGTCATACGACCATTCTAATACTTCATTCAGTTTCTGATCGAAATCTACAGCTAATTCATCACTTCTCGTTTAAAAGTTAGATGCTTCTGTTCTCTGAAGTTGATTTACGCGGATTCTCCCTTGATGTGACAACCCCAGATAGTACTTGAAATCTAATAATAGTAACAACAGAATCTTCGCAAAATAGTGGGAAAAAATACGCTCCTTCACTGCGCCAATGCGTTCAGACTTCGCTCTTCAGACAGTCATCCAGTCAAGCGCGTATAAAACACTTCATATGTTATTTGCTTCGCTCATCCATTTCCCCTCCCTCGCTTCGAACCATCGAGTGAGAGAAGGGATAGGATCGTTCCGTAGACATCGGGGGCGCATTGACATTGGTAACAAAGTCTGATTACGAGAATGCGTTTTTGGTACAAAAATAGCTCTTCATGTGACAGAATGCTATATCTCGAGAAACAGTCGAAATGGAATTGCAGTGGGCCTTCTAGCACTTCCTGCCGCCACCCGTTGACCCCATCCTCCCCATATAGTCATTGATGTCACGGCTGCGTTGGTCAACTTTCTTGTGTCCATGTTATTTTAATGATTCAGTACAGTTTTTGAAAGTTATTTTAAATTCATAAGCTTTAAAACAGTTCTGCCGAATTAATAGCCAGATACCAGATCCATCTATTTGAATTGAGCACTCCTTTAATTAGCAATCCAGCTCAGTCATGGTTTGCACGTTAGTGGACATCAGTTGTAATAATCCAATTAAAAATAGTAGATACTAGTAATCTCAGGTTACTTTTGTCACGATCTGATGAACCGGTTTATGGATGAAAATCTCTGCCCTGATTAACAATGTTGTAGCGTATCTACTGCAAATAGGTCTGGAGCTAAACATATCTAAATCAGTATAAATGACCTTTGCGAAAAAGAATCAAAAAGGTAGAGGGCCTCACTTTTCAAAACCATTTTTTAACCATGAAAACGAAGACTTACTCGGCGATGTGAGCAATTCAACAACTGAAGGGGTTACTCAACGTCGATGTAGTCGGGAGATACGTCCAGCCAATTGCACTATACGCATCGCCAATCTGGCCTTCTGCTCCTCGACTGGATGTAAACAGATTCCTGCAGTCGATTACTGGATAATGCGATGGATAAATAGGGTCACGGACAAACCATTCCACCACGCCATCTCCAAGGGTGTTTTCTACACCATCATATACATTTTATACACATTACTCCCAGCAATATTCTTCTTTCTCAGATGCTTAGCAGTGTGAATGACGTCCCAGTCTTCAAATATTTATCTCTGCTCCACGAGCTGGACGCAGTAATGACAACACCTACGTACCGTTGCCATTTTATGCTGTCTAAAGAATCTTTCCAAAAAACGCATTCAATATTTTTAATTCACTGGCAATAGACCCTTCGAAATTCTCTGAAAGCAAGCAATACAAAGTAAAGAGCTTATCTGAAGTCCACAGCTCACTTCATCTATAGAACGGGAGCGTCCATGAGAAAACTCAATGACAAAGATGGAACGAGATGTAATACTATAATTAAGAAGCATTACCTTGTATGAAGTGAAAATGTAACATAAAATCACTGTTGAACTTTTACTTTTGTAAGATGCTGTAAACAATTGCTATTCTTGCCTTTTTGCATCCTTCTAGCCGATCGGCTGTGTAAAAGGGGTGAAAGCAAAATTTGCTATAATAAATAAGCTGATTTAATAACAAAAATCCGGAATCGATCTCGAGTTAAATCCTCCACTTCCACCTGATGCCTGTTCCGAATGAAAGTCCTTTCTAGGTCAAGTAGCAAGTGGAGATGTAACTGAACCTTCGATGGTTACTGCGTTTTTGTGTTTTTTTCTGAAATTCGTTTTTCATTCCACAAGCAGAAAAACAGTTGGGGTGTCATGTCCCGATTCAAAATCACAAGGAAAAAAAAAAAAAAAAACTAAGGTGAAAAGAATAAGGCGTTGTCATGAGATTGTGCAGTATTTTGAAGCCAATGAAACTCAGTTATGTGCGGTATGTCACTGTAGACGAAACATGGGTGCACCACTTCGACCCTGAAGCAAGAAACATTCCAAACATCCCTCTTCTCTCAGCTCCTAAAAAGTTTCGAGTGCAGAAGTCATGGCATCCATTTTCTGGGATACAGGAGGAGTGATCATGGTTGATTTCCTGGAACGAGGTGCTGCTATCGATTCCGAGTATTATTCTAACCTACTGAGACGTTTCCGAGAGGAATTGGAGCTCAAGAGATGCGGGTAATTGTCCAAAGGAGTCAATCTAGCATCGGGCCATGCGGATGCTGTTACAAGCGCTTCAGCAGCGCTTCTAACAGCATCCATCCCTCATAGGATTTGGCTCACAAGGTTACTTTATATTTCAAAATATCAAAAAACTTTAAAGGGCAGAAATCCGAAGATGGATGCAGTCAACAACTGGTTTGAGTCTTCGGAGTTTTATTTGAACTAGTTACGAAAACCAGTGGATCGTGCCACAAAGTGTTGAATTGGTGGGGGGACTATGTCGAAAAATTAAAGGGTTTCCACAATTTTCTAGCATACCTTCTATGAGAAGCTGGATACTTTAACCACTTCTCGTACATTATTTCTCTGCTTTCGGTCGTAGAAAGCCTAATGTTTCAATATATATTAATTAAATACAAATATTCCGTTTTAACCACACTGTTTTAATTCAATGGAATATTTGAATGAAAACTTTGATCTAGAAATAAAGTTCGTCTAACAATCTATTGTGAGTCAGCATCGTGTCCAGGAATTTCTATTTGCGCAAGACGGTGAGAAAAACTATAACTTTTTGGCCACCGGTTAAAATTACTGGGGTGAAAGAAGAGATACCAATATTTTAACGAAACTGGAGCCCTAATCAAACAGTGGGAAAAATTATTAAATCTTGAGTGATAAGAGAAGAACACTATTACAGTTATTCATATTTCACATAAAAA
The DNA here is from genome assembly GCF_048544385.1 of Mastigoproctus giganteus. Classification (NCBI taxonomy): domain Eukaryota; kingdom Metazoa; phylum Arthropoda; class Arachnida; order Uropygi; family Thelyphonidae; genus Mastigoproctus; species Mastigoproctus giganteus. The sequence continues at coordinate 211,262,028 of NC_143583.1, forward strand.
TATTCTTGCACACATTGCAAATACTAGTATTTTGAATGCCTTCATATTACTATTAAATTTGCTAAATAAGCAAGCAAGTGGTCTTTTGTCAGCAAAAAAAAAAAAAAAAAAAAAAAAAAACAATTCTTCACAACACTTCGCTAAAAAAAAAAACTATCCAATTCAGTTTTGAACTTCACCATACTCTCAACCTCGGCAACTGTGGCAGGCGATTAATTGTAACTTTCGATCCCCAAATGTAAAAACTTCATGGCATCCAGTATGCTGCTGCCAACAATTTTTTTTATTTGGCCCTCATAGTTCTCTTACCTGCTGCTGGTGAAAGTGTGCTGCTCACATTGATCTTACTGATTCCCTCTTCAGGGCCTTATATACCTCTATCAGGTTTCCCCCTCCCCCTGCGAGGACGTTGTCAAGTAGCCAAGCTCTGAAGTCTGGGATCCTTGGCTCTAATATCCTCTACTTTCAAATGGTAGGTATTTTCTCTATCACGCTGCAATAAATAATCACCCAGACAGCTCAAAAATCATCCCACATGTCGCATTGCCGGTGTACGATTTCTAATTTATAACAGGCCAGTTGAAGTCGCCCATAATGAAGCAATCACACTTAGATATCCATTCAAGTTGCTTATAGAAATCGTTGTCCTACTTCTTAGACTATCTTTCCTTTACCGCAAGTCATCTTTATACCAAAAACTCAACTTACATCCGAAGTTGATCTGACTCGGCACAGTCTAATGTCTTTCAGGAAGCTTTGCTCAGCATGGCTCCACTCCCTAACCTTCCTAAAAATGCTATACTCGCCATAATGAAATTCATCCCTTATCTCTGAATGGCACCATCATTCTGTTAGTTCTATTATTTCAGGATTAGTTAACTTAAGGTTATACTCCCGAATTTACTATGAAGGCAAATTAAATTGTATTTTTTTTTTTTTTTTTTTTGGATTTTTATAACCCTGATGCCTCCTTTATAACTGCTTAAATATACACCGTATTTCCCCATGTATAAGACGCACCTTTTTTCGAAAAATTTGGCGTCTAAAAACTGGGTGCGTCTTATACAGTGGTTATAGATTTTTTTACTTGCATTTCCTGCTTTTTCTCACTTGTCTTTGCGCTCATTGTTTCGCACTTGTTACCGGTATATTAGGTTACGTTTTGCCACGTTCTGTCCAGAAATGGCTCAGAAAATATTTTCGTACAGTGCTGAATTCAAGTTAAAAGTGATCCAATTTGCAAAAGTGAATGGAAATCGTGCTGCTGAACGTAAGTTTGGTCCTCCTCCAACTGAGAAAACAATCCGAGACTGGCTACGGGAAGAAGAAACCCTACTGAAAACGCCAAGGCAGAAGGCAAGTCAGCAAAATGGCCTGATTTTGAGAGAGAATTGAAGAGCAAAGGGCAACTGGAATTCCTGTGTCCACAAAGATGGTTCAGCAGGAGGCAAGAAGAATTGCTGATGAAAAAGAAGTTACTGATTTCAAAGGAGGACACAATTGGTGCTTCAGGTAAACGGAATGGACTAAGCATGTGTACACGCACCAGACTTGCCCAAAAGATGCCTGAAAGCTATGAGCAGAAGGTCCTTGAATTTCATCGTTTTGTCATTCAATGTCGGAAGGCACATCAGTTTGAGTTGTGACAGATTGCAAATATGGACGAAGTCCCCCTTCCATTTGATGTCGCAAGTAACAGAACTGTTGATAAGAAAGGGGTGAAAACTGTAACTGTGAAGACAAGTGGACATGGAAAGAGCCATTATACAGTTGTTCTAGCTTGTTGTGCCGACGGAACCAAGCTGCCTCCTATGCTGATTTTCAAACGCAAAACAATGCCAAAAGAAGACATTCCTCGAGGAGTGATTATCCACGTTCATGACAAGGGTTGAATGGATCAGGATGGGATGAAGATCTGGTTTGAGAAAGTTTGGAGCAGGAGACCAGATGGGCTCTTACGCAAACCTGCCCTATTGGTGCTTGATCAGTTCAGGGCACACATAACAAAAAACACAAAGAAGATTACTGCAGAGCAAAAAACAAAACTTGCCGTCATACCTGGAGGCTTGACATCCCAGCTCCAACCACTTGATGTCAACATAAACCCTGCAAAGCTGCCATGAGAGACGAATGGAACCAATGGATGAAGTCTTCTGGGGACAATTTGACACCAGCAGGAAGAGAGAAGAAACCAACTATAGGAGAAGTTTGTACCTGGATGAAATGATCCTGGGATAATATCAAGTTTGAGATCGTTGTCAAGTCATTTAAGAAGTGTGGCATTTCAAATGCCATAGATGGAACTGAGGACGAGGCAATATATGAAGATAGTGATTCATCATCAGACACAGATGAGGACAAGCTAATGGATGGCAGTTTTGACAGTGATGAGGAGTTGTATGAATTTTATGATGAATAAAACTTGAGTTCAGTAACTTTATGTAATAGATTTTTTTTCAAATTTCGGGCCCCAAAATTAAGGTGCCTCTTATACATGGGAGCGTTGTTGTTGTTATTTGGTTTTTAGGAGCATTAGCAACTAAGGCCATATTGCTCCGGGATATGCGATGGTCATTCCCTGACCTTTCCGCATCCTCCGTATTTGGTACACGTCTTATACATGGGGAAATACGGTACGTATTTCCTGTGGTGGTGGTTGTTGATGTTTCGGCGCCTATTTCAATGTTTATTAGTATTAGCGGTGGCAAATTATGCAAGAAAGCTTAAAGCAGGGGGAGGGCCAACAAGTCAATCGCGATCTATCAGTCGATCACGATGAATTTTAAGTATATATAAAAAATAAATTAGTCAAGTTCTAAATATTATTATGCGCCCCACTTGCATACGTTTATTACAAATCCGTTTAACCACGTGACTACTCTCGTGGCCGCGCAGCCGCTAGGCTTGTCTAGTGAAAATTCAGTAACGTTGTGCAGAGTTACGTTGTGTATGCGTCGAATTCTTATTTAGCTCACTTAATATTAATAACTGGACAGTACTTATGTTAATTTAATAACCTCTGATTTAAAATGAATACCGCTAAAAAGGGTAAATGGTATAATTTTCATCAAGAGTGGAAACTAGAATACTTTTTTTAATGATAAAAGCAAAAATGTTCTTTGATTTTCAATGCTTCCATGGCTATACCCAAAAAATGAAATTTAGAAAGTCATTTCAACGTATTCCATGGTAAATACCAATCGGATTTTCCGCCTAATATTGACCTAAAGAAAAAATAAATTAAAAACTTAAATCCAGATTATGCGTACAGTAAAATTTCTTCATGACACCTAATTTACAATCTAAAGCAGTAACTGTAGCATCATTTAAAGTGAGTCATCTTCTTGCAAAAAAATGCAAACCGTTTTCTGATGGTCAATTCATCAAAGAAGCATTTTTAGAAATAAGTCTTTTTGAAAATTTTAAGAACAAAAATGAAATTAAAAGTGCTCTTCAAGATCTGCAATTATCTCGAAATACTGTGATGCGATGCATTGAAAAAAAAAAAGAGTAAAAATGTGAGCGAATTGTTCTCATATTGCTAATTCTGACCTTTTCTTTACAACTGGATGAGTCTACAGACGTCAGTGATACAGCTCAATTGCTCATTTTTATTTGTATGGTTTTCGATCATTCTGCCGCTAGAGAAGAACTGCTGGGTATGATTTCGTTTAATGAAAGAACTGTCTTGATATATTTAACGCATTCAAAAATTTTATTGAAAAAATTAAATTACCGCTATTTAAGCTCGTATCAATAACAGATGGAGCTAAAGCAATGATGGGGCATCTTAATGGATTCATCGCATCGTGCCAAAAGGATGAATTCAATATTTCGAGTTACCACGATAACATCCACCAACAAATGTTAGCCAGCAAAAGATTAAATACTAAAAGTGTTATGGACATTGGTTTCAAAATCGTGAATTGCATCAGAGGACAATCCCCTCAAAGGAGACTTTTCAAAATACAACTCTATGAAAATGAACCAGATCTGATATTACACACAGATGTGAGGTGGTTAAGTCGGAGTAAGTTTCTACAGAGATTTCGAAATTTGCTGAATGAAATTAAATTTCTTGATCAAAGCGGAGATGATTGTCAGCAGCTACAAGATACGGAGTGGTTGTGTGACCAGTAAATTAAGTGATCTGAATTTGGAATTACGAGAAAAAAATAAAAATGTGGGTTACATGATTAGTAGTATTTCATATCAATTTTTGGCAATGGCTAAGGATCTCAAAGAAAAAAAAATCCGATATTTTGCAAATATGCAAGATCATTTGCAAAAATATCCTGTTTTTGAATTTAATATTGAGATGTTTCTGAAATTATAAAGTTGTGGATGATTTCGAAACAATTGAAGACATTTTTTAATATAATTTTTATCCATTTAATGTCGACTTAGATAAGAAACAAATTGCAGAAAAAACGCTGAGATTTTTAATTGGAGAAAATATCACTTGAAAATGAAATTATACTGCGAAATGATACCTTCCTAAAAGCAGATCATTAGAAAGACTCTTGGAAATATGTTTGCTGATAAAAGTAACCAAATGTAAAAAAATTCGGTGAACTTTTAAATAGCTGTTTTGGCTACACATATGTGAATCGGCCTTTTCGTATTTGAAACTAAGACGAAGAATCGCTCTACTCTTTACGGACTTGCAAACAGAAGATTCTTTACGGTTGTCCTTATCACGGTATACCGCCGATTTTAAAAGCTTGGCAGATGACACGAAGACAAACCACAAATTAAAAATTTATGTTAAGTATAATTTTAAAAAAAGAATTCTGAATTGTATTTAATTTTAAAATTTATAATCAACACATTTTTCAATATTTTATCTTTTCTAACCATGTGCAATGAAATTCTTGAGACGGTAGATCGCGGCATATTTTGAAGAAAAAAAAAAGTAGACCGCATCACAAATTAAGTCGGCCCACCCCTGTTAAAGCATCAAACAAAAAAAAATTATTCGTTTGAATTTTTGAAAAAAAATTGGTTTTCTTTACAATTAAACTGAGGCTGGAAGAGAGTTGTGCACATTTATGAAAACGTTCTTCAACTTGGACATGTCATCAGATCTTTCGATAAATACTACACGTAATGGAACAACTATAGATGGTGTATTTAGTCGAACTCTTAATCGCAAAAATTGTCGCACTTTGGTCATCACAGACCAATACTTTCAGTAACCGATATGTAATTATTATTAATAAAATAAAAACATTATTATCCATGAATTTTATAAATATCTGAAAATTAAAGCGTTTTTAACGCCTGCCGATGACTTAAATGTAAAACACGTTAAATATGCTTGTTGGGGAGGACACAATGTGTCCTCCCCAACAAGCAGCCGTTTTCTCTGCATAAGGGAAGTACTATTGCAAGTTGTTCTCACCTTTACCAGTTCCAGATCTAATTGGTAGCAAAATTAGGTGTCCATGAGAGACCGTACTTGTACTGGAAGGAGGGAATTTAGGTGTAGGAGTATAAGAAAACTGTTAAATTGCAAAAATGGGATACTGTAAAAATAGTCTGGAAAAGGAAGTATGGTGCTCATTAACACCATAGTCATACTCTTTTTTTTTTTTTTTGTTAAAGTGATATGCAAAATAGTAATGGAATGCAAATTATTGGTTGGCAGATAGGGAGTTTTCGGTGGTAATAGTCCTCGAGGCTGTTTGAGCAGCATGAAATCTACAACGGCCTGTCTAAACCCTGAACTCAAATTACATTCAGGTAGCATTTCATGCTCAATTTTACGAATGATCACATTTCCCAGCTGATTCAGAAATATAAGCGCGTGGTAAAATGTCATGATTTTTCTTCAAGCGTGTTTATTCCTCTCTGAGCTAATTTCTTTGAATAGAAATTTAGTCACGCTTGTAGAAGTGATAAAGCAGGTTCAAAACTACAGTATTTGAATTTGCAGTGCATGGAACTAGTTCATACATTCTGTCTGATATCAGAGTTATTTCGAGCCGCCATAATGAAACTAAATGGAAATACGTCCCATATTCAACAGGTTGAAACAATTGGAAGGCAGGACGAGGTATCTAAAAATTCTTCGCAGTTTTAACTGCGCTACATTTTTGCGGAAAAAATAAATTACATGTTAAAAAAAAAAAAATTAGAACGTTGTAATCGTAGTTTTACAGTTAAAATGCATTAGCCACTTCCAACTGAGTGGCAGAGAAAAGTGAAGTACATCAAAAATTACGTTATAAAAAGTGAATGCAGATTCTAAGTTACTATACAAAAGAAACTCTTCCAAAAAAAAGGTTCTCGAAATATAAATAATACTATAAAAGATTTATCAAAACTTACTAGTCCACTACAAGCAAAAGTACGACCCTAAAGTAAAGCCCACTGTGACGAATAGTTAAAATCACCAAATCTGAGACACGAAAAGCCAAACTTTCACAAACACCACCGCGCCCTCTCACAATTATTGTTGGTTGCACGTTCGTGCAAGGTTTTTTTTATTTCCATTTTATTAACTTTTTTTCAAAAGCATTTTAGTGAGAATGTGTTACGTACATTCCCTTATTATATCTCGTTGGTCATAACCGCTTTGGTTTGTTGAAAGATAATCTCGACATAAACTGAAAAAAATCATTCTGTAATGAAAGGGGAAACACCGCATAGTAACAAAGTACTGTACACGAACAGTTGCATGGGTTGTTTCGTGCATGAAACCGCAGTCTCCTTTCCTCCCTCCCCTCCCCTCCCCTGTGGAGGGAGAAAAGACCAACGAACCAAATGATAATCACGACTGCACGAGCATAAAAAAAAAAATGGTTACTAATCCGAAGAAGATCGAAAAATCAGCAAAAAAAAATTTAATCTAGCACGAGGGCTTAAAAAACAAATTCATTAAAATTCTCAGCAGAAAGGGGTCACTTTATATATGGCCTAGATATACGAAAAAGTAAATGTTTTCCTCTGATAATTATGCTTTCAAATAAATTAAGGCTGACTTCACTGATTAGGGTTTCAGTAGATAATTATTAGTTAATTACAACCTTGGGTAAACCACCGGTGTCCACCCTCTCGTTGTTAGTTCGCCAGCCAGACGATGACCTAAAATTTAAGCAAATGAAGCTAACTGGTGATTAACTTGCACGATTAAGGAAACGGAAAGTACCTCTGTCAGTATGACGTTTCAAAAGCAGAGCACATTTGAAAGTTCTTGGAAAGTAAGAGGATACATTGGTCGCCTGAATGATCGCTGAAATTATTCGTGGTGTTACGACGAGGTGTTCTGAAGACAACCTCTTGATGTAACTGGGGCTCTCAGAATTATTGGGAACTCTCTAAATTATTGGGAACTCAATGGTGATTACGTTATATGCGAATTCATAGTATAGCGAAGAAGATCTTTTCTCTGTCAAGAAACCTCTGCAATTATTGTTTCAAAAGTTATTGAGAATAATTATTTTTCCAAATTTATTCTCATTATAAAAACAATTAAGAATAAATTCGGATAAAAGATGTTGAAAAATGACTCGCCTTGCGACTTCTAGGTGTTTGGAGAACACAAACTCTTTTAAATTCATGTTTAAAGTAAACAAGGTATTTATCCGACATATTTGTATAATATCTTTAAAAAAAAAAGAATTTTTTACACGAAAATAAAAGACGCATTAAAAATATATTCAGCAAGAAAGCTGAATATACATGTATATGCACTCTCGCCTAAAAGTTTGGAATCTCGTTTTATTTTTATAAATTTTTAAAGTTCAATAGGACTACCTTGTTTTCCAATTTCTATTAAAATCTTTTCTGTTATGTATAAAAAATTAAAAAAAAAAACTTAAATAGTATTTAAGAAATTTCTAGAATATTCCCGAAAGGTGTAGAGGACTCCTGAATGTGATAAAACATTGTACATATTCCTGAACGTTGTAGATATGATTCTAGAAGTTGTTAGGAAGTGGGAGTAGTGTTTCAATATTATAGAAGATTGGAGATACTTCTAGAGCGTTTTGCAATAATATAAACTGAGGGGCAAGAGCTCTTGCCCCTCACCTTATAAAATTGAACACCCGTCATTCAGAAAGAGTGTTTCGTGATAAACGTGCAAGAAATAAGGAAGTGAGTGCTGAGAAAAGAAATGCTGTTATAACTCTGTATTAAGAAAGTATTCCATGAGAAATATTGGCAAAAAAACTAGGTGTTTCCTTTAAAGTGTACAAACTGCCATTCGACTATTCAAGGAGACTGGCAATTTAAAGGACAAGCCACGATCAAAATTACCTCACTTAACGTCGGAAGCACAAGATAAGACCATAACACGGATTTCTAAAAGCGATCGACGATTTACTGCGCCTGAAATTCGAGTTGAGTTCAAAATGAACAGAAAAGTTCCCGTGTCTACACCCAACTGTAAAACTTCGTCGTACTTCAGCGGTCCGAAAACTACTATTAAAACGGAAAACCGAAAGAAACAGTTGCTTGGGTTAAGAACCACCAACAATCAAAGAGTGGAAAAATAATATACTCTGAGGAGTAGTACTGTGGATGGATGAACCCAAATTTGAAATTTTTAGATCCACGCGTTGAGTTTATGTGAGACGATCGACTGAAAAAAAAATGTTGCCACACTGCCATCATGGTCTGACGTTGCTTCTGTCTTCCTGGAGTGGGTGACATCGTCAGGATTGAAGGAATTTTAAGAAAAGAAGACTACTGGACTTCGACTTTCTGAAAGAAATTTTACATTACAACAAAGACAACGAACCACAGCTCTAAGCTGTGCAGGGACTTTTTAGCAACTAAAGAACAGGAGGGGTATTGCAAATTATTTTGTGGCTACCTCAATTGCCCCAATAGAGCTTTTATGGGATATTTAGACCGTCAGGTTCGTGAAGTCTGCCCATCTTCACAAATTTTTTGGGAAACATTGCAGATCTCTTGGAATAATGTTAGTCAAGACACTATTGCAAAATTAATCACTAGAATGCTACGTCTGCGTAAAGCAGTGATAAAATCTCGTGTAGGATTTTGATGAAAAATCAATATAGCTGCTAATATAAATCACTGAAATATTTTTTTTGTAAATTTTTCGATCCTTATTTAAAAAATCTTAAAATACTTTGTAGTGAGTTTTTTTTTTTTTATTAAACCTTACATTTTCATGTCTCAGAGAATAAAATATATAATTATACATGCGAATAAAACACTCAGCACCTCACTTGAGGTGTCTTTGCATTGGCACAGTTTGGGAAATTCTGATGCCGAACCTGCTTTACTCAACTTTACCACTTATTTATCACCATAATGCCCGGAATTCAGGACATCAAAACAATTGGGCTTCTTAATAAGAGAAAAATCGAAATCGCTCGTAAATACGGAGTGCATAAACTGGAGCCATTTATGTATAGCAATAATATTGACTTAATGCCAGAAGACTACAAAATTTTTCGCCCAATTTCCAAGTCAGATAGCGCGTTACTGTTCAAGGATATATGAACTAAGAAGCTTTCAAATGCATGTAAAGAGCTGCAAATCCGTAGCCGAGTAGTCAAGTACCAGTACTTGACCACTTTATACTGGCTAATCGGCTGGCGATACCACAAAATACTGTAATATTCTCGTAAATTGTTTATGACTGTCCCGTAATATAAGCAGGGAAAAATATATTCATTTATTTAGGAGATACTGTTCACAACTAATACTGGTGTTACTATTTTAAATACACGATATATATCGATAAATGTGTCCTTGCATTTGTTCTGGTAAAAATACATTTCCAGAGGGAATCTAAATCTACAAGACATTCCTCTCCCAAGGAGCTACAGCAATAAGATTTAATACATTGTGTTTAGAGGAAAACTGTAGTCACTTGCATCGCTTATGTGCCCCACGTTCAAATTGAAGGTTCTGGCAAACACGTTTGACTGTTAACCGAAGGCCTTTCCAACTATAGAACCACCGGGGTTAATTAGTTTTGGAACAGTTCCCTTGTTGTCCTTGAATTTAATAAAGGCCCCTCAAAAATGGTTCGAAATTATTATATAGTAGCAGGCTACATTGTACAAAGTGCAGCCAAATTTTATATCGGGAATCAGTCTTAGCTTTCATCCTGCATCAATATTAAGGAATAAATTGTATGCTTCAAGGCTAATGTTCAAATTTTTCGAGATACAGTAGAGGGAAAGGCGTTGTCTAAAGCTTAAACCTTCCAATTTTACAAACACAAGATTATACATGCAAATCAGAAAAGGAGTCTTCATTTAAATTCTTACTGCTGTCCAAAACTAAAATTTTTAAAATTCGTTAGAGGGCGCTGTGATAAACAGAACTCGATTCTTCTCTTATCTCTAGGAAGTTTCCTTCTCCCCTCCGCCTTCCGTAATTCATCGTTCAGTTCTATACTTGGCCTAGCCATTCACGACTATGCAGGTCACATGGAGTTTCTTACAAACTTTCCCAGTAACCGTGTCCACGACCGCTGAAGAAGGTCTTCTTTTCCCAAACTCCTTACAAAAACTCCCCTCCCTGTAAGACGTTCTGGGGTGTGTACGAACCTCAAGGAAAAGATGACCTTCACGGTCAATGCGGACCACCTGCCGTTCTAGGGACTGGCAAAAACCTCCAAACCAGAGAAACCGATCTTCAGCCTTGATTTCCTTGTCCCGACCCATTGGACGGGTGTAATCCGGTCACCGGAGGGGCCTTTTGTTCCCTGTTTTCCAAGAGCAACGCTACCATATGGTGTCCTTCCGGTCTCCTCAGAAAAGACTACACGGTTTACGAATACGGTCAAGTTCTAATCGTAAACACATGAAGCCGGCGGTCATGGGCGGGTTATACAACGCTCACTCCATCTTTGTTGAAAGCTTCTGTTAATAGCGAAGAAATCCCTTAATAACACGTTTCCGCGTAAAGCAGGCAGACATCTCAGTTCCTAATACATGTGTATACATAATGAAAAGAATCACACATGAAACTCCAAATAGTCCATATCTATTTGCCAATCCTCTTGTGGCAAGTAATATTTTAACTCATCTAAATAAATGCGCTCCTAGGGACCTTAAATATCATAAGACGTGTTACTTATAACACTGTCAGTATGAACATACTGAGACAACTTTTACATTAGCTAATTGGTTCAGTTTGCCTGTACTTTAACAGACGCGCTAGTTTTCATTGTTTTTTCCATGCAAAATCTTCGGCGTTGTACAAATATGGGTAGCCCAGTTTCAATTGAATGAAAAGTTGGTAGGGCAGTTCAGCGAACCGTTAATTAAACTTTTCTAATCTAGCAATCATCATTAACATCTTGTAAGGGTACTGGGGGAGAGATAGCGTTTGATTTCAACTTCACAACTTGCAGTTTGATAAACTGCAATTTTAAGTTAATGTTATTATAAACACCAGGTTCTACTCCATCCAGAGTGCATATGCATTTGAAGATAACGCATAACTATAGTATACTTGATAACAAGAGATAATTAGTGTTATTAATCATCCTGCAAAATGATGAAGTTGAAGGGTAAGTTAAATTTCTGCATAATTGGTACTCGTTGCCTTGAGTGACCGGGGTTCAAGCCCGTGACTGCAGAATACTGTGCTGTTTCTTGTATTCTGTGTATCTTGTAAACTCCTCTGACCGTTTGGTCGTCCCAGAGTATAAACAGAAAATTTATTTATTTATCCATCTGAAAGAACTTCAGAAAACTGAATGACAAAGCAAGAATGAGGGTTGTTAAGCAAAACAGGTGGACAATGGAACAGCAATCTTTAGTGGAAATTATAATTACTATCGATGAAATCAGTTTATTTCGAAATATGGTTTCACTCTTGAACAGCCCACCGGCTACGATATACACAGGTGTTCAAAGAAAGTGCATCACCCCCTTAAATTTGTAATTGTCGTCCGAATAACATAAGTATATGGCAATATTTCTTACAGATTGCATCAGATAAGATCGACACGCGTAAGTGATGAGGTAATATTGCATCAGCTGTTACTTTCAGCTATATATAAGCACGCTCTGCAAGAATTGCAGTCATTTCTTGCTTGTGTCAGGATGGCGAGTTACGTGCAGTTGACGCCACGAAGAAAGAGTGCTATTGTTGCTTTACATGAGGAAGGATGTTCTTCCCATCATGGACAAATGAGCTAACAATTCAATATCGCAAGTTCATCACGCTAGGCGCCTTTATCAAAGAGCAAAACAAAATAGACAGTCTTTACTTGAGGTCAACGCTACATTTAAATTATAAAAATGAGAAGAGGATCTATACTAAAGCAATATATAATAATAAGGTCAAATCTTGGCAGAATTTTGTACATACAACTGGAAACCAAGATCCCCTGGGTCATATATACAAAATCAATAGAAATAAATTAACTCCTGGTGATATCTTTAATGCAATAATCTCAAATAATACTGAAACTGTGAACTGGACGCAAACAGCCAATCAAATACCTGAGAGACTTTTTCCCAATGATGATAGAACTCTTGATTCTGCCTACCACTCTGGAGTTAGGAAAGAAAATGAGCACTATGAATCTTCCCATTTCTACTCCTTTATTTTCTATGGAAGAGCTTAAAAATGCAGTTTCTTCTATGAATAATAACAAATACCCAGAAACTAATCTGGAAACCATTTTCATAAAAAGATTCTTCACTATTAGACCAAACCATCTTTCGAAACTCTTCAACAAGTGTCTTGTAGCTGGGAATTTCTCTGTTATTTGTAAGTCTGCTCTCATTAGAATAATCCCAAAACCAGGTAAACCACCAAGTGATCCTAAATTATACAGGCTTATCGCTTTATTATCCCACTTAGGCAAGTTACTAGAAAAGTCATGGCATACAGATGTAATAAACTTCTTTTGGAAAATAATCTATCTTCGTCTCTTCAGTATGGATTTAAACCTGGTTGTAGTTGTGAAGATACGTTTTTTGAATTGAAACAGTTAATTGATAGCTCTACTTACAAATATACACTGGCAGTTTTTATTGATTTTGAAGGCGCCTTCGACAATGTTTGGTGGAAGAGTGTCTTACGGCGCCATAGATCGCTCGTTGTTATAGACTTCTCTTCCTTTTGTTCAAAAGTTACTTTGCTGAACGTACTGTCTACATCCAAACCAAACATCAGTCGGTATCTAAAGCTGTTTCTCGAGGGTGTCCCCAGGGTTCCATTCTTGGCTCCCCTTGTGTGGAACCTCGTCCTTGATGATTGGCTGTCTTCTCCCTCCGACACGGCCGATGCGCAAACGATTGCCTTTGCCGACGATGTCTCCATCTTAGTACATGGTAACTCCAGGTCTCAATTGGAACAACGAGCTAACTCTGTACTCGATAACTTGATGGATTGGACTCTGAAAAATAAATTACGAGTGTCACCATCTAAAACCAAGATGATGATATTTTACGGAAAACTAGACCATAATGGACCTCTGGTTGTCAAATTTAATGGAGTATCTCTGCACTTGTTACCACACACAAGCATCTTGGTATTATTTTTGATGAAAAATTGTCATTCTTACCACACATCCAGAATCTTTCCAAAAAAAGTGAAAACTTTTACAGCCATGTTATTCAAAATCTATCGGCAGGACTGGGGATTTAAAAAAGGGAACCCTCAGAATTCTATACTACACAGTGTTTATTCCAATCGTTACATATGCAGCCAGCATATAGTTTCACAGAACCAAAGTCATTACAGTTCAAACCAAAGTCATTACAGTTCAACCCAAACTCATTACAATTCAAACCAAACTAGACAGTGTCCAAAGGACTTTTCTGCTAGCTCTCCTGAGAACTTGTAGAACAGTTTCAACCTCTTCTTTGCAAGCCATCGCAGGCTTATTACCTCTGGATCTGTATCTTACGTACAAATGCTTTCTTTACTATATTCGTAAAGGATATCCTCTAACTTTTTTCGATTTGACCTATGATCCCTTGCCGATCCAAACAATGAAAAAGCGAGAGGTTGGACTGAGCTTCATGAAAGATGTCAAGTGAGATGGAATTCCTCGGCCAAAGGAGCAGTGACCAGCTGTTTTATACCTGATATTAAATACACTACGTAAAAAAGTAATGTTTTGGTTCTACCCAAGCCTTCTTACATCATACATTCCAACTGGCCACGATTCTTCGAAAGCTCGTCTTCTTCAATTCGATCCAGCGACATCATAACTGCAATCTTATTTTTCTTCCCAGGTTTAGTAATTGTAGGAGACTGCTGCACCCATAGGACTTGCGTTTATTCGTATGGGTGCTGGAAATATTACATTAGTTTAGTACGTGTTGAGTTGGGCCCGCCTCCTCGTGGCGTGGACGGGTACTGGAAAGCAGCCATCCTGGTGATCGCTGCTTCCTGATAGCAAAGCAGCCAGAAACAGCTAAACAACGCAACACAACAACACACACACACTACGAAAACATAACAGTACACTCATTTCTGGCCATTGTACAGAGTCTTATATATCATCACAGAGAACCATGGCGGAGATGAACTAACGTTTAGGGGCCGCCCTAAACGTTAGTTCATCTAAACGCCCTAAACGTTAGTTTAAGACACAACACATGTCACGCACACACACATAGAGTGTTTTGTAATCAGTCGACAGTGAGTAGATTTCTTTCCAAACTGAAGAATACTGGTTCTGCTGATAGAAAAAAAGGAACCGGACGCCAGCGAGTCTCTACGCCAAAACAGGGCCGCGTTTTGAAGCGCTTATGCCTTAAAAACCATAAAGCTTCTTCGTCTCAGCTGAAAAGAGAATGGGAAGAACATAAAGCAGTGGTAGGAAGTTCAGTAACAGTCAGAAGACGCCTCTTCAAAAATGGACTTGTAGCCCATCGTCCTAAGAAGAAACCCCTTCTCACACAAAAAATGAAAAGTGCTCGATTAATTTGGTGTAAGGAGCATAACCGACTTCCCCGAGCAGGGGAAGTCGGTTATTTTCTCGGACGAGAAGAAATTCAACCTGTTTGGCTCTGATGGGAGACAAACGATTCGCCATAGACTTGGTGAAGAATACCATCCAGACTGTATGGTGTCTACAGTGAAATTCGTTACTAGCCAATTGATATGGAGGTGCATTTCGTATCGCGGAGTAAGTCACCTGCAGTTTATAAAAGTTCCGTAAATGCCAATGGATACCTGACTATATTGGAAGGCAAATTGCTGCTAACCATTAGAGACTATTTCAACCTGCCAAGTAACTGCATCTTTCAGGACGACTCTGCTCCTTGTCATCGGATGAAAAGTGTAAGTAGGCACTTCTGTAGTTACTTTAGCCTCATTTCTGCATTAGAGGTTCGACAGTAATGTGTTTACATTTGTTACAGGTGAAAATTTGGTTGGAAGAACGGTCCATTACAACTGTTAGCTGGCCAGGAAACAGCCCGGTTGGACCTGAATCCTATAGAGAACTAGAGAACTGTTGGCATCGTGTGGAATCTGCAGTTGCCAGAAAGAAACCAAAGATCCTTCGTGGAAGCCATAATCGGTGTTTGGAACCACGAACTATCAATTGATTATCTTCAAAAATTGATCGTCTATGCCTCGATGGTTTGCTGCTGTCATCAGGGCCAGAGGCGGTTCAACTAAATATTAGTTTATAATATATCTCAAACGTCAATGAAAAGATCAATCGTAAATTACACGACTTAGAATCCTATCTCCATCAATTTGGACTTCAGGGCATCTGCAGCCCTCACCAACATCAAGCGCGTGTTCTCCTCCGAACACTGGCTCCTTCGTTGGACTACACATAAACATCGTCGTCCACCCCAGCAAAGAACAACTGCGATGGCAACCGCACTAAACTTTGTCAGACTGCCAAATCTTGTAAGGGAAAGATGCGCCATCCTAACTGCTAAAATGACTACCGGAATAATCTTTGAGCCAAACATCTGGGAACTATGCAGCTGGAGAATCCCTCAACCCCCTGACTGAGGTCAGCTCCCACACTTATAGCCCGCCCTAATAGACTAGCCCTTAGTGACTTTCTCCCCAGGAGATGCTCATCACAGTCCAAGCAATCCACAGCGACCTCTACAAATTTGCCAAGGAGCGGAAATACTGAAGCCAGATCCTTGATGGCCTAACCTCAACCAGGCAAACTGCACGGTAATGTGGGCAGTACAATAAAGTCAAAAAGTATGTCTGTGTAATATTGTAAATAATGTCAAAAGTATAATATCTTTATGAATATATTGTAAATAATTTCTGAAACTTATGGGCCCTGTTCCCCCAAGGCCTTTTTGTCCACCAGCTAATGTAAAACTCCTGCCATTGCTGCTGTGAAGGGTATATTGTATATATCACTTTTGTATACTATAAAGATTATATATAAATATATATATCTTTTATTAGATTATAAAGAAAAAAAACAGACATATGTATTAAAGTGTCTTAATAATGCACAATGACTGAACAAATTTTAGTTTGAAATTACAGTTATGCAAATAAGTTTGTCAGGACTAGTCAACAATCCACTTAGGATATGGTCTTTCTCGGATTATTAGGGTAGGTTTGCAGCTTGTCAGTGTACTATATATGAAACGTTTTAAGTCGGTACTTGGTTGGCTGATAGATCATTCCCACCGGTCGGTGTCGGTGGGAATGATAAATATAAACCAGGCGATTGCCTAGTTTAAAGATTACTCTGTTTCGTATTTCTCGTAAATATCGCTTGTACCACGGCTTGTATTTTAACAGAATCATGACAGGTTTCAACCAGACCGATTTTCGCCTTTTGTGACTTTTATCTCAATAAGAATTCCATCACTAAGTCTGGCTTATGTCAGTTCAAGCATACAAAGTACAAGTAATCGTTAATGGAAGGATTGCCTGCGCATTTCAAAGTTTGTCCTGGAGAACGTAATGGTAGAGAACAGGGAGGTTTTACATTTCCGTGAGTTGATAACGTGGAATTTTCGTATAATAATTTGAATCTCTGGCTTGTAGCCGTGAATGGTGTTGTGTATGGCCTTAAGTATACAATAAAGGGTTCTTGAAGTAACAGAGAAATCCTCTAAGTTCAAACAATTCTAAGTTGAGCAATGGGACATAAAATGTCTTGTCGATAGATTCATTTTGTTATGAGCATTCTGTATTCAAAGGTTGATAGACCAAGGACACTCAAAGAAAAACTTGAGAAAGGGGGTTCTGAAGACAAACGTTTGCCTCTAAATAAAGTAATTCTTTTACAGTCCTGGTGGACAAGGCTACTGATGTTTTACAATCCTGGTGGACAAGGCTTCTGATGGAAGTCAGAAATTTGGAGTTTTCTCAAATGTGTCTACAGCTAATCCATTCGCTCCTAGTTCAAATGGAAGAAACCTCTGTAGCAAAATCAGTGCACGAACCTGAATGTGTGACGTTTGTTATTTCAAGTTAGCAAACAGCTAACAATAAAGAGTGTTGGAAAAACAACCTATCTCAGTGGAACTTCATATTTGGAATTATTCTACAATTAGTATTTGAATTTCTTGCCTTTAATTTCGTAAAAAATTTTAAGTAGCTTTGGCGAGGTCAGAAGAAAAGGAACTATTGAAGGATGTAATCACTATTCTCAATGCATTTTTAAGGGAGATGCAATTCCAAAATGAGTTCACAATGATTTTGAAGCTGCGCGGAATGAATTCAATATGCTGCATACTGCACTCCGGGTGTGATAAATCAGGATCTTTTCTATTTGATCACTTGCAGATCCTTCTGGGAATTTTTTTGCAATGACTAGTGTTTAACTGATGGAAGTGCAGGAAGTATAGAGGAGAAACCTCAGATGCAGGTATCTCCTCAATGCTTACAACGAAGGATCTTGTGACCAGAAGCGCCTGGAGACTCTTATCTGTTCCATCCCTTTTTTTGTCGTTTATCCTGTCCATTTACACGTACACGATTAACCTGGATAAACCCAGGAAAAGAAGATCAAAGTTTAATTAAAAATGCATTTTTCGCTTACAAGTAATAGTTGCCGACATCTCATGTGGTACTAGTGGCGTAGCCAGGGTAGGGTGAGCATGTACATTATACCCCCTGACGCCGAAATCTGGTATTGTGGCGCTTTTTAGCATTAGGCAGTTTGGGCCTTTTTTAGTGAATGTACCTGCTGACAAAAAAACTCTGGCTACTCCACTGAGTGGTAATAATATGCATTTGGAGAACAGAAATCGTGGAGTAACATATAAGCTAGGAGGAGAGGATCTAAAAATAGTTCAAGACGAAGAAAACTTAGGTAGGTGTTGTGATTCAGTCTGACATGAATTTTTCATGCAATGTAAACAAGGCTGCTAGGAGGGCACATGGGGCCATGTTCAACGGAGCTTTGCCAATGGGGAGAAGGAAATTATCCCTCTTTATAAAGCGATGGCTGACTGTGTCTAGAACATTGTATTCTAAAAAAATGGCAGAATAAGATTCCTCCCAACGTGGCAAAGGTAGTGAGGGACGAAGTTCAAAGCGGAATTGGATGGTTATCTTGTGGAAATGAGAACAGTATGGACGTTCGTCATTTTATTATTGTTATTATTTAGCTGATGGACAAAAAGTTGCATCATTTGGCCTTACTAATATTTACTCTGACGGTGTTGTCGTCCCGGACTATAAACAGAAAATTTATTCATTTTGTTAATGTCTTTGAGCGTCATTGCTCAACACGCGTGTATGTAGTTCGTTGTCACTGCCTTGGATGACACTAATCCAATGTGTATCTAGAAGGATACAAGTCGGCGTTCTTGTAGAAGCGAGAACAATGATTCTGCTAGTCGTGAAGACATGTTTAAACACATCTAAAGCGTCTGCGCGGGTAGCACGGTGGTATCGTCACCGTCCTCCCCACACCGGGTGGAAAAGGCCTGGGTTCGAATCCTGTCGATGACGCGAGGAACTTGAATGGGCTTTTTTCACTCCGTGGCTGAGTTAGTCGGTCTCAGGCTTAGATAGCAAGGTTTTTCTCCCCAGTAACTGGGGTTTTTTCGTCCAGCAAAACAGGCAAATCGACTATAGAACATACTCAATTTACAGACACAAATACGGGTTAATGTATTTAATTATGGGCAACCCTAAAATAATAATAATAATGTTCCATCTAAAGCAAACACTCCTAGTTTAATATTTAACCAAGCTATTAACGAGTCAACGACTATTGCTTCACTTAGGACACTCGATCTACGCGTCCTTTACTTTATTCGCTGTTTTGTGGGGTTGGTGGCATTCTGATTATTTGTCTGCAAAAATATCTCGAATTTATGAAATAATTTTTGTGGTAAAATTCGATTCGTTATAACATGCCTTCCAGAACTAAGATGCTAAGCGATGATAAACTGTATTCTGTACAGAAAGTAGCACAGTTAGATTTCCAAATTTCTCACCAGATGACAGCAATGCTGTTTCGCTATAAAAAACAGAATTTTTTAAGAAAATCATTCGGCTGCCTCCTCGATGTTGTGCATCTTCAACTCGGCAAACATGTGCGAGGAGAACTCCAACCTCCACAACACACATTCCGATAAATTACATGGGAAGCATCCTCGTTCAATAAATCACGGGTTAACACCCCAGTGTCAAAGCAAAGTGTCTTCCATACCACTGTTTACTAGCAGAGCTCTCTCTCTCTCTCGCTCTTGTACTTCTCCCCGTTTCCTCAGAACTTCTTCAGTCTCTCTCTCTCCCCTAACACGAACCATCACAATTTCGCCCCTTCAAGGCCATTCGTAAAAGACTTGCCCTTCCAAGTTTTGGCAAGGTCGGCCTGAAATGGAAGACCAAAAATGTCCGTATAAGGACACGCAGAACGATTCACTTGCACACAGTTCTTGCGCTGTTTGCAAGATGTAAGGGTAGGGGAAGCGCAAGACGAATGCGAAGAATACACGAAAAGGGTGTTGTTGATGGCGTGTGAATAGAAACGCGAGACGTCTTCCTAAAAGCAAGGAGAAGGTCGGTGGGGAAGGAAGGATTTGTAAGGAGGGTGCGGTTGGAACAGTGAACGCAGAGGTGCCCCTATTATCAGACGCCTATTACAGAAGAACATCCCAAACGAAAGAAACGGCGAGAAGCAGGGCGTTAAGTGAAAGCTGAAACATTGATGTATCTCATTATACAGGCATTAAGAGAAGGAAGTCACGCATGCGTACATTAATCCTCCAAAACTTTCATATCATCCGAACGTAATCCGCACAGTGAACCGAATTTCACGTACAAATGGGCTGGCCACGTGTCCGAAAGAGCCAGTGGCAATCAAGCATCTCTCTTTAACAATAACTACCACGACTATCGCATTAAATCCACGTGCACTGTCTCCCTCTCTCTCAATAATTAGCTTTGCGTTGTCACGTGGAGTTCCGAAATTTCGCCTCGTTGCAAAGCTCCCTCTGGGGTGCTGTGGGCGACATGCATTGCCTTAATATCCATTACGACCGTATTAGGAGGCAGTGGGTCTCACTGAGGGACCAACGTGAACACCGGCGACACTATAAATCATGGGCTCTCCCGTAGTTGAGTTCGCTCCTGATCAATGCAAACTGCCAAGGAGAAGAAGAAGTCTGTCAAATTTAGGCCCGCACCACGTGGCATTAGGCTGCCTTATTAGAGTTTTCATCTGTGAGCGGTGGTACGCATACACCACCCTGCTTAAGGGACACTACAGTTCAATGGGATCCTCTTTCCCCTAATTCCGAACCGCGTTCGATGTTTATATTAACTGCCACGCTGTTGTATGCAAACGTGTAACAGTAAGTGGATTTTGAATTAACCCGTATTGGAACGCCTGCTTCATTTGAAAGGTGCGAGCGTGAAAAAGAAAATACGAACAGGATAGACCAGAGAAGGATCAGACAATCGTGTGTACCAAACAATTGTACCAGACTCCATCTATAGCCACTTGAACATAAGGAACTTCCACGAATCCCAGAGAAGACATTTTAAAGAACACAATGGGTGCGCTGCTCAATCATCTACATATAGCTACTTAGTCAGAATAAAATAAAAACAAAAAAGATACCTATTTGAAGGTTAACTACCAGCCAACAGGCCATCACGCTAAAACTTGTATACAATGTGGGTCGTTTGAAAAGTTCTGATACTGACCACTCTGCAATGCTATAAGAGGCAGCAGTTGGGACAAGGGTCAGGACATCAAGTGGTAAGAGTACTGGGGTGTGGAGGTGAAGGAAGCCACAGCCGCTTCACTGAAGAACATGTCGAAAAACAAGTTTCACGTGCCAGAGATGGAAGACCACCGCAAGAAGAGTATTTCTTGGATTGCATAATATCTTTCCGTTGTATCGGACAACTTCACCTTGCAATGCTTCATTTTTAGTGAGGGATTCTTTCAAGACGGCGTTGTCGTCTTGAAATTCATCAGTCAAGAATTATCTCTGAATGGTTCGAGAAACATTCTCAAGATTTCCAGCATCTATCCTAGTTGTCACATCTTAATCCAATTGGGAATGCCCGGGATTGAAAAGGGCAGTTCGACTTCTCACTTTTCTATCGACCACAATACAGCAGCTAACAAATATTCTAATGGAAGAATGGTCGAATATGGAGCTAGAGTTCCTCAAACACCTACTGGAATCCACGCTAGATTTGTACGGGTTATAATTCGAGCAAAAGGCAACCTACCAGAAATTGCATATCGTTTTCTAATTTTTTTGTCAGTGAGTGTAGTATAAGTCCGAAACGTTAGCAGAACACCGAAATAGCAAAAATAAATTAACTGCGCACCTCCTCAGATTGTAAGTGGTAGTTTATCGAGCTACAGCGTATGTTTAATTCTGCAACGTAAACTTCAAAGAAGTGGAACTCACAAAGAAGCGCTGATGAAAGCAAAGCAGATACTTCGGAAGGCCAGTAGGTGTTTGGTTTATTTATTTAGCGTTCCTCGAACGTAGAAAAAGTGTTGACAGTTTACCTCATTACTTTTACGTGTTCGTTGATCAGGTTTAGTTTGCTTCTTACAAGCAACTTCTTACAGGCAACTTCTTACAGTCCATCAGAAAGTTTCTTTTGCACGCGTATATACAAAGTAAATGCCCTTAAATGTTTTTAGGGTGTGAACTACCCTGCTCGAAAAAATTAATAGAAGAAAATGTTTTTCTTGAATATTTTATTGTGAACAGTGTTGCCGAAGGCGAATATCTGACATAATTGGCATCCTGGCATGCAAATTTCGAGTATCCAATAGAAATCGATCAAGCACCTCACAGGCCGCACGTTATGCAAATTACTCAATCCCATAAAAAGACGGGTTGCATCAACATCACTTCATTCCCGTTTTTTTTTGGCTTGCTCAGAGGGGTAGCCACATCTCCAGTGCTCAGGATGGCAAGTCATCGTCATTTACATGATTCTTTGAGATGGTTGGACGACTTGAAACCGGGCAGTAGCAGGCAGAGGTGGCACGTCGGCTTAATGTGTCACGCAGTGTCGTCTCGGCACTATGGACCCAGTTTCAACAGACAGGAATCATTACAAGAAGAGCAGTACAAGGTCGCCAGAGGGTTATGTCAGCCAGAACACACCGCTATCTGGCTCTAACAGCAAGATGGAACCCTACAATGTCCTATCATCAACTTGAGGTGGCTGCGGCCACATGTGAAAACATATCCAACCGTCAGGTTAGAGATGTGTTAAGAAGGCTCAATTTAAGTGGACTCTACCCAAGGAACCAGTGGTTTATATCCATTAACCAAACACCACGGCAGAACTCGTCGAAACTGCTACATGAACATATAACTTGGAACCCTCACAAATTGGGAACAGTTCTTTTTCTGAAGAGTCTCGTTTTAGACTAAAACCAGATGGTAGACGTCGTTTAACCTGAAGACAACGAGGAATGCGCTACCATCCTCCAATGTCAGAGAAAGGGGCACTTACTGTGGTGATGTTCTCTTGTTGGGCGGAATAATGATCAATGGCCGCATCCCTTCATGTTTTTGATAGGGGTACCGTACCTGCGCAGAGGTACCGAGAACAGATCCTCGAACCCTATGTGCGACATTTTATGGGTGCGGTTGGCCTAGATTATCTTTTAATGCATGACAAGGCCACTGCACATAGAGCTCAAGTGGTGGAGGAATGTCTTGAAATTGAAGATATTCAGCAACTGCCGTGACCAGCACGCTCACCAGACTTAAATCTGATCGCATGTGTGGGACGTCTTTGGGCGACAGCCAACTCCTCAGTCACTTGGTGAGCTAACATGTGGCTTGTGGAAGAATGGCATTTCTTCTCACAAAATCTAGTAGACAACCTTATATGCAGCATAGTTCACCACTGTCAAGCCCGTTCAGCCATTGGAGGGAATCACAGGCCATTCTGATGTTATGTGACCATGTTTTCTAGCATCTTATATCGACTTCTCTAATGTAACCTTTCTGGTAATTCTTTTACAACCCCTATAAATGTCTGTTATACCTTTCCGAAGTTTCTCGATGTCTTCTCGTTTCATCATTTTGCTATGTACATCATCAGACCAAATATTGTTCCATTTCATCGCAAGCTGCAGGAGTCACACCAAGTTTCTTACTTCTTATGCAGGGATTTTTTTTAGCCATCTAAGAACACAATCTCAACGTAGTTAAACACAAATTCCGGCCACACTCCAGGATCGCCATTTGGGGTAAGAGAAGGTTACGCGATAGAAAATTCAAGATTATTACGGTATTCCGAGTTATCGTGTTCATGCCCTCGTGGGTAGTACAGTGGATATAATTGCCGCCTCCCCACCCCAAACCTGATGGAAATGCCCTGTTTCGAATTTCATCAATGACACGACGAATTTTTACGGGCTATTTTCATAAAGTGGGCGAGTTAGTTGGCCTCGAGAGGGTTGCATGGTTTTTATCCCAGCAACCACCTCCAGCTCCATGTCCAATCTACGATCCCGAAGTACTGCGTACGCGCTTATGGCTCTGACCATGTTCCCGCCATTCAGTTTTGATTTAAGCAGGCCCCTCGGTCTCTGATGGTATTCATCAGTAAGGGGGGGGGGGGCCGTGATCACTTGCGTTCTAACTGTTGAACCTGCATCATTCCCAGATATTTGTAATTCCCTCTGTCATGGATTTCATCTCTTCACCTTCTTGAGCTGGTAGTTTCGGCCGAGTGGATTTCCCTGATGTAATCAGCGGGTCGTGCATTTGCCTAGGCCTAATTGCATCCTGATGTCAGTGCAGAACTCCTCAGTGATTCAGAGTAGTTTGTTCTTTTGGGGTTTTAGGAGCATCGACGACTAAGTCCATGTTGCTCCGTGTATATTGTCTATAAATGACATGTGCTCTGAGATCGATTTTCTGTTTGCTGGAAGAAAAACCTGAGTTTCCAGGAGAAAAATCCAAACTACCCGCGCCTGAGACCGACTAACTCAGCCATGTTGTGAAAAAGACCCACAAAAATTCCTCCCCCTCATCGACGGGATTCGAATTCAGGTCTTTGCCATCCGGTGTGGGGAGGACAGCGATTCTACCAACTGTGCTACCCACAAGGGCGATCCGAAGTAGCTGTTGGAGTTGATTCTCGGTTGCTGCATAGAGTTTGATCTCATCCATGTACAGAAGGCGAGAGAGGATATACAGGTTGTTCCTCTCTTCTTTAAGGATATATCCATATTTGCTGTTATTAAGTGCTAGACAGAAGAACAGTCCACTCGGGACATCTCTTTGGAAGATTCCTCTTCTATTTTGGGACCGCTCTGATCATGATGCTATCGACCTGATGGTCGTCCACTCCTAATATTTCCTAACCATGGTTGCTTACATGGTTAGGAAATGTATCGGTGTCGGGTTAAATTTATAGATCTTTAGTGTCTCTATCAACCAGCTTTGGGGTACGGAGTCGAAGGCCTTGTGGTAGTCGATGTAGCCCGTGAACATCTAGCGATGCTTCTTGTAGGTTTTTATCGATATCTGTCGCGTCGATGGTTAACTGGTCATTGTGTCCTTCGCTCATCTGCTTACATCCTGGCTCATTCAGAATTCCGGCTGCATTCAGAAAGTATCATTCTGGCTCTCCAAGTAGTCTAATATCTTCTTAATCATGCAGCTAGTCAGAATACTGTACATTATTGGAGACAGGTGAGCGATCGGCAGAGACTCTGGTATTGTGTCAGGGTGCCTTGACATCTGGGTGAACTGCTCCACTATGTGCCTGTGTGTGCAGCTGAACTTCTTGTAAGTACCAGAAGTTGTGGATTCCTGAGTTGGATATCATAATTTTTCTCTTTCTTGGTGATTCCCTTCTAATCTTGTTGTTGTCGTTGTTATTTTGTTTTTAGGAGCATTAGCAACTAAGGCCATATTGCTCCGGGATATGCGGTGGTCATTCCCTGACCTTTCCGCATCCACCGTATTTGGTGGCGACGGGTTCGAACCCCGGTCTAATCAAGAAGCGTGTGCTACGCACTGCTGCTCCTTCCCACCTGGCTACGGAGGCGCCTTCTCTCTCTCTCTCTCTCTCTCTCTCTCTCTCTCTCTCTCTCTTTCTCTCTCTCTCTCTCTCTCTCTCTGGTTAACTCAGGAAAGACTCAGGCTTCCTTACACCATGTGGCTAATAATAATAATAAAATCTATTCGTGGGGTTCGCCAGTTGCGCGACTTTCTGATCGGCTGTAGTATTTCTTCCTCCTGAATCTCCCATTCTGTCATCTGTTGTATGGTTTTCTTCCACTCTAGGTTTATCAAGGGGAAACGGCGGTTATGGCTAAGTTTTCTGCTCCATAGGTTTCGCCAGAACTCCTCGAATGCCTTCTGGTAGAAGGAGAGGGGTTCGTTGCGCTCCTTCTCCTCTAACTTGATGTTCTTGTAGAAGGCACTCTGGTTTTCATCCAATATATGGTCGCCTGCTTTCCTCTGGTCTTTGGATGGTTGGTCGTTGTGGAGTTTCAGGTGCAACAGCAACTTAGGCCATATGGCGCCATATAACATATCTGTAAATAACGTGTGTTCTGGGGGTAGATTTTCTGTTTGCTGGATGAAAAACCACGCTACCGTTTCCCCAGACCGACTAACTCAGCGATATTTTGAAAAAGGGCCATAAAAATTTCTTGCATCATCGACGGGATTCGAACTCGGGTCTCTTCCACCCAGTGTGGGGAGAGCGGTAATTACACCAACTGTACGGTGATTATACCAACGAGGGCTGGCAGAAGCGTAGAGTTTGGAAAAATTCAAAGAAGAATTGGATAGTTACCTTATGACTACGACAGATAATTTCAGGTTTATTTATTTATTGTTTTTTGATCATTATGCCATTTTAGTATTACTACTGCTTATTTCTTTGGAAAAACCTTTCTCTCTATGAATTTCTTGAAAATTACAAAATGGCAAAAATTTATTTTTAAAAATTATCTTTGGCCTTTCTCCACGTGACCATCCTTCAGTGTTTAATATCTTTCTCTCATCCCCCACAAATTATTATTTTAACAGCAGAAAGCTCGCTGCTCATATCCTTATATGTATTGGTCTGTAAAAAATGTGCTTATGGGCCGATTACATATCAATATCATGCCTGATGGAAAGCCCTGAAGAATTCACGAGGAAGAAACCCTGTTCCCTACGCTTGTGATAAGTTGACTACAGCTTAGGTTGAAAACGATTTAAGAAGTCTCCTCCCCCTCTTCCCCAAAAATTAATAACTAAAACAACTGAGAATGAAAGCGCAACACCCCTACAGTCTTCGCGGTGTCTGCGTATTTGTTATAATCCCTTCCCCCCACACTGGGTGGGAAAGGGCCAGTTCGAATCCCGTCAATGACGCGTGGATAGTTTAAAGGCTTTATTATTTATTTTTCCTTCAAACAGGCAAACAGACCAGAGAACGCACGCAATTTGCAGACACGGGTGGACGAGGTAATTCTTGGATGGCACTAATATCACGTTTTTAATACTGTACTTATTGGGACGGTGTGTGTTTGAGTATGAGAGAAAGATTTCTGGTTATGAGAGAGAACTTGGGAGGAGGAGGGGGATACAACGCCAGTAATCTTGCTAAGATAAACACGTGGTTAAATGGTAGACTGTTCGCAAGAAGGAGGTCGCTTGAAACTCTGTGACAAACACATAAACAGTCGTAATCTCGATATTAAGCGGCGGCAGCGAAACCCTGGAAAAACAATGGGGAGACCCAAAAAGGGAAGCCAGTGGTGTATATCTGCTGGTTGTGGAGAGGTCGGTCGCGTCTGCAGTGAGAATAACCACCCCACCCCTCTCCTCTTATCTACTTTCCCACGGCCTTTTTCAAAATAAACCGGCGTACGAGTTTACCGACCGCCGAACACAAAAGTGGTCACCATGGTAACAGTGGAGTCAAAGGTGAGGCTGTCACCTCTCCGATTCGCGCCGGAGCCTCGGGGCTTCCAAATAATATCTCTGGCCCGTGGATTAAAAAGATACTTCTCTCCAGTGAATTTTTACTTCACCCCTTCATAACAATTCCACTTTAATGTGCGAGTATAAAGCATTTCGATTCGCACGAGCCCTTAGGCTGCCCACCGCTTTATGCTGAGCATGGAAGACATTTATTGCTTCGCCTGTCAATAATCCCTAACATCACCGGTCCACATCCTCGTTAACTTAAGTACTGCAATCCGTACTCACTGCAAAGTGACAATTTACAGTGCACGAGGCAGATTCAAGGCACCATCCCAAGTATTAAAAACGTCGGTCACGAACGTATTATCGCCCAAGGCGCCTGTGCCTTCTGCACCTGTACGTACTACACCCTCAGCACACGCCTGTACCTGCCACTATAAAAATATTAAATGTTCATATACCACTAATTATTTTTTTATGTTATTGTTAATCGGTGTTATAAAAATGTATCTGAGCAAATAAAAAAATATATATATATTGTGTTTATATTCTGTCACAACCGCTAGATCAGAAGAGTTAACAACTAATCATTTTGTCAATGAATACAATTAAATTGTGCACACGAAAAGCTCTCACCCAAAAATTTCAGTCAACTGTTATACTTTTATAATCTTCTGCTTATATTAACTCATAATCTTTTGCTTATAACTCAGTCTTTTGCTGATTATTTCAAATTTGTTATGCCGATATCTATAATATAAAATGATTTAACATCAGCAGAAGATTATTTCATAACTTCTTCACCGTATTTACTAGTTATATGACATCGAACTAAGATCAACACAAATGCGAGTGCTACTGCCCACTCACGTTGATAATTCAACTACCTCAGGCCGCAGGTAAGGATAAAGGCAAAACATGAGAACACCAGAAAAGAAAAACATTTAATTAATGAGGTTACTTGCATACGTCATACGAAATGTAACCTCCCTAGCAGTAATCCTCTGACCGTTTGGTCGTCCCGGAGTATAAACAGAAAATTTATTATTTTTTATTTAATATATGCCATTATGCGCCTAGGTTTCAATCAAGAAAGGCACCTAATCACTCATCTAAGTGATTAGGTGCCTTTTTTGATTGACGCCAAGGTAAGGATGCACTCATCTGAGTGAGGTATGGTTATACGCTGAGGCATCGATGCCCCCAGACATACGCAATGAAAGTCGACCGGGCTAGCCAGGTGGGTAAAGTCCTGGCAACCAGGTCATGGGTTCGAATCGCGCCACGGGCTTGGATCAGAGTAAAAAAATGCAAAAACTTTGGGCGGTGCATTATGGCCACAGAAGCCGATGCGTCAACGACTAACAACATACTCAATGGAAGACAAATCAGGGGATCCATCGGGCCAGGAAAGCTGTCGACATTGCAGAGAAAGTGACAACGTTAGCAGCATGGGTCCGAGAACTATGAAACGATATACCACTACCCTCCCAATCTTCTCATTTCTGTAAAAAGTAGCTTATTGTACCACTAAATTAATTGAGATTAATCTATATTAAAAAAAAAGTTCGTACAAGGGTCTAATGATCGATCTGGTGAAATCTTCATTTCTTATATTGTGCCGATGAGGTCACTGTGGTGGGAGGTCACATAACGGTAATCCAATGCCTTTGCTCTGAAATTAAACAACAAT